>NW_024080807.1:0-141501 GCF_003009895.1 Hyaena hyaena | reverse complement strand
CCGCCATATCCTCCACTGTAACCACCTGCTCCCCCAGCCACATCCTCCACTGTAACCATCTGCTCCCCTAGCCCTATCTTCCACTGTATCCATCTACTCCCCCAGCCGCATCCTTCACTGTAACCACATGCTCCCCTAGCCGTATCCTCCACTGTATCCATCCTCTCCCCAGCCATATCCTCCACTGTATCCATCTGCTCCCCCAGCCATATTCTCCACTCTAAGTATCTACTCCCCTAACCATGTCATCCACTGTTTTATACAGGGTTGTGTTGTTAGTGGTCACACTTGCTCTCTGGGCCACAGGCTGAGCACTGTGATTCAATTTGGTTGAAAGAGAGGAGGAATGGACTGGAAATCACCCTTCATGTGATTCAGTTATTCTGGATGCAAGAACTGAACAGGCCTTGGTTTTCCCCCTTTAAGGGAATGGGAGAGGAATTCTCGTGGTAGAGACAGCAGGGCAATGTTAGGCAGGGGAGTTTTTAAAAAGCTAACAGACCAAAATATCGTGGTGGGGGGCGGGGGGGAGAAAAGGAATATGTTCACTGTAGCAAACAAATGGGATAAGCTATAATACATATTTATTTTTGGCCATCTAATATCTAGAATGCTTCATTATACATCCAGATCTTCTTGGTTATAGTATCATGACCACTGAGAAGTATATCATCATAGATCCAGTCTTAGGGAGAAAAAAACCCTGATTGTTAAAGCAACAAAACTGTTCTCAGAGTCTCTGCATTTTGTTTACCTCCCCCAAGTGTAATACGAGTGATTAGTAAGAGACCTCCAAGCAGTCATAAAAAGAAAGGCAGACTCTTAAACAAGGTATTTGTAAACAAAAGCCAGATTTAGTTAGTGCTATTTAGATTTTATAGATACTGAAATTTGTTACAAGTCAAAAGCTTTAGCTGATGACCTTCCTCTCACCATGAAACAATGCCTTTAATAACACAGCATCTGATAAAATGAAGTTAATTAGGAATGCTACCATGATGTCACTGCCCAACAAAAAGCACTGAACTGAGTGCTAGCTGCTTTTCATGAATGCTTTTTCATGAAAATATAAGTAAAATAAGGCCTCCTATTCTCATGTAAAAAGGGGAAAGAAAGCACATCACTTAAACCCAAAGGGGAAGCTAAGCTGTAGAATAAGTGCTTCAAATAAAGAGCTACAATATTGTTCTGCTGTGGGAGGAAATCAAAGAAGCCTAAATGGAGGTGGGACCTATAACAGTTTCAAGTGTAAGAAACAGGACACTTCAGTCTGGAGATTCAAAGCTCTAATACCATACCTGCATATAAATTGAAATAATTAGATTACTTAATGTCTCCCTGACTTGAAAGTAAACTCCTTATAGACAAAACTAGTCTTATTTGTTTCTGTATCTCTGGCACTCACCACACTGCTGACACTCAAAGATTATTTTATTAATTAGTTTTTTTTTAATGTTTATTTATTTATTTTTGAGAGAAAGAGATCATGAGGAGAGGGGCAGTGAGAGAGGGAGACAGAGAATCCCAAGCCAACTCCATGCTGTCAGCACAGACCCTGAAGTGAGGCATGAACTCACAAACCGTGATTATCGTGGCCTGAGCCGAAACCAAGAGATGGACACTTAACCAACTGACCCACACACCGACACTCAATGAATATTTTAAAAGCTGAATCACAAAAGGGCGTTAGAAAAAACAAATCTTATGTAAGAAAGGATATGTATTTCTAACTTAAAGGGCATCTATAAGAAGAGAGTTAAGAAAAGGAAGGATGCTCAACTATTCATTCATTCAACAAACATTTACTGAGCACCCACTATGTACCAGGCACGGTGGAAGGGGATTAGTATGTCAACAACACTGATTCAATTATGTTCCTTTAATCTGCATAGATCTACACTGGAGGCTCAGTTAAAGGTATCATGTGATCTGACAAAAGGCTGATGGGAACATATCTGAAACTACTGAATCAAGCTTAGGAGAAATATTATATGGCATTAGTTTGATCCTATTCTATAAATGAAAATGCTGAAAACAGATAAAAATAACTGACTTGTCCAAGAAATCAGTTAGTTAGTAAAAGAGCTAGGATTAAAAATGTAGATTTTGGAGTTTTCAAAACAATATTCTCAGTGAGCTACAAGGGCTAGAAGTAAAAGACATTTTTTAAAAAAAGATTACTGCATAATCTAGGTGTATGCTTGCCAAAGCAAACAAGCAAGCAAACGAAATAAGTGTATGCTAACCTGGAATAAAGAACTGAGCTGTAAGTTTCATGGCCCACCAGTGGATCACCGGACACTTCAGCCTGGCTGAAACTGATCAGGAAATAAATGTGTCCTTTCTTCAGATCTTATGAACTGGCAAGATTGCAGAGACGTTATTTTCAATAACTGGTGTTACCCTTTTACATCAGTGTCAGCAAATTATGGCCTGTTTTGTACAGCCTTCCAGCTAAGAGCAGTTGTTACATTTTTAAAGAATTAAAAAAAAAAAAAAAGCAAAAGCAAACAACTACAAAAAAGAAGAATATGTGAGAGACCAGATGTGGCCACGAAGCCTAAAATATTTACTATTTGGCGCTTTATAGAAAAGTTGGCCAATCCCTGTCCCAAATTAGTAAAAATTGCTAAAACCTTGTATTCACAATCTCTGACTCAGTGTGTTACTTGAATGTACTAAGTACTCACTGTGTTACTAAGCCTATGTGATATGATGTTCAACAATGTTGCAAATTTTTCACCAAGCAAGTGAATTTCTGCTATTTTCAGAAAGAATAAGCAATCAGTACATCACAGGTGTTGGCTTGAGAGATTGTTTCAAGTGCTCCTCTTTTCACATTTAGAAAGAATTACAGTTACTTTGTTGCATACTGAAGGAACATTTTTGCAGCATACCTGCCATATTTTCATGAAATATGAAAATTAAGGAAGAAATTCTTATTTTTTATTAAAAAAATTTTTTTTTAAATTTCTGAGAGAGAGAGGGAGAGAGAGACACAGTGTGAGCAGGGGAAGGTCAGAGAGAGGGAGACACAGAATCCGAAACAGGCTCCAGGCTCTGAGCTAGCTGTCAGCACAGAGCCCAACGCAGGGCTTGAACCCACGAACCACGAGATCATGACCTGAGCCAAAGCCGGATGCTCAACTGACTGAGCCACCCAGGCGCCCCTAAGGAAGAAATTCTTTACATGACCATAAACAGTGTCTCAAAGAAAAATTCACCTAATACACAGAGGTAGGATTAAATCAAGATGACCTCTACAAGAATAGAATGAACAAATTATTTTTGCATTACCTGCACTTTTGAACTATTGGCACCATTACACTTCTAGAGAGGTGACTTTAAAGAATACATCACATTTTCTGCAACATAAAGAGAATACAACCACCTACACATCCAGAAAAGGTACATTAGTATTTCCTCAAAAACATAGCAGTCCCCTTTCTGGCTGTACTTAACAGAAGACCTCTTCGAGTCTACACGGGTCTGCTGCCATCTAGTGGAGTACTTAAGGAAAATACTTCATTGCAAAGAATAAAAATTTCTGCCATTGTAGGCAGCAGTTGGTATCAGGAGCTAAGTAATGTTCCAACCTGTAAGAGTTCCCTGGGGTGCGGGGCGGATGCTCTCACTCTGACCAGCGAGAGCAGCCGGCATGAGGACCACCCGGGCTAGCCCTAACAGGCACATAGCGCATTCAAAGAACTGTCTCCAAAAAACAGAATACGGCCATCTTCTCTTCTATGAGTAAGTATTCCTGTTGCTCAACCCAAAAAATAACTCAGAATTATAAAAGCCAATCACAGAAGGAAAAAGGTCATGGCTAGGAAAACCCTTGAGCAGGTGATGTTGAGACCCTGACTCAGCGTCAGCCATGTCACACTCAGAAGTGTTAACGCCGACCAGCAAGCAGCCTTTGGAGCCAGACAGCCTGATTTGGAAACCTGACCTCACTTCTTCCTAGCTGCTACCTTCGGCAGATAACCTAATCTCTCCAAGCTATCACTGCCTCAGCAGTCAAATGGAGAGAAAATCACCTCTTTCTCAGTGACCGTGAACTTCAATGAAGAACTAAGTACTTTGTACTGGATGTTGTAAGAATGAGCTCAATAAATGGAGAACTAACAGTATGAAGTAGTTTGTCTTTCTCCTGAAAGTCAGAAATGAACAATAAGAATATTTGTTTTTCATGTTTATTTACTTATTTTGAGAGAGAGAGAGAGAGCACAAGTGGGAGGGGTGCAGAGAGAGAGAGAGAGAGGAGAGACAATCCCAAGCAGGATGCACAGAGCCCGATGCAAGGCTCGATCTCAAAATTGTGAGATCATGACCTTTGCCGAAATCAAGAGTCAGACGTGCAACCGACTGTCACCTACGCACCCCAGCAATAAGAATATTCCTATTAACATCTGTTAGCTAACTCATGTGAACCATACTTTAGGAGAGCACCGAAACTCCGTAATATCTGATATAGTTACGAGAACTGCAGAGATGATGGTACATATCAACGGACCAGAATAGTTACATCCTACAATTACAAGGGAAGAGTTAGCGATTGCCTGACAGGGGTAAGTACCTAGCAGGGATGTACAAATGATATAATTGAAACTGAAGTAGAAAACAACTAAATGTTAAAAGAAATCAACTACTTTCCACCTCTGCTCCTTTTTCATCTATCAATCAACCCCTCTACCTGTTTTAAAGGGTAGTTTTGAGTACTACAGAAGATGAGATGTACGAAACTGGAACTGGCATAGACCTCTGAAAGAACAAAAGATACTATCACTATTAAATTAACTATAATTAGAGTTAGAACCATTAGGTTCATTGCAGAGTACACGGTACACGGGATAATATATCATAAAAACATCTTATCAGCTAGTTGAATAAAAGTATCAACATAAAAAGGCTTTAAGAAAAAAAATCAAGTGAAATGGGACGATTTCATATATCAAGACAAAGAAAAGTGTACAGTATTATAATTCTAAAAAGTATGTCACAAGTGGGAAACTCCCCCCCCCCCCAAGAATCTGAAAGACATCTACTAAAATAATTATGGGCTTTTTTCCAATATGCTCTCTATCTCATGCTCTGTCTTGTGACCTGGACAGGCAGCTTAGCTTCTTTGTGGGTAAAAGAACTGAACAAAACTGTGGAGACGAAAAGGGGCACGAGGAAGATGGACCCTCTAAAGGATGAGTCTTGAGCGGAGAAGCCCATTATGGTGTCTACACCACCTGAGGCCAAGCCCACCAGTTTACTGTGCTCTCCTTCCCTAACTAAGCAGCACACCTGCAAGCTATCTCAAATTTAGAACACACCAAATACATTTAATGTTAAATTTCTCATTGCTTTTCTTCCCAGATATTTCAAAGGTAGAAAGGCATACAGATTAACAAAATGGAAATACAGGGTATTTTAAAGCTATTGTAGATTAACAGAGAGTTAAATCTGAGGGCATAGTTCTTTTTTCATGTTTATTTATTTATTTAATTTTTGAGAGACAGAGCGAGAGAGCGAGAGAGAGCGAGAGAGAGAGAGAGAGAGAGAGAGAGAGCGAGTGCGAGAGCGAGCACGAGTGGGGGAAGGACAAGGAGAGAGGGAGAGAAAAGAATCCAAAGCATGCGGGGCTCTCCACCTCACCAACTGTGAGTGGAAATCAAGAGTCAGATGCTCAACAACTGAGCCACTCAGGTGCCCCTGAGGCATGGTTCTTAAAAACAAAGTACAGAACCAAGCCACCCCCCAGCTCTCCGGCCTTTCTGATCCTCCCTGGCCCAGCTTCTTGACAAGCTGCCTGTCACCCACCAAATGGCCCATTAATTCTCCTTCTGCTCCAAAAGCAGCCGAGTGTTGTTAGCTATGTCATGAAGTTCACCTGAGTTTGTACGGCAGTGATTTCTGAACTGTTTCTGATCCATCTGCCAAGACATTGCTGCTCAGACATTGCTAAGATGGATTGAAAATGGATTTCTGCTTTCTACATGGACATGGTATGAGTCTGTTCCTGAGTCTTCCCTCTTCTTCCCTTCTGAAGCCACAGAGAACAAGAAGTGGGGAGGGGGAGGAAACCCACAAAAGTTTTGTTTTCAGAGAAATGAGGACAACAAAAACTTCTCAAAAATATATTCATGTGTGGATCAAGAAGATGTGGTTTATCTATACCATGGAATACTACATGGCAATGAGAAACAATGAAATCTGGCCATGTGTAGCAACATGGATGGACCTTGAGGGTGTTATGCTGAGCGAAATAAGTCAGGCAGAGAAGGACAAATATCATATGTTTGCACGTATAGGAGGATTAGGAGGAACCTGACGGAGGAACAAGGAGGAGAAAAAGGGAAATGGTGGGGGAAAGGGAGAGAATCAAACCATGAGAGACTCTTGAATGCTGACCCAAACTGAGGACTGATGGATGTCGGGGGGGGGGGGAGATGGGCATGGAGGAGGGCCCTTGTGGGGATGAGCACTGAGTGTTATGTGGAAACTAATTTGACAATAAACTATTTGTAAAAAATAAAAAAATAAAAAAAAAAGATTAAAGAAAACATATATATTCATGTGGCCAAAAGCAACAGAAAAGAGCAGATCCTGAGTGGGAACCCATATGAAGGTGGTCCCTAGGGAGCCAGCGCTCCAAGATGTCGCCAGCAAGTACCCACTTCCGGAAAAGGACGATCACACCCCGAGTGGGGCTAGGAGCAGGGCTGAGAAGGAACTAGACGCCCTCCTGGGGGAGGAGGAAGGAGGAGACTGGGCCCTGCTCGGCCGCAGGCTGCTGACCTCTGAAAGTACTATCTTTCCCCAAGAGCAGGCAGACGCTTTACACAAAGGAAGCTGGGTGTTGTGGGGCCAACGGAGTGATGGGGGGCCACCAGAACTGGAGGGGGAGAACTTGCCACACAAGACGCGGTTTTGAGAAGCAGAGGGGGAAAGAAACGGTGCCCTGGGGCAAGACAGACAGCGATGAGCCCCTGAGCAGAGAGACTTGGGACCCCCTCTCCCTTTACAGGATCCCCCTTGGAAACCCAAACGCATTCCGCTGAATAACAGAAAAAGAACAGATATAACAACCGCACAAACCATAACAATTGTGGAAAAGAACAGCAAAACTCCCTTCGAAGAAAACACAACAGGAAAAAATGTTTCCACAGCATAGCTAGGGTGAAAATTATAGCCCAAGATAACTCAGTTGCAGGCCACTGTAATTTTAAAGTTAGATCCCAAAAGAACTTGTAGATGAAATGGCTAGATAACTGGCACTGGTGAAGTAGACACTTGAGGAACTCAGGAAAGAAAAAGGCAAATTCAAAAGGCAAGATGAAGTGACAAGGAGCCGGAGAACGGACACACAGACCCTGTCACCACTACCTATTACAGCTGTAGCCACCTCACTCGCTGATGGTTTTGGTCTAGCTCCTGACTCAGGGTCACTCTAGACTTCTGCCTTAATTCTCCGTGATTTCAACATGTGCACTGATGATCTTCTGCCAACCCACCTCAGTGCTTTGCATGCCCCGCCCTGAAGACCTTGTCCCCCAATCTACCTTAGCCACACACTCCAAGGTCACATGGAATGCTGACTCACTACCAGTAACCGGACCGCTTCTGTAATCTTACCGTCACGCACACTACTTACAAATCACCACCTCCTGTACAATCTGCTCACTCCCGCTGGTGCTCTGGCTCTAACAGCAAGCCTCTAACCCACCAGGACCTTCCATCCTTGGGTCCTCCCGCTTTGCCAGTGTCCTCCCCACCCTCCCGTGTCTTCACCCGCCTCCTGACCCAACTTAAACCCCATGGTCAGTCATCATATTCACTCTCTTGCATATATCCTCCTCCAGCGCCTCTCTCCATTTACCCCAACTATTTGACAAATCCTGAACTCTGGTAGAGCCCAACACCGTGCCTCCCCTATTATACAACTGTGCTGTGCAGCATTAAAGCAAACCTCTGTTAATGGACATTTTATCCTATGACCGTGTGTTTAAATATTGAGGAATATGGGGACCCTGAGTGGCTCAGTTAGTTAAGCATCAGACTTTGGCTCAGGTTGTGACCTTGCAGTTCATGGGTTTGAGCCCCGCATCAGGCCCTACACTGGTGGTGTTCGTGGGTTTGAGCCCTGCATCAGGCTCTACACTGGTGCTGTGGAGCCTGCTTGGGATTCTCTCTCCCTTTTCTCTCTGGCCCTTCCCCACTTGAGTTCTCTCTCAAAATAAAGAAATAAACAAAACAAAACAAAACAAAAGTTGGGGAACTTAACATTTACACTGCCTCTATGCACAAATCCTTTTGAGTTCTATCAAAATCAAATAAAGTGTGATTGACCTTATGATAAAGTTCTCATGTCTATATAGTTTCCACACTCCTTTCATTTAAACTCTCAAATGCTGTTCTCCCTGGAATAAAAGCCTGAGTCTTCACAGGGGCCTGCAAGGCATCACCCAATCCCACCCCAGCTTCTACTCCCTTCTGTGCTCTGTGCACATTGGCCTCCTCTCCTCTCCCCTAATACTCCAATCCTGCTCCCACCTCACGGCCCTTGTACTTGTTATGCCTTACTACAACATTCTTTCCCCAGATCTAGATCTAGCTAAGATAGTTAATGAAGGTGGCGAAACTAAACAGGAGACTTTTCATGTAGATGAAACTGTCTTATACTGGAAGAAGATGCCATCTAGGACTTTCAGAGCTAGAGAGAAGTTGCTGCCTGGCTGCAAAGCTCCAAAGGACAGGCTGCCTCTCTTGTTAAAGGCTAATGCAGCTGGTGACTTTCACTTGAAGCCAGTGCTCATTTACCATTCCAAAAACCCCAGTGCCCTTAAGAATTATGCCAAATCTACTCTTTCTGTGCTCTACAGATAAACAAAACCTAGATGACAGCACATTCATTTACAACACGGTTTACTGAATATTTTAAGCCCACCGTTGAGACCTACTGTTCAGAAAAAAGATTCTTCCGAAATATTACTGCTCATTGACAACGCTCCTGGTCACACAAGAGCTCCGATGGAGATGGACAATGAGATTGATGTTATTTTCATGGCTGCTAACACAACATCCATCCTGCAGCCGGTGGATTAGGAGTCATTTCAACTTTCAAGTCTTATTATTTAAGAAACACATTTCATAAGGCTAGAGCTGCCACAGATAGCAATTCCTCTGATGGATCTGGCCAAAGTAAATTGAAAACCTCTAAAAGGATTCACCATTCTAGATGCCATTAAGAATGTGCTTCATGGGAAGAGGTCAAAACATCAGTATTCATAGGAGTTTGGAAGAGGTCAATTCCAACTCTCATGGATGACTGTGAAAGATTCAAGACTTCAGGGGAGGAAGGAACTGCAGGTGTGGTGGAAGCAGCGGGAGAAGTAGAATTAGAAGTGGAGTCTGACGGTGGGACTGAGTTGCCACCATCTCATGGTCAAACTCGAATGTAAAAGGAGTTGCTTCTTTTGGATGAACAAAGAAGGTGGTTTCTTGAGATGGAATCTACTCTGGTAAGATATGAAGACTGTTGAAATGACACCAGAGGATCTAGAATATCACATACGCTTAATTGATAAACCGGCAGCAGGGTTGGAGACGACTAACTCCAATTTTTAAAGAAGTTCTACTGTGGGTAAAATGCTAGGAAACAGCCGTGCATGCTACAGAGACATCGTGCTTGAACGGGAGAGTCAACTGATGTAGTAAACTTCACAGTCATCTGATTTAAGAAATTGCCACAGCTACCCCAACCTCCAGCCACCTCCACTGCTCAGTCAGCAGCCATCAACATTAAGGCAAGTCCCTCTACCGCCAAAAAGATTATGACTCCCTGAAGGCTCAGATGATGGTAAGTATGGTTAACAATAAAGCATTTTTTAGTTAAAGCGTGTACATTGTTTCTTCAGATATAATACTATTGCACATTTAACAGGCTATGGGTTAGTATAAATATTAACTTAATATGCACTGGGAAACTGAAATTTAACTCTCCCCCAGTATCTCCATGGGCATGCCCGTAGTTAAAAGATACTAACTGGCATATCTTCTAGAGATTTTTGAACAAAGCAGGGCATACAGGTAATGTTATCCAACTAAAATCACTGGGGGTACTTGGGCCATCCTGCCCAGCTGTCCTCTCAAGCCCCAGTGGCACAACAGCCCTGTGTATTCACAAATACGCAGGCCTCGGTTGGCTTTTTAGCTAAAAGCTTCCACAGTGCTATATACTAATAGTGCACAGGCTAGGAGGGAATCCTACTGGTGTCTGTGGGCATTCTATCGGACTTTAAATGGGATAAAGACCAAACGGTCCCAGAGAAGTAGATGGCCATACTTAGTAATACATTTCTGCAACAATGGTTTCTTCAAATAACCACCAAGATAATTACACTTCAACAAGAAGAAATAAATGTACCAAGACTTACAGAACCCTATTTTGTAAAACTTTCAGGTTCTTCCAAATAAATTAAGAGGCAAATCAATTAATAACAGCTTTGAAAAAAAGTCTGGAAGAGTATAAAAGGCAATTACTTTTTGGGGTGTCTGGGTGGCTCAGTCGGTTAAGTGTCTGACTTCGGCTCAGGTCACAATCTCACGGTTTGTGAGTTCGAGCCGGGTGTTGGGCTCTGCGCTGACAGCTCGGAGCCTGGAGCCTGCTTCAGATTCTGTGTCTCCCTCTCTCTCTGCCCCTCCCCGGCTCACCCTGTCTCTCTCCTTCTCTCTCTCTCAAAAATAAATAAACGTAAAAAAATTTTTTAAAGGCAATTATTCTTTAATGGAAAATATTGCTCAGTAATTGGTAGAAAAACAACAAAAAAGAGTCAAAGAGATGAGGACAAGAACTGTCAAAACTACTGCAGGAAACCAAAAATAAACCTAGCCTAGCATCTGCTGCAAGCCCCTACATCAACACTGAGCTAACTAAACATGCACACAGGCAGTGCCACAACGCATCCTTAACTTTATTTTTAACAAAAGAGAGGGTACTCTGTAATAAACAATTACTAGGCATATTGAATATATCAATGGTTAAAAAAAAACTGATATTAATTATAATGTTTTTAATAAGATGGGGTGTGGAAAGACGCATGAGAATTTTTATCCTATAATAAGCATCACTTTTCTCTATATAGAACTCAGAAGGACTCCTGTGTGGAGGTAGCACAGATGGTAAGTTCTCCAACATTTAAACATATAATCTTAGGATAAAATGTCCATTAACACAGGTTTAGGTTAAATGAAGTGTGGCACATCATATAATAGAAAATTATTCAGCCAAAATAGAAGACAAAAACGTAAGCAGCAAATAAAATAAGCACAGAGTTAAAACCTCATTTTCATTAAAAACAAAAATGAAAGAATCTAATTATGTGTAAATACTTCTGTAGCCATTAGATTCACGTTCAGTCATCAACAACACTCGTGTTCAGTCATGTAGGAAAAGCCACCAGAGAAAAGTTGTCACTCTCTGAAAATTCTCTGAAAATTAATAAGACATTAACTTCCATACCTACTTCTCTATTCTGTGTCAACATCTTAGGCACAAAGAAAACTACAACAATGAAATCAAAGCTACTAAAGTTTTTCTCCTCAAGGGGAAAAAATTAGAACCAAACATTTTCAGATGTATGATGTTAAAAGTAGGTATGTCAAATAGCAGTTTAGGAGAGAGACCAAGGGAAGGAAAGGGAAGGAGAGAGAGGAAGAAAACAAGGCTTCAACTCTATAAACTACCTTCCTATCCACCAATACCCACCAACAGATCACCCCAGGGGAAAAAAAATAAAAAAAAAAAGAAAGAAACATCCCCAATTCCTAGGAAAATACATAGTTACAGGAACTTTGTTAACTCCTCAGGACTGGAATTCTTATGTAAAGAAAAGTGTGGGGGTGCCTGGGTGGCTTAGTCGGTTAAGCGTTCGACTTTCACTTAGGTCATGATCTCGCGGTTCGTGGGTTCGAGCCCCGCGTCGGGCTCTGTGCTGACTGCCAGCTCAGAGCCTGGAACCTGTTTCAGTCTGTGACCCCCTCTCTCTCTGACCCTCCCCTGCTCACACTGTCTCTCTCTCTCTCTCTCTCTCCTAGAAATAAATAAAACATACAAAAAGAAAGAGAAAAGAAAGAGAAAAGAAGAAAGGAAGGGAAGGAAGGGAAGGAAGGAAGGGAAGGAAGGAAGGGAAGGAAGGAAGGGAAGGAAGGAAGGGAAGGAAGGAAGGGAAGGAAGGAAGGGAAGGAAGGAAGGGAAGGAAGGGAAGGAAGGGAAGGAAGGAAGGAAGGAAGAAAGAAAATGTGCCCAGGCACCAAAAAAGAGAAGTTGAAGATACTAGCTTCCCTTCTGTGCGGTCATGTGTTAGATGCAAAAACAAGTGCTCCTCTCACTAGATTCTAATCAAAATAACGGTATTCCCTCTCAAAAGTTACCAAAGGACTCACACATTTATACAGACTTTATATTTTATCTCAAACCCTAAGAACCTTAAGAGGACAAGAGCCAAGCACTGATTGTTTTTAATAAATAAGGAAAGTACCCACACAGAATGAGAGCTAAGTACAACACAAAGCAAACCAGTAATATTTTTGCAACTCTAAACAAGTCTGTGTTGAACTAACCTATAGGAGATAAATGAAAAAAATGAAACTATGAAGATGCAACATAAACATTTCCAGTCACCTTCTCTTAACCTTCACAACGTGGGTTTAAGGTCACACTTTTTATACCTCCCTAGAAGCTTCTGCTTTCCCAAACCTTTTGGAATGAACACACATGTACATATCACATTATTATTCATATTTTAGCAGAAAATTTCTGTACTCATAAATTCAACTGGGTATATTTTATGTCACCAATAGATCTAATTGGCTCGCTTTCCATAGGCTAACTTTTAGACTCTCTTTCAGATTAGTCTTTTTTAAAAATACTCAAATGCTAGAATTCTCATTAGCCCAGGTGAAAATTTTATTTCAATGGCTATGTTTCATGGTCAGCTGCCAATATTTTCTACTCATCAATTTCCCTGAACTTATGCCTTAATTAATACAGACACGATTCACAACAGAATCCCTTGTGACTCCCATCTTCTAACTCTTAGGAGTAATACGTAAGTCTTAGTGGAACTACAGCTAGTTTTGGGAAGACTATTTCAATTATGGCATTTTAAAAGTGTATGTAATGGATCTAGTTAGAAGAGCTTTCAAGATTCTTTAAAGTTTTGGTTAGAGTTATAGCCTATTAAAAGTCAAAAGAGACCACAAGCTGGCACACAGAAAAAATATATAAGAAAATCATGTCCTGGAAAGTAAAGGAGTTTGCTCAAGGTCACACTGGCATCAGGATCTGATTTCAGGAAATGTGCATGCACTCACATAGAGCTTACTCAATTAGAAACCTTTCCTATTGTCTCACTGATTTTCAGAACTCAGCGACATTCTGAAAAGTCTGATTCCAATCAGGCAATTGCAATGTAAGTCGCAATGAGACAGAACTATGGCTAGAATGGTTAAAAGTTAAGACTGTAAATGCCAAATGTTGGCAAGGATTTGGGGCAAAACAAACTCTGATACACTGGCTGGTGGGAGTATAAACTGGTACAAGTACTTTAGGTTAACTACTATAGGTAAACACATACAAACACATACCCTGTAACTCAGCAACCCAACTCTTAAGGTACACACACGAGACAAAAGAACATGTAAGAATGTTCAGCAGTGTTCATAATAGCAAAAAATAAAGAGAAACAAAAAGCCCAGACACTCCAAATGTCCATGAACAGTAGAAAGAATAGATTATGGTCTGTTTGAATATGGAATACTATATAATAATGAAAACAAATGACCTACAGCTACATGTAATACCATGGAGGAATTGCTTAAACAGAGTGGAAGAAAGAAGTCCAACACAAAACATAATACTTGACTCTATAAAGTCAAGAAACTGGAAATATTAAAAAAAAAAAAAAAGAAAGAAACTGGGAATATTAATCAGTGATGTTAGAGGTTATCTTCAGAGGATATGGAGTGGGTAAAACATGAGAAGGGCTTCAGGGGGCTGGTAATGTTGTAGTTCTCGATATGTGTGGCACTGTTACAGATAATTCATGGAGCTATACACTAATAATTGGCGTACTACTCTATGTATTATAGTTCTATTTTTTAAAGATTAAAAAATATTTAATTATATTTATTCAATCTATTTATTCTGCTTCTTTCAAAAACATGAGTTATTTCTGTGTGTTCTGGGTGTCTGAATACATTTGTCTATATTGTTTGCATTTGTGCAAGGATGAATGAAAATATCCTACTCAGACTTATATAATCGGCTCAAGCCATTTCAACCCACAAAGGCTTGTTTATCCTTGTACTCTACATCACTGGTAGGAGTCTGTTTCAAAAAAATATACAGACGATAAAGGGTACATGGGTGTATACCTCATTTCCAGATACTACTAATAAAAAAGTTACTTGTAAACATCGCAATCCAAAGCTTGAGAATTAAATCTAAGCATTTCTCTGATGCACAACGATCTTCTAGACCTGGGAAAACAAATGGTTTTATTTACACGCCAACCCCAGTCTACTGGGAATGGTTGCCTGGAGCACTGGGTTGAGAAAGACTGGATGCCACGGTAGGGCCATCGACAGAATAGCATCTATGCCACGGGCAAAGGATAGAGCAGCTGGGGCACTGACACCTTGCTGACTCTGTGATGGAGTCAACAGAACACTGTCTCTCATAGGATAAGAATATTTTCCTGATCAAGTTCACACTGGGGTCCAAATAACTGTCCTCACTGCTTCCACCTCCACCCCATTGTCTCACATATGATCTGTCAGTAAAATTCCACACTTAGGAAGATTTTCAAATAAACAGTTTCATTAAGACAAAAAAATATATTTTCTTAATTATTTTAAACATTCCACAGAGAAATCGCTAATAAAATTCTAGTTTGTTATATCTATTACTTATTCTTAAAATATTGTCATTTTAATATAATCTATTTCTAATATATTCTATGTTTAAGTATTTACAATATTTATATAGTTTGTTTAACATAAATTATATTATTGTAATATGGTTTAAACACTTTACTAGTAGAGCAAAATGATATGACTACAGACTATTTGGAACAAAAACTATCTTAAGGCAAAAAAAAAAAAGCTTAAAAACATTTTGTTTCATCTATTCTACTCTTTGTGAAACAGACCTGTCAGAACATAACACTTGTTAAAAATAATTCTGATCTTAATATGTTATTCTTAGATCCCTCCAAGAATCAAAAAATTGTTTTGATTGCTATTTTCTTTTTTGTTATAAACTCACCTATACAAGTTCATATTTTAAAAGTTTTCACGGATCTTAGCCAAAATGAATAAAGTAATCTTTCCCCACTGCACACAAGGGGATTACCCTTCTTACAGCATCTTCTCTGGAGATTTCTTTTGCACAACTAGATAATGTGTACTGATACAAAGTTATAAGATGCAAATGCAGTGTAAAGAGAAACACCTAAATGTGATGCAAAGTACCACCTTACTCGATCACAGTATTATTAGCATTGCCAGATGGGAAAAAAATGAACTGAAATTTCACACTTCTGCCTTTCACTTCCACATGATTTCTTCATAGTCCTTATCTGTGATGCGCACTCGATGGTAGGTTAGATCTTTAACAATAATTAACTCTACCTACTCTAAATTTTCCTTCATTCAGACACTGAATCTCAGAATTAGAAACTACACAGTGATGATGGTTTTCGCTAAATTCAAGACCCAAAGTCTCAAATGAGTACCAAACCTGCCCAACAACCCTTTGTTACCTCTGTGGTATGTCAATCCTCTCAACTGTCAAAACTACAACTCACCACTTTCTCTTCTTCTGTAAACGTCCACAGCCTTCCATCCCATTCTCTGTCCAACACCTTTGCCTCCTATTTCACTTAAGAATAGCTCAGACAGGAACTCTCCCTTCTTTGCCCATCACACTTACCGCCCAGACCACACTCTGCCTGGACTCTGTACAGCGGACGAAAGGCAAACTGGACACCGGTGATCCATCCCCCGCCCCTTCTTGCCTTCGGAGTCCTTTCTTTTGCAATTATACTCTCGCTGGATTCTCTCTTTTGTAGTGGAAAAATGCAACCATTTCTTTGACCCTCTTCCTACTTCCATGGTGGAATCTGCCAGTTGCCCACTAAGTCCTGAGTTTTCCCTTCCTAAACGGAACAGGCCCCAGTGTTAGTGAGCACACTGCAATCCAGGCTTCCTAGCCGCTAGGATAGCCATGTGACTGTATCTAAACTCTGGTCAATACCATAAGCAGAGGTGACTAGGATTCTAGGAAGTCTCTTTACCTGGGAAAGGGTCAGTCCTTCTCCCTCCTCTGTTCCATCTACACTCAGAACATATAGAGAGGACCATTCTTCTCAAAGTCACCAGTTTGCCTGACCAAATTCAGTGCTAAAATGTTTAGTCTTTCAGCAGCATCAGACACAGATGATGCCTCTCTCAATCCTGAAACACTTGTTTGGATTTCTGGAAATCCACCATATCCTGATTTTCTTTTTACCTCACTGGTCACTCTGATTCTTTATACTTTCTCCCTGCCTTCCAGGCTTCTACATTTTTTAATGCTCCAGCTCTCCTCTCTTACTCCTCTGTGATTATTTTAGACCTATGGTTTCAAATACTATATGTACTCCAATGTCACTCTGATCTTCAAATTCATATATCTATACTAGATGTCTGACATCTCCCCGTAGATGTTTAAAAGACATCTCAAACTTGACTTGGCCAAAACAAAATTCTCCCCACTTCCTTAGTGTAGTCCTTCTCACCTCAGTATATCCTCACCACTACCCTCTTGGTTGCTTAACACAAAAGCCACAGAGTCACCCTGGACTCCCCTCTTTTCATGCTAATCCACCCACACTCATCAGCAAGTCTTGCTGACTCTGCCTCCAAAGAATATCCATCAGTTCTCTCTGTCCCCGCTGCCACCACCCTGGTACAAGCCAACACCTCCCTACGCAGACGCAGTGATGGCCATCGTGTCCCCACCTCCAATCCCCAAAAGTCTATTTTCTAAGCAGCAGCAGCCAAAGCAATCTTCTCAAAGTGCAGATAGGACTGTGTGTCTTCCTTCTTAGAATGAAACCTAAACTCCCTGGATGGCCTCGAAAGCTCTGGGTGGCCTTCTCAGTCTCGTCTCTGATTTCCTCTCTAGCCACTCGTGCCTCAAGTGCTGCATTTCGGCCACACTGGACTTCTTCCTCTTTATTTTCTGAACACCATAAGCTCTGGAATGCTCCAGGATTTTAATACCAGCTCACTGGCTCCAACTAAATGCTCTCTTCCTGCATCTTCTCACTACCAGTCCCTTCTCATTCTCACTCACTCAGGGGACCGTCTCAGCCAAGGAAGCTTCCCCCCCGTCATGTGCTCTCACAGCATGCTCATTTTCATCACAGGAAACCACAATGTTCATTAATGTTTTCTTAACCATCTGCTTCTCCTTAAACCCGCATGAGAAAAAGGCCTTGTGGACCCTGCTTACTGCTGGATTCCCAAGGGCCTGGTACACGGACTAGCAAGCAGCAGATACTCAATAAATTATTTGCTGAATGAAGGCAGAATATCATACTTAAAAGTCACTCTGTCCAAACCATTACTCCAGTGTTTAAACCTCTCAATAACAGACCTGGTGGGAAATCGATGCTGGTCACTCCTCCTGAGGGTGCTCATTCCATCCCTGAGTAACTAGGATTATTCAAAAGCCCAATTCCTTCTGGAGCTGAAGTCGGGCTACTGTTGCTTCTGTTCCTTTGTGAAGGCCTTCACGAACATGCAGAACACATTTCTTGTATCTTACACAAGACAGTGCTTCAATAACTGAAGGTGATGACTGTGGCTTCTCACGGCCAAATGGTCCAAGGCTGCTTAGCCCTTCTCCACAAGGCAGGGCTGTGGGTCTTACCACTACCCTCCCCCACCCTCAAAGCTGCCCTGAATCGTAGTGCAGTCTCATACTTAGCCATCAATTATGCCAGGAGTACTTAACTCTGGCCCAATTTATCACTTCCCATCTAGCTGGATCAATTGATCTCTTTTTTCGGAATGTGACTTGATTTAAATGAACTCTTACCTCATTCCAGTTCAAGCTCACACATCATCTCCAATTCGTGTATCTTTCATAACACTAGGTGCTTACTGCCTCTATAATCTCAGAGCCTACAGTCATTCCTCTTAGAATTCCTAATGCATTTACCTTTCCCAGCACAGAAGACCTGCCCTGTCCTTTCGGGAAAGGTCTCCTGGCCTCCTTTCTTGCATAAAGGTCCTAACTTTTCCACACATGTAAATTAAAATGATAATCTCTCTTAATTTTCACACATTAGCCTGAGGCAAACTAGCACTATGTTTTTTTTAATGTCATTTATTTTTTTTTTGAGAGAGAGAGAGAAAGAGAGAGAGAGAGGAGAGAGAGAGGAGAGAGAGGAGAGAAGGAGAGAAAATCCCAAGGAGGCTCCATGCTTGGCTCAGAGCCTGACATGGGGCTTGATCTGGTAGCCATGAGATCATGACCTGAGCCAAAATAAAAAGTCAGATGTTTAACTGAATGAGCCACCCAGGTGCTCCAGACCAGCACTATTTCTAACAAAGAGAAAAATTCTTATTTTCTTTGGCTTTTATATTATACCACTATGCACACAAAAGCACTTTTTTAGAACCATCTGTAATCTACATTTATTCCTTTGGCTTCCAAACCATGCTGACATCTCACTGAAATTATTTGGGTAGAGTAGTAACTTCTGGGAAGTTAATGATAAGAAAACATGGCTTGGTCATCTGAAAACATTCTTTATTTCCACAGTGTGTTAACACATTCTGGTAAAGACAGCAGAAAACTTTAAGTAAGCTAAAGAATATCACCTTACTAACACACTCCAAAAGACAGTTCTGGTAATACCCAAAGGGCCAAAATACTGACCACCACAAGGTGACTAGAATAATCCTCAGATGTGATTAGCTACGATTCAGAAACAGAATGTAGAACAAAAAAACTATAGGCTCAAATCTGCTACAGTGATCTTTTAAAAAATGTATATATGAGCAATAATTTCCAGTAAGATGCCACATGGGATTATTCTACTAGGATTGTCTTTGATAGGTGGATCACAGCTGTTTGTGGGATTCCTGAGTTATCTTCTAGATCTGCCTCAATGGATTAAAACATCCCCTGTTCAGTTACTCCCTGCTCCATAAGAGCATGGTCCTTTAGACCATGTATTTCCCCTTTCCCTTATCCCTGCTTTACGTCAATGTAAACTCTTTGTGGTGCCCTGCAGTTCCAAACCTATGGGATTTAATCATAAAGACTCTTTAGGTTCGCCTGGGTGGCTTAGTCAGTTAAGCGTCTGACTTTCGCTTAGGTCACGATCTTGCGGTTCGTGGGTTCGGGCCCCGCGTCGGGCTCTGTTCTGACTGCCAGTTCGGAGCCTGGAGCCTGTTTCAGAGTCTGTGGCTCCCTCTCTCTCTGACCCTCCCCTGCTCACGCTGTCTCTCTCTCTCTCTCCTAGAAATAAATAAAACATTAAAAAAAAAAAAGTCTCTTTAGTCTTATCCAGAACCAGATAGTTTTAAAGAAAATATAAGTCTCTATCCTTTTTTGTTTTTAATTTACTTTTATTTATTTTGAGAGAGAAACAGAGAATCCCAAGCAGGCTCCGCACTGTCAGCGCAGAGCCCGACACAGGGCTTGATCCCAGGACCCATGAGATTCTGATCTAAGCTGAAATCAAGAGTAGGACGGGGGCACCTGGGTGGCTCAGTCAGTTGGGCAGCCAACTTGAGCTCAGGTCATGATCTCATGGCTTGTGAGTTCAAGCCCCACGTCTGTTGTCAGCACAGAGCCTGCTTCAGATTCTGTCTCTGTCTCTCTCTGCCCCTCCCCCACTCACACTCTGTCTCTCTCTCAAAAATAAACATTAAAAAAAAAAAAAAGTGGGGTGCCTGGGTGGCTCTGTCGGTTAAGCATCTGACTTCCACTCACGTCATGATATCACGATTCGCAGGTTCGAGCCCCACGTCGGGCTCTGTGCTGTCAGCTAGCTCAGAGGCTGGAGCCTGCTTTGGATTCTGTATCTCCCTCTCTCTCTGACCCTCCCCTGCTCACACTGTCTCTCTCTCTCAGAAATAAATAAAACATTAAAAATAAATAAATAAATAAAAAGTAGGATACTTAACCGACTGAGCTACCCAGGCTCCCCAAGTATCTATCCTTTTAAATCTTTATTTCATTAATGAAATAGTGTATTATGTGCCTGGCACTCTACAGAAAAATGCAATTAAGTGTTACCTCTTCTAATATAATTATCTTTTGTATTCACTCTAAAGAATTCTGGCCTTTGTCTTTCCTTTTTTTTTTTTTTTTTTTTTAATTTTAAGAGTTCTAACCTTCTAAAATCTGCTCCTCCTCTCAGTCACTGGAGTTGTCCAGTTATGAACCCAATTTTAAGAACTAAAAACAGTGACATCAACTTAAATTTCTACTTACAGCATTGTGTGATCTTCTGGATGTTGGAAGAGATACGCTGGGCCAGGAGGGCAGGGTCACCACCAACACCCGGAGTGTAAGACATAGCTGATTTGCTTATTCACTAATTTCATCAGATGTCACCTAAGCAGTCACCTAAAAAACAGAAGTCACATAATTGTATTTTTGAAGCTATTGGCCTACAGTTTCCAAATTATCCATCTGGGAGGTTGATATATAGCGAAGGGACACACCAAATAGTAAACTCTCACAGCTATCAAAAATACTGGCCTTTACATGCACACCGATGTTTACAGCAGCACTGTCAACAATAGGCAAAGTATGGAAGAAGCCCAAATGTCCATCAATGGATGAGTGGATAAAGATGTGGTATTTATATATACAAAGGAGTATTACTTGGCAATCAAAATAATGAAGTCTTGCCATTTGAAACTACATGAATGGATCTAGAGGGTATTATGCCAAGCGAAATTAGAGAAAGACAAATAGCATGACTTCACCCATACGAGGACTTTAAGATACAAAACAGATGAACATAAGGCAAGGCAAGGAAAAATAACTTAAAAACAGGGAGGGGGACAAAACATAAGAGACTTAAATATGGAGAACAAACAGAGGGTTGCTGGAGGGGTTGTAGGAGTGGGAATTGGCTGAATGGGTGAGAGGCATTAAGGAATCTATTCCTGAAATCACTGCTGCACTATATGCTAACTTGGATGTAAATTAAAAAAAATACATCAAAAAATACTCTTCTTTAAAGGACACAGTCATTTTAAACAATTAAAATAAGGTTCAAATTGTACATTCCCTTTGAAAATTTTTAAGTAAGGGTTACCAAGTCCTGTTTGCATGTATATTTTTAATTGTTTATATATTTTCTCCTTAACTGCAAACAACTGTAACACGACTGACACACTATTTATCTTTCTTTCCCCAACATTTAAGACAACTCCCAACACAGGACAGTTATTTACATGTCTATTAAATGGTACACAGATTTCAGGGGGTCCCCAGAAATGTCACCGTATCTAGTTTAACACACACAGGAACAGCTTAGGAACATACGACTAACGGGTCTCTAACTTTTATGGGAAAGGTCCACTTTGAGAGAGGCACAGCTGACCGGAGAGAAAAAAAGTAACTCCATGAAGCGCTCATCACACCTTCCAAGAAAGCAAAGAGAAGGGCTCTCCTCCTCCCCAGCTGGCATCAGGACAGGAAGCAAAGCTGGGGCACCACCCCAGGAAGGAGGCAAGAGGGGGTTCCTTTCTTCCCCAGTCCACCCACCACACCTCTTGGGGTTTGGAAAACAGGATGAAAAGTGTGTCCCTGCGTACAGCACTGTGTCCAGCACAGGCTCTAAACAACGCCACAGCCATCTTTCCAGAGTGCATCGCAGGCTACAAAGTTGCAGGCAGGCACTGTGTGCAGCTCTCCATGGAGTCAGCTACATGCCCAGCATCAGATGAGGCACTAGGGAGTCGCAAGGAACAGAACAACAAAGGTAAAGAATCTGCTCAATTTAAGTGTGTCATTTAGGAGAGAGGATAAAGTAAAACAACAAGAACAATGTAAGTCAGCAAAAGGTCATTTGTGAAGCAAAAGTGAGAGGCTGGGGAAAGGAAATTTCACTCCGGCTCTTCTCTAGAAAGAATGAATGAAACACAAACAGAAGATCTGAACACCTGGGCATGCCTGGTGTGGAACATGCCGAAGGCAGAGACATGACGCCGGGGATGGGGAGACCCAGGACATACGCAAAGGGCAAATGCAGTGTGTCATTTCTCAAAGGGAGGGGTGGGTGCCAGTCAACCCCGGATCAGATGATTCATGGCGAGGACAAGTGGGAGACAGCACAGAAACAGAGGAATGACCCAACACGTACCGCCTCTCTGTGAATTGAAAAGCATTTCACATAGACTGTCTAATTTTCAAAATCTCCTCTCTAAAGTAGATAGTAGCAAATAAACCTGTTTTAACAATGAGCAAAATGCAGATTAAAGCAAAATAAAGATTAAGTAACTATAAACGTAATCAAACCCACCTACCACTTGGAAGTGGGGCTCAACCCCAGGGCTTTGGTTCCAAAGCTACCCATGATTGCTACCACACAAAACGATGACCCAGAAGAGGGAGGGCCCTGGAAACTATGCTTAGTTTGAATATATTGCAATAAGAAAGCACTGGGGATTTCTGGCAGAGGAGAAGAGGGCACAGGGAAATGTGTGTCTTTGTTCTTAGGGGCCGGTGCTGGCAGGAAGCACAACGGAAGAACTGTTGAGATAGTTGAGATAAGTAGATCAGTCCTGGCTCCATGTCTGAAACCGGTGCATCACGGACAGTGCCAGGCCACCCCGGAATTCCTGGGAGCTTTTAGATGTTCTTCATTCTCTTTCATTCATCCACAGGTCCAATTTATTTATTCTGGGCCCTTTGGATCTCACCAAGTCATTGAGACCCAAGTCACAACTCAGATGGTACGTCTGCTTTGGCAGGGTGCCAGATACTCTGGACTTGGGCCTGCAGCCACCTAAACAGCTGGCGCCCAGAGAGGAAAAGACTAGATCTGAGGATTCAATGAAACCAACACTATCACAAGCATCCCACAAACCACCAATTAGATCTCTAAATTCTGCATCTTTTTTTTTTCCAGTAAGAGCGTGAGAGAGAATTCAAAACCACCTAATTCACCCATTTAAGCGTACAATCCCATCTACCTGAAACTAATGTGACACTGTATGTGAACAACATTGGAATTAAAATTTTTTAAAAAAGCAATCCTACTGATGTTTTATTTTTTTTTTAATTTTTTAATGTTTATTTATTTTTGAGAGAAAGACAGACGGAATGCAAGCAGGGGAGGGCAGAGAGAGAGGGAGACACAGAATCTGAAGTAGGATCCAGGCTCAGCTGTCAGCACAGAGCCCGGAGCCGGGCTCGAACTCACAAACTGTGAGATCTTGACTTGATCCAAAGTTGGACGCTCAACTGACTGAGCCACCCAGGCGCCCCCATCCTATTGTGGTGTTTTTAAAACATCCATAAACTTGTGTAGCCAACCTATCACTTTTAGAACTTTTCATTACCCCCAAATAAAGCCCACACCTACTAGCAGTCACTTTCCATTTCTCTGCAACCTCTCCAGCTGTAGGCAAGCACTAATCTACTCTATGTCTTCATAGGTTCTTCTATTTTGTACATATCCTATGAATAGAATCACATAATGAGTTCTCTCGACTGGCTTCTTTCTCTTGGCATGTTGCCAAGATCCATCCATATTTTGGCATGGATCAATACATCATTCCTTTTCACTGCCAAATAATATCCCACTGCACAGATAGGGGCAATTCTCTCCTGGCTCAATGACATCTTCCTTTTTCCTTTCCCTCTATCAACTAGATCTCTAGAAGAACCGTCTCACGGCCAACACAAACATAATGAATGAGGAAACGTTCCTCACTGACTCTCTTTGGGAGGCTCCTCCCTAAACATACATAGTTTTATAGCATTCCCCTTAACCCTCAAAACTCATGTAAGCCTAACCGAAGCCTTCTCCATGTTTTTTTCAAGCCTCCCTTTTTTCCTCTTCAGAGAATCAACCAATTATTTACAAACACTACCAATTTTTCTCATCCCTTTACTCAAGCAACTAAATTCGTGAAAGTTCCTACAGGTGAGATAACTGGGCTCCACTCATCCAAGGAGCTGCTGCTGCTGCTGGATTGGCTGGAATTTCTTCGGAGAAAGGGCACAGTGGTTGTTAACTCAGTTCTGTGTTGAATGAAGAATGAAAAGAAATTTGCAAATGATGGAAGAGAGAGATACATAAAAATTCAAAAGATTAACCACGGCTAACTGGTATTTCCAAAGCACTGTGCTTAGGACTTTCACATTCATTTTCTCAGTTGATTCTTCCAACAAACCTCTGAGGTAGGTACACTTGTATTCTGAGTTTGCACATGAAGAAACTGAGGCACGACAAGAGTAAGTAACTTGCTTAATCTAAGAGCTAAAATTTGAAACTACATCTTACAGCCCAGATTTCTAAAACACTAAACCATATTGCTTCAACGTGTAACAAAAATTCAGGGCAGGTGAGCCCACTCCATTAAAAAAAGCAAATTTACCACCTTTCTGCAGACTCTGCTCTTAGGATGAGGAAACCGACCTGCGATGACTATAGGAGTAGATCAAATTAACACATTGATAGCTCAGTCCTTTTCTCTCTTATTCTGCTAATAATGCTTTCTAAGAGACAACAATGGTTAGCCCTTCTGATGATGAAATATAAGAAATAAAGGAGCCAAATGACTTTACTGAAAAAGCATATATACAGACAGATGGATTATAATTATGGCTAACTATAAACTGACATCAAAAGCTTCTGATCATTGCACTTGGCCTAGAATCAACCAAGTTATTCTGATAGCTGCTGTCTACTTCAGTCTCTAACCTGGCTGCAGTTAGCAAGCACTAAAGCACTCCTACTGAGTATTTTTGCAAGCTCATTCAGAATTCCTATTTTATTGCTCAGAATAACAATAGCTCATGATCTATACCTGTTCTATCGAGTATTCAAGTATAACATGTGAGGCTAGTAGCCAGTATGGCCAAGCAGCATAAAGTTCTATTGAACAGTGATCATGGAGACATCTCAACAGTTAATTTTTCTATGAAAATATATAAACACTATAACGGGCAAGAAGGAAAGAGATGATCAAAGTGCAATACTCATGATGAGGATATTCTCAAGACTTTCTGGAGAGCACAAATAAAAGTACAAAGGGAACTGTGAAATTTTAATTGTCAAACACTCCCCCCAGATACCACTGGACATATTGCAGAATCCAAGATTCTCATTAAGCACAAATCTCATGGTCTACAAATCGAACACAGAGCAACAGAAATAGTTTCACTTTTTAAAGTGTGAGTACATGCATAAAACACTGGACTTCCCTCTACCCCAGGCTCCAAAATCTAAGCTCCCAGAGGGGCAAAGATGTATCTTCTTTGCGCGGTACTCGATGCTCACTACCTGGTTATGTAAGAGGTGCTTATAAATATTTGTAGACTGAGTAAATAAATGTACTTATTTCCTAAAAGAACACACCTAGTTTGAGGATAAATACTACCAATTCTAAGATATTAAATTCCAGTGTGATCCTAAATGTACCAGACTTATTACTGCCATAGGGCCTTTGCTGAGTGCCATTTTCTATCCCTAGAAGGTCTCCTTGCATGCCAGAGAAGTCTTTGGTGACTCCTCGGATCTGAAGTGAGAAGTCACCACTCCTGCCACTCTCTGTTGATCTAACTTCCTTTATTGTAGTGCCAATCCACGTTTAAAATGATCTAGTTAGTATGTTGTTTATTACCTAGCCTACTTTGGCGATAGACAACCTTGTCACCTTGTGGAATTCACAGTAACAGGTGCATAGATGTCCCACGAACATGAAGCCGATCACTCTATGGACGGGAGCATTCTCTATCTAAACCAAATTAACCCAATACTTTTAGCTCAGCATCTCCACCCGTTACACTGTTATACCATCTGGTTTTATTCGTAATACCAAGGACTACTTTTCACCCTACCCATACACTAAACTTCCAAATTAAATGGCATCATAGCAAACTTTACTGCATCTACATACTGCAGATGTTTTATATAATTGATTTTTCCAGCCTGCCCTCCCCCAGCACTGAGCTAAAGTTTGGTATCCTAACCAAAACGAGATAGAACTGTTTTATCAGGAGCAGAAACCAAAATTAGATATAACTGTGTGACTGGGAAAAGCACAAGTAAAAAGCTTAAGTAAAATGATGCAGGGGCGCCTGGGTGGCTCAGTCGGTTAAGCGTCCAACTTCTGCTCAGGTCATGATCTCACAGTTTGTGGGTTCGAGCCCCAAGTCGGGCTCTGTGCTGACAGCTAGCTCAGAGCCTGGAGCCTGTTTCAGATTCTGTGTCTCCCTGTCTCTCTGACCCTCCTCTGTTCGTGCTGTCCCTCTCTCTCTCTCTCTGTCTCTCTCTCAGAAATAAAAACAAAAACAAAAACAAAAAAAAATTAAAAAAAGAAAAATGATGCAAACATGAATGGGCTGCAATGGTATTATATTAACTTCTACAGGAAGTTTGAAACTAGAGCATAATTCGTAATTAGTCACAGTCTGAGACAAACTTCTCGAGGTGGCCTGCAAAGCAGAGGGCGTCCACATCACAAGACGCTGAACACCTGCTACATGTCTCCGCCCCGGTGAGGCTGAAGCCGCCCCCAGAAGAAACGTCCACCTGCACCATTACTCAACAGCACAGCATTCCGTAATCATTTTCTTCCCGAGTCTGTTCAAGTTTTAAATTACATATAGTTATAGTCAAAATACTCTGATCTGAATTAAACAAAATATGTACAGAAGAGCCAGGCAAATACAAGAAACTTGAGAGGAAAAAAAAAATACAGCATTTGACCAGAAAGGTAATGTTATTTTTCCTTTGTGTCTGAATTTTTAAAAAGCGAACCACCTAAAAAACAAAAAGGGGGTTCTGGGGAGGGCCTGGAAGTATTTTTACGTCTTTTTAAAGGTCTTCGTGTAAACCAATTAATGACGTGTACCAAGACGATCAAAGAAAAGTTCGCTTGTCTTCAAGCCAAACAAAACCAACTACAATGTGCCCCCGAATAAAGGTATACGGTTCCTTTCCCGCGGCCATGAATCTTCAGTTCCTCTGTATTGGGGAAGAGAACTCTCAGGCGTGTTTTCTGCCTCGGTAGTTGCAAAGAGGAAGAGGTCACTCGGAGTCCTGCTCCGGGCCGAAGCAGGATTCCCGAGCTCCGCCCCAGCGGGCCCGACGCCGGCCCCGCCCGGGGGCGCGCAGCCCGCCGGGGCGCGGGAGCCAGCGCGGCCGGGGAGGCGGCGGGGCTGCGGCGCTGCGGGCGCAGGGCTCGCGGAGCGGGCACGGCCGGCCGGGCCCGCCTGGCCGCGGGCGTGAGCGGCGGCGGCGGCGCTTGGGGGCTGGGGCAGCGCCCGCCCTCCGCCTCCCGACCGCAGCCGCAAAGCGCAGGGCGGCAGCCACCTGACCGCGCGCACAAACAAGGAGGCGCGGCAGCCGCCGGGAGTTCGCGCCTCCGGGGCTCCGGGCCAGGGACCACCCCTCTCCGCTCCCCCAGGTTCCTCTGACCCCTACCTCCTCGGCTTCCTCCTCCTCCGCCGGCCCCAGGCACCCACCGGCCCCAGGCACCCCAGCTAGACTCTCAGCTGATGGGCGGTGGCGCTGGGACGCCCAGTGCGCATGCCCGCAGCACAGCGCTGGGGAGGAGGCGGGCCTCGCTCCCCTCCCGTTGGGCAGCGGGATTGAGTGGCAGCCGCTCTGCCACGCCCCCTGGTTTCCAAGCTAAGGAATGGGGGATACTGAGAAAATTGCAAGGGGGGTGTTTTTTTGAGGCCTTGAATTATGGCTGGCGGACGCCTTAGCCTGCGTGCAATAAACAAGGTGAGGGAATGAAGCAGCTGCCTTTATGGGGTGATGGCGGCCTCCCTACGCTCGTGTCTTCAGCCCGCCCCATCAGGTCCTGCCCGTCTTGTCCTGAGTCTGCAGGAGAACGTTTTCACAGCTCTATTAAAAAATGCTAACGCAAATATGCAATCCTAGCAGGAACAATGACAGAATAAGTGAAGAGTCACCTCCGTGTGCCCACTTAGTAGACAAGTTTTCATAGCACATACAGGTCGTTCTAAGAATTTTTGAAGGGCAGAGAGTAGTTTTAACAGCGTTTGCAAAGAGCAGAGAATGTTCTGATGATAAATATTCAAATGTAATTGTTAGACAAAAGCATCGATTGCTTTTGGTGAAAGACATAGTCGGCAAATTAATTCGAAGACAGGATGACTTGGCCTTTGCCTGTATTGAGGCATCTCTATTTTCTGAAAAAGATCTTCAGGACATGAAAGGTCTAGATGCACTTAAGTGATAAAAACCACAACCAGAATATTTTGAATTGGTACCCCCTAAGAAAACTCTAGGTTATTTAGTTTTATGCATGCATATATACCTAAGTGAGTGAGATCAGACGGGAATAAGAAACACAACAGTCTCTCAGTTTATTTTTAATTGTTCTACTTTTAACACAAAAATGGGAACAAGAAATATTTCCTATTTCACATCTTTCCTGAAGAAAACTACAGTGCAAGTGTTTTAATAAACAACAACTTATATTCTGCCTCTGACAAGGAGGCAGTGGAGTGGGCATGCTGGCCAAACAGAAGGCACTCATCAAATCTAAAGGTAGCATGATTCAGCTAACACCAAGTGCGGACTTTTAAAAAAAATTCAGATTTTTATGTGAAATCCCCTTTTTCAATATTTTTAAAATTTTATAAAACATTCTGAGATCAGATAAAGTGGGTATTTCAACTTCTATAATAGGCAATAGTTTCAACCATAGAGTATTAAAACAAACAAACAAACAAAAAGCTGGAGGGGACCTTCCAGAAAATCTAGCTCTACTTCCTCATTTAGGAAGTAGATTACAGAAACTGAAAGCCAAAGAAACTTCATCAAAACACACAAATAATTATGAGAAGCACAGGTCCAGATGACTTCATTCAGAATCTTTAATTCTTTCTAGTATTATCTTCTACTCAGCAAATATTCATTGAGAACCTGCCATGTGCCAGGGACTGTTCAAGAGTAACAGATATGAAGATGAGTAAGGCGTATAGTATTTTCCCTCAAGGAACTTAAGGAGTGAGATTCTTCCCAGGATAGTGTAAGAGGGGCTGTGATAAAGATTTATACCCAGCATGGGGGATGAAGATGACATCGTGTGTGGTCAAGGACCATTCCAAAGGGGAAGTATTAACAAAATCTTGAAAGATGTGTAAGAGTTCACAGGAAAGACAAGGTGGGAAAGCACATCCCAGGCAAAAAGGATGTGCACATAAAAATTCATAGGCAAGTGCAAACTCTTAGGGATCGCCATATAACTTTATTTAGATGAAGCACAGTGGATGGGTTGGAGGGGCATAAAATTGGAAAGGCAAGTGGAGTTTCTGTCATGAAACGCCTCTACATCATGTTAAATGAGTATCTATGAGGAGTTAAACTATTAGAGGATTTTAAGTAAAAGTGTGATGTGCTCATAATTCTATTTTATGAAGAAAACTGGAGAAAGGGGGGAAATTTAAGAGAAATAACACTGAGACTGGAAAGGGAGAAAGAGAGAGAGAGACTACAGCCTTTTAGAAGGCTATTAGAATAGTAGTTCATCCCCAATTTAGAATGTCCCCAATATCAGAGATGTTGAAGGACTTCCTAAGGCTGATGCACTGGGAAAGAAACAGTAAGGCCTGCTTTGAGCAATATTTAGGAAGACTTTGAAATTAATTAGATATGAAAGATGGAAGAGATGACTACTATTTTCAGGACTTATAAAACTGAGCTGAACGTGATGTAGTTACCTGAGATTTAAGATTGCTAATATAGTTATTGCAGTTTGGTGGGTGGAATGGCGGAGCAAAGCTACCTAAGTTTAGCTTTGGACAGGTTGTAGTTAAGATCTCGGGGAAGTGATATCCAGTTTGAGATGTCTCTCCCTTCAAGTGTGAGCTGAAGTTCAAAGTAGAGTTCTGACTGAGCTATGGGAAGGGATGAGGTCACGAACTTTAAGAATGGAATGTTATGGACTCCTGTGTTTAAGGGAGAGCCAAGAAAGAAAAACCCTGAAAAGGAGTAATCAGAGAGCTAGGAAGTAAACCAGGAGAAGGTGTAGTAGAGAATGAAGGAAAATATTTCAAAAAGAGGAAATCCTCTATGATATCACATGTCATAGAAAGTTCAAGTAAATTAAGAACCGAAAGCTGTGCATTGGACTAGAGAATTAGGAAGTAGCTGGTGAACAGGAAAAGGAATTTCAATCATTCAAGGGACTATCCTGTAAAGAACTCACATCTGCATAAGGCCTATTGCATATTCCGAACATCCTTTCCTGTTTCCTTTGAGGGAACCCAGGGTTTTGGGGAAGGAAGTAATACAACAGCGAACCTGAGGCTAGGTGGCGTCTTCCGGTTACACTGCTGCTACAGACTGAACCGGACAGAGGGTCAGCTGTCTGAATCCTCCTTCATTGGCTCTTTCCAATGCCTCATGTTTTATTTTTTTTTTAAATGTTTTTATTTATTTCTAGGAGAGAGAGAGAGAGACAGCATGAGCAGGGGAGGGTCAGAGAGAGAGGGAGTCACAGACTGAAACAGGCTCCAGGCTCTGAACTGGCAGTCAGCACAGAGCCCGACGCGGGGCTCGAACCCACGAACCGCGAGATCATGACCCAAGCGAAAGTCGGACGCTTAACCGACTAAGCCACCCAGGCGCCCCAATGCCTCATGTTTTAAAATACATTATGAATGGACTGCTTTTAGGTCTTTTGCAAACTGATAAGATGTTACCCCTTTGTATTCAAATGGAAAAAACATACGTAGGGTGTGGGTAATCCTGCAAAATTTAGAGGCACAGAGGGAAAATGAACTCCCAGAGCATTCCTGATATTTGGAGTATCCCATCTAAACATCTGCCTGCTACTGGGAGAAGCATCCTTGAACCCACTAGGGCTCAAAAATTCTGCCCATTTAATCAGCAATCATTTCACTTCTCAAACAAATCTTCTATGCTTGCAGGAATTACTTGCAGGAGTAAACTGGTAGTTTGGTAATTTGGATTTTTGAGAGCTAGTACTTTGGGGGATGTGGGTCTTATTTGAATGATTTTAAAGGGTAATTAGAAGTCTTTGAGTGGGGGGCGCCTGGGTGGCTTGGTCGGTTGGGCGTCTGACTTTCGCTTGGGTCGTGATCTCGCGGTTCGTGGGTTCAAGCCCCGCGTTGGGCTCTGTGCTGACTGCCAGCTCAGAGCCTGGAGCCTGTTTCAGTCTGTGACTCTCTCTCTCTGGCCCTCCCCTACTCACACTGTCTCTCTCTCTCTCTCTCTCTCCTAGAAATAAATAAAACATTAAAAAAAAAAAAAGTCTTTGAGTGGGAATTGTATCAGTGTATTTGTTGTATCTTTACTAATATAAATACTACCTCTGCAGTATAAGACAGGAAACTCTCTCCTGTTCTAACTCCAGTGTTTGGAAGAGCAATTCTATTGAATGGAAGGAGATAATTATCTGTTAATTCAATAGTCCATGAACTAAAAATAATTTTTAGAAGACCACCATGTGATCTTGGGGGAGAGCCAGAGAAGTAAGAGATAACAAAAAGAAAAATATAGCAAGACAAGGAATTTATTGACAAATGAGAGGTACAAGTTGACTTGTAAAAGTGTGTTTTCAATTGATAATAAAATAGAAAAACTACAGCTGTTCTAAGAAATCTGCACTAGATTAAAAGACAGCTTAGGGTGCCTGGGTGGCTTAGTTGGTTAGTCTGACTCTTGACTTCAGCTCATGAACTCTCACAGTTCATGACATGGAACCCCACGTTGGGCTCTGTGCTGACAGTGAGGAGTCATTTTGGGATTCTCTGTCTCCCTCTTTCTCTCTCCCCTGCCCCAAAACAAATAAGTAAACTTTAAAAAAGGCAGCTTCAATAAATATCTAATAAATAAGCATTTGTTTCATTGTTCCTTATTTTTAAGTGCCTCCATCTTCCTCTGCTGTTTTTGCTTGTTTTCTAAAACCACACAAGTGCCTAGTGATACGCCAAGTACAGAACAGATTTTGCTGACTTTTAAACACAGATGTAATAAATAGGCATCCCATAGAAATCTTACATGGACAATTATAATACGACGATCTGTTTGTTCAATGCTAATTTTGCCTCCAAATTTTGTTATACATCCCTCTGTCTGTGTCTCAGTCCACTGCAGTGGCCTCCTCATTGGGGTCTCTATATCCAGTTTTACTCAAACTTTACTATCCTCAAGGCCACCACTGACTATTGGAAGGAGCAATCTGAAAACATCACTCAGGCTTCATGCCATCCCCATGCCCCGGAATGTACCCTGAAAAATGAAAGTGGTTGGGCTGGAAAGAGGTGGGATGTTGTCTAGGTTGGAGGAAGGAATCAGGGGCATCTATGGAGAACCATCTGGGAAACCATATTGTGATACAGTCTTTTCTTTTTTTCTTTTTTCTTTTTAATGATTATTTAAAAAATTTTTTTAAACGTTTATTTATTAGTGAGAAACAAAAAGAGACAGAGCATGAACAGGGGAGGGGCAGAGAGAAAGGGAGATACAGAATCCGAAGCAGGCTCCAGGCTCTGAGCTGTCAGCACAGAGCCTGATGCGGGGCCCAAACACACAAACTGCGAGATCATGACCCGAACTGAAGACAGACACTTAACCGACTGAGCCACCCAGGCTCCCCTAATGATTATTTTTGAGAGAGAGCGAGAGAAAGAGCACAAGTCAGGGAGGGCATAGAGAGAGGGAGACACAAAATCTGAAGCAGGCTTCAGGTTCTGGACTGTTAACAAATACCCCGATGCTGGGCTGGAACTCAAGAACTGGGAAATCATGACCTGAGCTGAAGTTGGACACTTAACCGAATGAGTCACCCAGGTATCCTGTGTTGTGATACATTCTTGAAAATTCACACGACACATTTGTAAATTAAAGGCTCCGAGATGTGGTTCAGCAAAGTAACAAGGATAACATTTTTTTAAGTTGATTTATTTATTTTGAGAGAGAGAGTGGGCAGAGAGAGAGGGAGAGAGAATCCCAAGCAGGTTCTGCAGCATCAGCGCAGAGTCAGATGTGGGGCTTGAACTCACAAACCGTGAGACTATGACCTGAGCTGAAATCAAGAGTCGGACGCTTAACTGATTGAGTCACCCTGGTGCCCCAAGGATAACTTTCTTTAACTCATTTTTTTCTGAACGTGGACTGTAGAATTTTATATTTAATGTCTGTAAGGACCTTCCAAATACATATTATGGAAAACATTGTTCTCAAAATCAAGTCCAAACCCTTCTCATAGTGCATTAATAAACTGATAGGTCATATGTCCCCATTTGCCTTGGACAGTCCCAGTTTATGCTCATTGTCACTTGCCTGCTGGGCACCCCATTTCATTCTTAAAAGTGTTCCAGTTCAGATGATACATTACATGGTCACTTTATATTTAAGGACCTACCTGATCTGGCCCCTGCCCTTCCCTGCATTGAAATTTATGCTTTGGAATATGCCAGCTTAAAGAACTCCTTCTTTTTCTGTTCCCACTGTCTTTCCACCAGTGCTCTAACCGCATACCGGGGGTTTTCTTATTTTTGTGGTTTGCTCAGACAGTTCCCTTTGAAAATAATTTTTTAAGTTTATTTTATTTATTTTGAGAGAGAGAGTGAGAGAGCATGAGTGGAGGAGGGGCAGGGATAGGGGTAGAGAAAATCTTGGGGCTCCATCTTGTGAGCCTTGAGATCAAGACCTAAGCCGAAATCAACAGTTGGATCCTTACCTGACTGAGCCATCTAGGCGCCCCCCAGGCAGCTCCCTTTAACCAGAATATGTTGTTTCCTCTGCTTCATTTTTTAAGTAAACTCTTTAGAATAAAGGCAGACCTACAGAAGATTTGCAAAGATAGTACAAAGTTCCCACACTTACCACACCAAGATTCTCCTAATGTGAACATAATGATGGTGCCTTTGTCAAAACCAAGAAATTAACATTGGTATAGTAGTAGCAACGAAACTATTGATTCAGATCTCACTAATGTCCGTTTCTGTTCCAAGATCCAATCCAGGATATCACATTTTACTTACACAGTATGTTTCCTTCATCTTTTCCAATCTGTGACAGTTTTCTGTCTTTCCTTTTTTGTTGTGACCTTGTCAAAATTTTTTAGAATGTGCCTCCGTCTAGGTTTGCCTCATGATTAGACCGGGCTATAGATTTTTGGAAGGAATACCATGGAGGTAGAATGTTCTCATCGTCTCTTTTCCTGGGTTACATGGCATGCTCTCTATTACTGGTGATGTTAATCTTGATCGTTTGGTTAAGGTGATGTTTGTGAGTTTTCTCCAAGGTGGCGTTACTGTTTTTCCCACTTCCATATTATATATTGAGTAGAAGAGAGTCACCAAGTTCAGTTCACAATCAAGAGGAGGACAATTGAGTTCCACCTCCAGAGGGGAGGACTATTAAAAATTATGCCCATATGTTGAAACTACCACAGTACTTAATAAGTATTTGGAGAAAGATTTTTTGAGGCTGTGCACATAATCTAGCTTCCCTTAAAGTTTTGCCTACTGATTTTAGCACTCATCGGTATATTTTGCTTATAACAATTTTTACTGTTGTGTGCTAAAGGTGATTTTCTATTTCTTCTATAAGGAATATTTGTCACTTCTCCCAAATTAATTTATTTTTTCAAGAATTGATTTATATTTGGGAGCCTGGGTGGCTCAGTTGGTTGAGCTTCAGACTTCAGCTCAGGTTATGATCTTACAGTATGTGGGTTCGAGCCCTGCGTCAGGTTCTGAGCTGACAACTCAGAGCCTGGAGTGGGCTTCAGATTCAGATTCTACCTCTCTGCCTCTCCCTTGTTTGTGCTCTCTGTCTGTCTCTTTGTCTCTCAAAAATAAATAAACATTAAAAGTCATTCATTTATATCAAAATGGATTTGTACATATTTATTTTATGGTTTACGTTATAATTAAGTTACTTTCACCATTGGAGATATTTTTAGGTTAGTTCTTATGTCAATTTTTTTTTCTTAGCATCTCCTTACTTGATACAAGTAGCTCAAAGCTCAGTCATTTTACTATAGAGCCATTGTTCCTTTCATCAGAAAATTATATTTAGAAATCAAGATCTGGGTACTTACCTTCTCATTGTACTGGGGTGTCATTACTTCTATGCCCTCTCAATGGACAAAGCTAGAAATCTATGTGTATTAACTCATGTATACACACGTATCTATAATTTTATCTGGCTCTATCTATCTATCTATCTATCTGCCTACCTACCTACCTATCTACCTATCTATCTATCAACGTGAGTTCACATAGGTATTTCCAACTCTAATCTGACATCACAGGGTTATTTTTACCCTTCCCTGTTTCCCTTTTGTTAGCATATTTCTCTAACAGTGAGGATCCTGGCTTTCATTGCCTATAACTCAATTACTTACTTGTCCAATGTAGCTTCAGAATTCTTATCTTTTTAACGTTTATTTATTTTTGAAGCAGAGAGAGAGAGAGAGAGAGAGAGAGAATGTGAGTGGGGGAGGGGCAGAAAAGAGAGGGAAACACAGAACCTGAACAGGCTCCAGGCTCTGAGCTGTCAGCACACAGCCCAATGGGGCAAGGTGGGGGGGAGGGGCTTGAACATACTAACAGTGAGATCACGACCTGAGCCGAAATCAGATGCTTAACCAACTGAGTCACCCAGGTGCCCTGCTTCAGAATTCTTAATTCACAGTTCTGTGAGAGAAAAACTGGAGTACAGTGTTTATGGACAATTCTTTTTGTCTTTAGCCTTACAGTATGGAGTCAAAACAATTTTTTGCACAACTACCAACATCAGTTCTTTTTCTTCACTCCCTTCACTGAAGCTGTTATATTTGTGTCCCAGTTAGAGTAATTTGTCACATATTTGCATTCCACCTGGAAGTCACCAAATTTTATTTATTTATTTATTTATTTATATTTTTACTTTTTTAGAGAGAGAGTATGAGCAGGGGAGAAGAGCAGAGGGAGAGAGAGAGAGAATCTTAAGCAGGCTCCACACTGAGAATGGAGCCTGATGCAGAGCTTGATCCCATGACCCTGGGATCATGACCTGAACTGAAATCAAGTTGGACGTTCAAGCAACCAAGCCAACCAGGCAGTTGGATTTTTTGATTTTATATCTGAGTAACGTTTACACTTGGTGGTACATAGTTCTATGGATCTTTGACAAATGCATGGAGTGAGGTATCTATCACTCAGGACCATGCAGAACAGTTTTATATCCCTAAAAATTCCCTTTTGCTGTAACTTTTAGTCAATTCTTCCCCAACCTTTGTCAACCACTTATGTTTTCTGTCCCTATAGTTTTGTGTTTTCCAAAATAGAAATTGAAGCATACAGTATGAGGTCTTTTGGACATGACTTCTTTCAGTTAGCAGCTTATTTATTTATTCATTCATTCATTGCTCTTTTCAGAAAGACAGACTGCCACTTGTAGCACTTCACTTGCATGTGTCTGGAGTCCTGGAAGCTTCACTCCCCTGTTATCTCCTACAAAAGGACCCTGAGAGCTTTTTTGGAGACTCTAGCAGGGGAGCTCAGCTACCTCGATCAAGACTGGCCCTCCCTCTGTTCAAGAGGATCTGACTTCAACTGAGCACACTGCTTCAAGAGGGACCCACATAGAGCAGTGAAGGATGAAGGGAACATGCACCAATCTAGCCAGATCAGCAGAACCAATCCTGGTGATCAATAGGGTAAAGATGTTGCACAACTTAGCAGTATTATTTTAAATACATCCACATTGTTGTAAAAATCAATCGTTTGGTTTTTTTTCAAGGCTGAGTAGTATTCCATTGTTTGCATGTAACACTGTTTATTCATTCACTTACTGGTCGTTTCCAACTGTCAGAAATTATTAATTCAGCATCTATAAATATCTGCATGCAGGTGTTGATAAAAATATAAGTTTTCAATTCACTTGGGTAAATCTCTGGAAGTAAGATTGTTGGGTTGTATATGTTTAATTTTATAACAAACTGCCAAATTGTTTTCCAAAGTTGTTTTACATTTCCAAATTGTTTTGCATTCCCACCAGTGATGAATGAGGATTTTTGTAGCTCTAAATCCTCCTTTGATACAGATTTTTCTTTTAAATGTCTTTTAAAATTTTTAATTTAATTTTAATTTATATTCTAGTAAGTATGTAGTGGCATCTTGTGGTTTTATTTTTTTTAATGTTTATTTATTTTTGAGAGAGAAATAGAGACAGAGCACAAGTAGGAGAGAGGCAGAGAGAGAGAGACATAAAATCCAAAGCAGACTCCAGGCTCTGAGCTGTCAGCACAGACCCCAATGCACGGCTCTAGCCCACAAACCACAAAATCACGACCTGTGCAAAAGTCAGATGCTTATCTGAGCCATTCAGATGCCCCTTGTTTTAATTTCATCTCCATAATGATATTGAACATCTTTTTATATGCATATTTGAAATCCATATTTATTTTTTAGTCAGGGGACCAGATCTTTTTCCTATTATTTATATTGTTGAGTTGTCTTCCTACCATTGAGTTTTAAAAGTTCTTCATATATTTTGGTAGTTTATCAAATATGTCATTTGCAATATGTCCTTTCCTCCATTTTACAGACTGTCTTTTTGTTTTCCTTACAGTTTCGTTCAAAGAGCTAAACTTTTTAACTTTGATAAAGTCAAATATTTCTTTTATGGATCATGCCTTTAGTGTTGAATCTTTCATCACCAAACCCAGAATTAACATAGATTTTTCTCTTATATTTTCTTCTCTTTTTTTAAAAAAAAAATTATTTTGGGGAGATCTCAAGCAGGAGAGGGGCAGAGAGAGGAGGACAGAAGACCCCAAATGGACTCTGCACTGACAGGCTCCCAGCAGCGAGCCGGATGGGAGATCATGACCTGTGTCAGACATTTAACTGACTGAGCCACCCAAGTGCCCCTCTTATGTTTTCTTCTTATAGTTTTATGGTTTTACATTTCACTAGAGCCCATATTGAATTAACTTTTGTAAAATGTATGAAGGCCATACCAAGGTTCTTTTTTACTTAGTTACTTTTTTTTTTTCCTATGGATATGTAGTTATTCTAGCACCATTTGTGCAAAAGACTATCCTTTCTCCATTGAAGTGCCTTTGCACTTTGGTCAAAAATCAGTTGTCTAGGGGCTCAGCCCGTTGAACATCCAACTTGGGCTCAGGTCATGATCTAGTGGTTGGTGGGTTTGAGCCCCACGTCGGGCTCTGTGCTGAAGGCTAGCTCAGAGCCTGGAGCCTGCTTCGGAGTCTGTGTCTCCCTCTGTCTGTGACCCTCCCCTGCTCACACTGTCTCTCTCTCAGAAATAAACAAAACATTAAAAAAAAAAAAAAGATCAGTTGCCTACATTTGTGTGCATCTATTTCTGTTCTATTCAGTTTCATCGATCTATGTGGCTACTATCTCACCAACATCATGCTGTTTTAGTTACCGAAGCTCTAGAGTAATTTATTAGTTGTAATTGGGTAATGTAGGTCTCTGGTTTATTTTTTTGCCCAGAGTTGTTTTGGCCATTTCAGTTCCTTGGACTTTCTGCACAAATTTTAGAAGCAGCTCATCAATATTTACAGAATCTTGCTAGAATTTTGGTGAGGATTGCTTTGAATTGATAGAATGCACTGAGAAGAATTGACAATATTGAGACTTTCAACTCACGGACACAGTATATCTCTTCATTTATTTATATTTTCTTTTATTTTTTATCAGTGTTTTATAATTTTCAGCATAAAAATCCTACATGTTTTGTGAGTCAAATGCTCATTTGTTCTGGTACTATAATGAACATATTTTTTAAAATTTCATATTCCACCTGATCTTAGCCGATATGAAGAGTTTATTTACACTTAAAGTTATTATTTGAGTTAAAAATCTACCATCCTTCTAATTATTGCCTGTTACCTTGTTTATTCTCCTTTGTCTTTCTTCCTTGGGTTTAATTAAGAATTTTTAAATAATTGTCTTTTATTTCCTTTATTGACGTATTTCTAAAAGAAGAATTAATTCTTTTAGAATTAATTTATTAATTAAATTTGTTGATTCATTAATCTATTATTTAATTATGAATTAAAATGAATCTGAATTCACTTTCAAGTAACGCATTTCTGAAGACATTATAAACGTGCATTACCAGGTTTTTTTTTCTCATTTCTTTTCCTATTGTTGCCATGCATTTCACTTTTACATATTCTATAATAACATGATATATTTTTCTACTTTTGATATAATGTCATCCATCTTTTAGAGCAAAAATTGTTTCATGATAAAAAAGTAACAGGAGAGAAAAAGTTACTTCATATTTTATAAATTCTATTTCTAAATCTCTTTATTTCTTTGTGTATATCCCAATTTATGACCTATATCATATTCTTTTTACCTGAATGATTTTTGTTTTCATCTTGGAGTGAAGAACACAAGGAAAGTAGAAAACTTAAAGAAGGATTGATATCTATGACACATGTAGGGAAGAGGGAAGAAAGCTTTTCCTCTACTTTCTAAAGTTCAATATCTGGGGCTTTTGAATTAAGCCAATGAAAGATTCACAGGGCAAAAAGGTTCATGTTGCATGCGTATAGGAGCCGACAAACGAAGTGGCTAGCTTGTCAAATGGATAGAGATGAAGGTTTATACACCTGCTTAGCAGGGGAAAGGTAGGGAGGAGAAAAGACTTATGAGAAAAAAATAGGTTTAGTTAGGAAGAACAAATAGATTTTTAGGAGAACAGGCTGGAGATGAGAAAGTTTGTGATAAAGTTTACCTATGCAAGTCTGAGCAGTTGTAACATTCCCTTACAGAAAGGATTTGGAGTAGGTTATATTCACATTCTCCTGTCTGAGAGTTTAACTGCTCTGAAGGGAAATTTTATAGCAGCCTAATTTCTTAGAATTTGTTGCTTTTAGTCAGATAAGAGAAGCTTTGGCAAGGCCCCCTCCCTCCCTTTCTTTCATCTGTTGAATCTCACATATTTTCAGCTTAAAATAACCTTCATGCCAAAATGGTATATTTTGGAGTGGCATATTCTGATCCCCTGAATGCAAAAATTTATAATTTCTTCATTAGAATCATAAACAAAGTGGAAGAGAATGACAAATGAAGAGAAAATATTTGAAGGTTCTAATACAAATGGTTTACATCATGCTATCATTCGTAAGAAAGACAAATGTCGTGTGGTAGAGGCTATTGATATCCCAACTGGATTCTCTTTCACTGTCACTGTCACTCAGCGGTAGTTGCTGTATCTGCTAAGAACAAATCACAGCAGCCTTCTCTGCAGAACTGCCTGTGGTCCAAGGCTGTTGCAGGATTCTTTTTTTACCACAGTACCCAGGATTCGGTGTCTCACTGCTTCGAAGAATGAAGAGGTGGACACAAAATGAGCAGCAGGCAGAGGCTTATTAGAATAGAAGATCACAAAGGAAGAACAGTGGGAAAGTTCTCTTTACAGAGAGGGGACACTGGAAAGTGAATGCCTGAGGGGTATAAGCAAGGGTCCTAGTTTTACAAGGTTCTGGTCAGCCCTCCTCCAATCCCTTCCCCCTCATTCCTTCTCAGGTTCTACCCTTTTTGGCTTGGTAGGTTGTCCATTCCTGATTGGCTCGTTTCCATTGTAAGAGGGCCATTGTATGGCCATACTTAGGTCTTTTGTCAAATTACTCAAGGGAAACCTGAGGGGGAATAGGTGGGGTATGTTACATTCTTAAGAGGAACTTAGGTCAATTTAAGTCAAACACTCCCAGCATTGTTCCAAAATAGGTGTTTTTCCTATTCCCCACCCAGGAACCTTGGGCCCTAATCTTTCCCTCTCTGCCTGCTGAAACCTATTTTCTCCTATCACAATAGGAGCTGCCTCACTCAGGGACAGCATTCCCAGACCCAAGGACCCTGTCGGTGACTGAGTGACATCAACTCCTGGGCTTGTGGTGGAACCGAGTCTGTGGTTCTGTGGTGTGGGAAGGCTTGTACTCCTGACCTTCCCTCTGGGATGGACTGAAGCTATCTGCAGAGGAGACCACATTCTTGGCTTTCCCCTTGCTCATCCAACTTGCTTAATTCTCTCTCCCCTGTGAATATTCTTCCTAACTTGTCTTGTTTCCCCCACTTCAGTTTCTGCACTGAGAGAAACAGCCTAAGACATCACACTAGAAAAATTAGCAAAAGTTCAGAATAGACAATTCACAGAAGTGTCTTAGTCCATGTTTCCTAAAAAATAGAGCCTAAGGCCAAGCTTTATATACTAAAGCTTGTTTTTAATTGAAATATATTTGACATGTAACATGGTGTAAGTTTAAGATGTACATCATGTTGTTTTGATACATTTATATGTTGCCATACATTGCCATTGTATTGTTAGCTAACACAGGGGTGATGTTGTTATACCCAGATCGCAGTATCCTCACCGACCAGAGACCACCAGGGAGACCGAGTCACACATACAAAGGCAAAGGGCTTTATTAAGGGCTTAAGCTTGGGCTCACAGACTTCACCAGCGTATGGTTCTATGCTGAGAGCCTTGAACAAGGGCAGAGTAGGGTTTTTATGGGGTTTGAGATGGGGGAGTTACAGAAGTTGTGACATGGGAACAGTGATCCAATCATAATAATTCAACATCATTGACAGCGGGTTTGACCATACACATTATCTAGAGTATTCGTTACTTTTGGCGGGATCCAATTACAACATTTAGAGTACCTTTAAATTCAACCAATCACAGAGCGAGCCTAGGGTCTTGTTCGGCGACTAACGGGTTAACTTTAACATTAGGTAACAGGGTCCCATCTATAGTTTCTATCTCCAGGCCTCACCCTTAGTAATGTGGAGGGTGGTCGCTGGACTTTCCTGATTGGGTGTTGCAAGGGTGGTTTCTCCTGCCTTGGGCAATGTGTAACTGCCTGATAGTTTCAGGAAAGCTGAAACTCAGGCCTTCTAGTTCAGAGGGGAAACTTAAAGCCTGTCATGGAGTCAGTTTGGTTTAGACGTTTAGACTTGTGGCCTTACAATGTCACATAATTACCATTTCTTTTGTGTGGTGCCAATATTTAAGATCTTGTATCTTAACAATGTTGAAATAGGTTTCTGAGCCCAGCATTAAGCCATTCCTACCCGGGATGCATGTGAGCAAACCAAAACTTAGATTTACTTTCATGTCCTTGTACATGCTCTGCTTGACCAGAAAAGCAGTATTTCCAGTCAGCCAATACCCAAATGCCCATCCAACAGTGGGCCTCCTTACTCCAAACAAGGTTGACTATGTGGTCCCAGTCAGTCAGCTGTTCTCTATTTTTTTCTTCATTGTTCTTTACTCTTCATCCTATAAAAGTTTTCTGTCTTCCACCCTATTTTGCAGTTCTCTGAAAGGAGACTGTCTACTTATTGAAGTGTTTTTTTTTTTAAATTCTTATTTGAGAGAAGAGTGTGTGAGCAGGGGAGTGGCATAGAGAGAAAGAGAGAGAGAGAGAGAGAGAGAGAGAGAATCTTAAGCAGGCTCCATGGCTAGCATGGAGAGCCCGATGCAGGGCTCAGTCCCATGACCCTGGGATCATGACCTGAGTCGAAATCAAGAGTTAGGCGCTCAATTGACTGAGCCTCCCAGGCACCCTAAGAAGTGTTAAATAGTGTTTGTTTGTATCACTTAAATTGTGTTCTTTAATCATTTCTTAATAGCAAGTTTGATGTTTATAATACAGTATTGTTGTCTATAATCACTATAGCTGCAGAGCTTATTTATCTACTGGTTGCAAGTTTGTATCTTTAAACAACATCTCTTTTCCTCCCCACATCATCCCCACAGTAAAGCTTTACAGTAATCCTAGGGCAGCAGGAGGGAGGTGAAAGGGGAGGCCAGGCAGGAAAGGACAGAGAGCAAATATAAAGTGGCGCATCACCAAGAAAGCATGGCTTAGGCAGTTGGGACCATTAGCATGGGACATTCTTCCAGATCGGCCTTTCAGATACCCATGGTGACTTGGAAATGAATCCGGAAAAGCTTGAGGGAAGGGAGAGAAGGGAGGAGCATTTACTTTTGCTTCCCTTCCGGTCTCTTGATTTTCATGAATCAAAGTTCACCCCCTGGGGCGTTAAGTCCTTGGACACTTTCAGGTTGTGTTGCCCAGGTTCTAGAAAGTCAGATCCCAAACACAGAACCATACATTGTTTCAAGGAGAAAGTGAAAAAGAGGCTGTGGCCTCTGTTGACTGACTTGGCTTGGAGCCGTGTGCTGGCACTGCTGTGGCTCACTCAGGGCATGCGATGAAGGCTTTGCAGAAACCCACGTTCATGGTAGGCATGTTGAGAGACCCAGCACTATTGAACCCGTATTGATCCAGTGGCTAGATCACTGGGAACAAGTGGCTGGAGTCCGCTGGGAGTGAGTGTATCTAGGGAGGTTGATAAACTGAATGAGAGGCACCAAAATAGCCAATAATCACACCTGGAAAGCAAACAAAATTACACAAAGGAAAGTGAACTAAAACAAGCTGTTTTGCTGTCATCATTTTGACTCATCAAATAAAAAACAAAATGTGGACTTAGTAAGGAGGGACTTAAAAGTTACTGCAGTGATGGGGCGCCTGGGTGGCTTAGTCGGTTAAGCGCCCGACTTTCTGACTTTCGCTTAGGTCATGATCTCGCGGTTCTTGGGTTCGAGCCCCGCGTCGGGCTCTGTGCTGACTGCCAGCTCAGAGCCTGGAGCCTGTTTCAGTCTGTGACTCCCTCTCACTCTGACCCTCCCCTGCTCACGCTGTCTCTCTCTCCTAGAAATAAATAAAACATTAAAAAAAAAAAAAGTTACTGCAGTGGGGGAAAGAAGCTGTCATGATGCGGAGAACCCTCTGACCATAAGATCTGCAAATGTCTCAGGAGTTAGGCTATGGGATTTTTCTTTTATAGACAGGAGTAAACACAACTAGAAAGGATTGGGTGTGAGCATTTGGAATGGATAGGAAAACAAGATCAGAAAATGTTTTACCACGAGGCTAGTCTATTCCACTGGAGAGGCTGCCTGTGTGCCGGCTCAGGCTGAGGGTGGTGGACCAAAGTTCAGGCACCTGGGGAAGGAGCGAGCGTTAAGCAAAGTTTGGTTAATAAGCATTTTGTTCCCAGTTTGAACCGTAGAGAGCAGACATTCAGCTAATCATTTATGAGGCAAAGAATGGGCACCTTTTCTTTCTGCCCTTGTCACAGGTAAACGGGGGGACATCTGTGAGTCTTATCTGTGTCATATAACGAAAGGCAGTTATTTCAATAAGTCATTTCCCAGAACACAAAAGGTGCGAGGACCTTAACCATAGCTGTTTTCCAAGATCACAGAGCTCAGGTAAAATCCACCATTGTTAGACCTACCAGACTGGCAATACGAGAAAGAATAATAACAATACTGTGTTGACAGGTGTACGTATATGGGGGGGAATGGACACTCTTACAACATCATAGCTCTACAAATTGACAGAGCCTCTCTGCAAACTTTTAAATGTGATGTACTCACTCTTCAGCTCATTTGTCTCACCTTTAGAAGTCTCTACCGAGGAAATGCTTGGGTAACAATAATGAAATGACATCTATTACAGTATTATTTAAAATATCAAATATTTAGGAATGACATAAATATCTGTCAGTGGGATTCGTGAAGGATATTTGCATGCACATAACAATGTGGCATTTACAAAGATAACGGAGAGGCAGAAGGCAGTGAGGTGATGAGGACTGTGCTCTCTGGAATCAGCCTGTCTAGGTTCAAATCTCAGCTCCAGCCCTGACAGAAGTGTGATCTTGGGCACTTACTCTCTCTGTGCCCCAGTTTTTTTTTTTTCTACCTGGGAAATAGAGATGCATCTACCTTGTAGGTATCTTGGGAAAATTAAATGACTTAATATATGATAGCACACAGAGCCCATATTGTAATATAAATGTAATCATACAGTTAGTATTACCAGGTTTATGCTGCTGACATCCAAGGTGCTTGTCATATATGTGTTTCAAAATATATACAGATAGAGGAAAGGAGAGAAAGAAACAATAATATCTGAAAAAATATACATAGACTTTAACTTTTTAACTTTTTACTTAGGTACTTCTGAACCATTCATTTTTTTAAACAAAATTTATGGAAAGAATAAAACCATCTCCTATTTAAAATAAAAAAAAAGTATGTGGATAGTCAGGCAATAGGTTGGGACAGGTAGGGATACTGTGACTTGGGGTTATATTTGATTCTGGGGTTATAATTCTTTGGTCTTTAGAGTTGAAGAGAGAATGTTTTCCATAAATTCTACTTGTGGTGAGATTATTCTGGAACGCAGTCTTTAAAAGTTTAAATTTTTTTCAATGTTTCTTATTTATTTATTTTATTTTTGAGAGAGATACAATGCAAACAGGGGAGGGGCAGAGAGAGAGAAACGCAAAGAATATGAAGCAGGCTCCAGGCTCCAAACTGTCAGCATGGAGCCTAACACGGGGCTCCAACTCACGAACTGTGAGATCATGAGCCAAGCTGAAGTCGGACACTTAACCAACTGAGCCACCCATGCAGCCCTAAAAATCTTAAATGCCAAAGTATATTACAAACTATAGTAATCAAAACACTATGGCATTGTCATAAAAAGAGATACATAGATTGATGGAACAGAATACAGAGCCCAGAAATAAACCTATGCATATATGATCAGTTAATTTATGAACAAAGGAGCCAAGAACATATAATAAGAACAAATAATTTCTTCAATAAATTGTGTTAAGTAATTACACAACTGAACAGCTGCATGCAAAATACTGAACATAAGACCTGAAACCATAAGACTTCTAGAAAAAAACATGAGGAATAAGCCCTTTGGCATCAGTCTTGGCAATGACTTTTTGGATTTGACACCAAAGGCACCAAAAGCAAAAATAAACAGGTGGGACCACAACAAATTAAAAAGCTCCTGGACAGCAAAGGACATCATCAATAAAATGAAAAGGCAAACTATGGAATGGAAGAAAATATTTGCAAATCATATACTTGAAAAGGGGATAATATCCAAAATATACAAAGAACTCCTATGACGATAGCAAAAAGATAATCCAACTTAAGAATTGGCAGAAGATCTGAATACACTGTTTTCCAAAGAAGACAAAGACATAGGTATGTGAAGTGCTAGATATTGTAAATCATCGGGGAAATGCAAATCAAAACCACAATGACGTATCATCTTACCCCTGTTAGAATGGCTATTATCAAAAATCAAGAAATAACCAGTGTTACTGAGGATGTGGCGAAAGACAGCCTTCATGCACTGTTGGTGGGAATGTAAATTGTTGCAAGCTACTATGGAAAATAGTATGGAAGGTCTTCAAAAAATTAAACAAAACTACCATGATCCACTGATGCTACTTCTGGGAATTTATCTAAAAGAAACAAAGTCACTCTCTTGAAAAGGTATCATGTTCACTGCAGCATTATTTACAATAGCCAAGACATGGAAATAAACTAAGTGTTCACTGATAGGTGAATGTATAAAAAACTGGTACACACACACACACACACTGGAATATTATTTAAGCATAAAAAGGAAGGAAATTCTGCCATTTGCAGCATGGATGGAACTTGAGGGCACTATGATTATGCTAAATGAAATAGATAATATAGAGAAAGACAAAACCTGTGTGTCACACACATAGAATTGAAAATAAACAACAAACCAACTTGTGGATACAAACAATAGGTTGGTGGTTTCCAGAGAACAGATTGGTGGTGGCCAGAGACAGGGGGTAGGAGGTGGGCAAAAATGGGTAAAGGTGGTCAAAAGTTACAAACTTCTAGTTATAAAATAAATGAGTCTAGACAAGCCTGGTTACTGTGGTTAATAATGCTGTATTGTATATTTGGAAGTTGCTAAGAGAGTACATGTTAAAAGTTCTCATCACCATTATGTTGTATACCTAGAATTAATACCATATTAACGTCAATTATATCTCAATTTAAAAAGCAATATGGTGTTAAAGATTGGAATGAAAGATTACTGAAGATTGTTAAAAAAGTGTAAATATTAAAAATAGTGAAGGACTTCTTATAATAGTCAGCTTATCTATAGTTGAGGAAATAATCCGCTGAGTATTGTTTTTGAATACTCCCAGTTATGAGCTCCAATGCTTCTTCTCCTTAAAATGTGCTAAGCCACTCCCCCTCCAACTTTCTTTTTCCCTCTTGAAGTCATCAATATGATTTTCAGTGCCTCAGTTTTCACAAGCCACTGAAGTGTGGAAGACAGATACAAAAGGGCACTACAATGTCCTTGTCCTCAGATAGCTTATGAAAAGAGTGGAAATCAAGGACAGGTTTATCCAAATGCACTTCTGCCACTTTATTCTCTAAATTCGGGGAAGGGACTCAAAGCCTGTGCCTGTTTTCACATGTCAGGTAGAAATGATAATATTACCTCATAGAGTTGTGATGATTAAACGAGTTGACAATGAAAAGATGCTTTTGTGAGGGTGTGTAGCACAGGGTAAGTGTTAGCTCTCACTATTGCAGGAATTGTGGGCAAGGAAAAACACTGTGCATGGATGGTGACCTTGCTTTAGGAGGGACCTCATGAGGAGGCGGACGCTGGACTGTGAAAGAGGGAGAATTACCACCCTTTCCTTTGTCTTTTCCTTACCCCTTTGCTCTATCTATGGTCCTTTCCATTTCCTGTCATCTTACACGGTCTCAGCCTGTTTTCCATTTGAATATTTCTTGGTTTCACTGAAGTCCATGATCAATATTACAGCTTTCCATTTGATAGATTACTGTGAAATTATTAAGGAGATTCAGTGAGGAGTTAGGATCTTACCTGGTTTGGTTGGGAGAGTAGCAAGCTGCTCCTCATAAGGTGTCTGCACCCTGGGTATAAATGGGACCATAAAACGTTGGGAGGTGGATCTATCTGGAGTCAGTGAATGGCATCTTGGGATCTTTTATTTTACCTGTCAAAAACACTGCAACCACTGTAAGCCATAAGGCACACTGTCAAGTAAAAGCCCAAAGCACCAGAAACAGCCACACAATTACAAATCCACAGGCACATAACCTGTCCTTTAGTTATGCAAGTGACCAAGTGAAGCTCAAAGAGTTTGGAAATGTGTGCAGGGTCACAGAAATGGGAAGCTAAGTGCCACTTGTCCTTCCTAACTCAAATCAGAGTCTCTGCCTGGAGAACTTTCAAAGGTAAATGCCATCAAACTGGCTCCCCCAAGGCCTTCCCCAAGGCCTTCCCCTTGACCCTCCCATTCTTTCTTGGAGTGCTCCTCGGAGTCTCTCTTTCCAGAGTTCTTATCTCAGAGACTGTAATTGTTTACTTGGCCTCTCCCAAACTCAACTATGAACTTATTGTGGCTTTTTTCTGCATTCTTATCACCTCGCGTGGACACCTGGCACTAGAAGGTGCTCAGCGAGTCTGAGTGGAATGACTAGACCTGACTTTTCTGACCTAAATTTAAAGTTCTGTCCTTGACAGCTGTGCTGATTCCGCTGGAGTAGTGTTTCTCAAAAAGGGGCCTGTAGATGAATGGCAGAATTGTGTGGGATGCTTGGTTACAAAAGCATATTTCAGGTTTTACTTCAGTGCTAGAGAGAGATTGGAACTTTGGTGTGGAGCACCTGGAGAGCTTAAGAACCTCACATGATTCTAATGAAAATGAAAGTTTGGAAAATTTTCTGTTTCTATGGAGGGCTGGCTTGGAAGCAAGGGAGTAGATGGCCGCCTCCCTGACATGCTTTCAAAATGTTTGCTGTGGAGCTTATTTTGCAGGGAGGCGGTAAGGGGCTAATTTTGTGGGCAGCTGGGGCTCATTTTTAAATTGACACTTCCTTCTGGGTATTTACTTACTTAGCTTCTGTTTGGGCAGCCCAGTATTATTCAGAGTGACCACTAAGGGGCAGCAGAGTACGGGGAAAAGAATGAGAGGTTCTTAAAAGAATGGCGACATTACTCTTGAAATAGTTCAGTAAGAAAGACATGGCATTCGGCCATCAGAAAGGATGAAATCTTGCCATTTGCAACAAGGTGGATGGAGCTAGGAGTGTATTATGCTAAGCAAAATAAGTTAGAGAAAGAAAAATACCATATAATGTCACTCATATGTTGAATTTAAGAAACAAAACAGATGAACATAGTGGAAGGGAAGGAAAAATATGCTAAAAACAGAGAGGGAGGCAAACCATAAGAGTCTCTTAATGATAGAGAACTGAGGGTTGATAGAGGAAGAAGGTTGGGGATGGATGAAATGGGTAATAGGTTCTAAGAAGGGCACTTGTTATGATGAGCACTGGGTGTTATAAGTGATGAATTGCTAAATTCTACTCCTGATACCAATATTACACTATATGTTAAATAACTAGAATTTAAATAAAAATTTGGAAAAAAAACATGCCAAGAGATAATAAGTTAATACGTCCCATTCCCTTTCATATATTTACTATTAATTTGGAAATCTTATTTTTAAGCCTAATCATTTATATTAATGTTAAGTATATAATTTCTAGATTATAAATTAAGTTATATTGCTTGCTTGAAACCACAAGCAAACAGTGCTTAGAAACACAGTTCTTTCTTAAAAATCAAAGAAACTATCTCCACTGAAGACATGTTCAATACTGATAAGTCAAGAAACGAAAATTTTTTAAATTGCTGGGAAAAATATCACTTGAACCATGTGATAGGAAATATTGTATCAGTAAGATTTGGGTCCAGAGAGAAACTAATAATGGAAATTTGATTATTATACCTAATTTGTTCCATGCCCTATAAAAGAAATCTAGCATCTTGGAAAATTTTATTCAGACCATATTGTAGAATTACAAAGTCATTCACTGACTTATAATTTTATGGTGTTATGGTGACTCTTAGTCGATGCCTGGTATATTCATAATATTCAGTATATTCATAATAAATAATCACTCTCTTAGCACTGTTAGTTCCCTCAGTGACTGATGATGACAAATGAGGGTCCCCAATAACACTTTCTAGTCTTTTGCTTCTCTATCCATTTGTCCACTAGCCAGTTCCCAGGCTGCTTGTCCATAGGCATCTCAACTTCAACAAACCCCACCTGAAAATCTGCTCCCCTCCCTAACCCCTCCCCAAACTTTCTCCTTTGCTGGGTCATCTAAGCCCCAAGGCAAGCAATCACCCTGGACTTCTCATTCATAACATTGAATCTATTTTTAAGTTGTTTTATGCAGGAATTTAATTAATTAGAAAGGTTTAGGGTAGATCCCCAAATCTCTAGGAAGGCAGGAGAACCAGATTCAGAGGAACCAAAGGAAGATTCCACTGCAGTAACTCTTTCTCAGCGGGCCTCTGCCACCCTATAAGTGGAACAACATGGCCCGCTCTTTGGACTCCACTAGAGCTGCTGTGAAGGACCTCTTACCCGAGTTTGGAATGGATACGTGCATTCACACTCTGGGCTTTGGTGTAGGGAGAGGGTCATAACATGGGTCTTGATTTCCCCTTGCTTAGTATCATCACAACAGGGAGAATATTTGAATACTGGGCATTCAAATTAATACATGTCTCCAACAGTCAACATTCTTTTCTCCCCCATACTTAGATTTCAAAATGCTTCTTTTTCTCTTCACATAATATTCCTTATATAACTCAACACAACTTCACCTCTTACCCAAATGGCAACTCGGTCCTCTTAATTTTCCTTCCAGCTCCAAGTCCATGGTTTCTGGATGGCATACAATCCTCTCTCTCAAGGTTCAATAACTTACAGACTAAATTATAAAGTTAAACACCATTAATACACCCTACATAAAGTAGTGAGATAGAGGGAGATGAAAGAAATGAAAAAGGGTATTGTACTACACATGTTTTAAAATTAGGATATGGGAAAATTAGGTTAAGTGAAACAATCCCTTTTTTTTCAACTGGTCATGGAATTGTAGTTGACATAAGTCTTTTCTTTCCCACTACTGATTTCATCTTCCTTTGCCTTCAGCCAGTACCTTAGCTGTTAGGTTTATCTACTCAGTGGGGGTGTTTCATTTCTGAGAAAAGTTATTTCTTTAACATTTGCCTCTGGTCAAGGTTCCAGCCATATCCTTTAATGTGCTCACTGTGCAAGGCAGCCCAGGGTTACTGCTGCAGGAGCAAACTTCCTAACCTCCTTTTTTTTTTTTTTTTTTTGAGTTTATTTTTGAGAGAGAGAGAGCACAAGTAGGGGAGGGGCAGAGAGAGAGAGAGAGAGAGGGAGAGAGAGAATCCCAAGTGGGCTTTACATTGTCAGCGTGGAGTCTGATGTGGGGCTCAATCTCATTACCATTAGATCATGGCCTGAGACAAAAATCAAGATTCAGATGCTTCACCAGCTGAGCCACGAGGAGCCCCCCTAATCTCCTTTTATTCCTGGTAGCTTTTAGAGCCCAAAATGACCAGATAACAATTTCAGCTTTGAATTAAATGATTACTCACATTTGTTGAAATTAATATGGAAGGAATCTTCTATTGAATAATACATCTCCAAGCCCTCGGGGCCACCATGATTATCATGAGAAGAAACAATTTTCAAGTGGATGGTCACGGGAAGTACCTCTCACATCACGTGCTTGATAATAATATGGGCACTTAGGCTCAAGTTTACCTAGTTTCTTAGGTAAATATGAAGAAACTGTTGTGATTTCTTTTCTCAACTTCATGTACTTTGCTTTTGTAATTTTGTATTCTTTTTCTAAAGGAAGATCCTGTCCATGAATGTTCCATCTAGCTCTTAACATCTTAGCACCTCATTTCTGCCTTACTCATGCATTCTTTCCTGGTAGTGTCTCAATTTTTACAGACATTAAAATGACATTCGGTTGAATTCTGGCAATTGCTAATGGCTTTCACTATATGGTCATTGAATATACCCACAATGCCTGGTTCCTTACATGAAATTCTGGTTGCGTTGGTGTAGGATTATATTCTGGGCACCCGGAAAACCACTTCAGAGTCAATTTTGGGTGGAAGCACAATTAACTATTTTCCTTTCTCTGGTTTCCTAAGTTCCTTCATGATTTACAGCCCCGCCTCTCAGATGGGGCAAACTACTCTCCCTATTCCACAACTTTAGCCACTCAGATAGACTCACTTTATGTTCTTTATTGTTCACTGAGAAATCGAAGTTACCAGAAATACAACTGCAGTTATGAAGCATTGTGCTTCAGGGGTATAAATGGTAGCATTATATTAAAATGAGACGCATCTCAAGGCTTTCTGCATTGACAGTGGTGGTGCGGAGAGGGGAGTTTGGTTCACTGAACCAGGACACCAGAACCTGAGATACCTGCTGGTAGAGAGGTTTTCTATGCAAGATGGTGGGGGTTGAGAGTGGCTTGTACATGAGGATGAATAAAAATGAGGCTACTAAAGGCCCAAGTTTGCAAAATTGCTTTTTGCAAAAGAAAGTGTTTATTGGGAAATAATTTTAAACCTGTAGGAAAGTTGTGCAGTTGTACAAAGCACACTTACATACTCTTCATCTGGGTTCACCTATTAAAATTTTGCTCTGTTTGCTTTGACATTCACTCTCTCTCTCTCTCCATCTTTATCAATATGTGCACATAATATTTTTTTCCTGAACCGTCTGAGAGTAAGTTGTATCCATCATGGCCTGTTAGCTCTAAATATCTGAGTGATTTAATACTGACCCAATACTTTTACCATCTACCATTCCTATTTCCATTTTGTCAATTCGCCTAGTAATACATTCCATTCTAAGATCACATATTTCCTTCAGTTGTCTTGCCCTTCAGTCTTCTTTATTCTGGAAAGGTTCTTCAGTCTTTTATGACACAAACATTTTTGAAAACTAAAACCTTCCCTCCTCCTGCCTTTTAAAAATAGAATGTGTCTCAACTTGGTATTATCTGAAATGTCTTCCTGATCAGGTTCTCGTTATGCATTCCTGACTGGAGTACTATATACATCTTATTGTGTACCTCTAAGAGTATCTCTCCAGAGGTATATGTGGCCTCCTCCTCAATCAACATCATTGATGATGTTAATTTGACTACCCACTCAGGGTTTTATTTGATTTCTTCACTGGGTAGCTACTATTTTTTTTTCCTCTTGCAATTAATAAGGAGTCTCTGGGAGATGACATTTTATACCATTTATATACCAGATTCTCATCAAAATTCTTGTCCTTTGTTATAAGATTTAGCATCAACAGATGATTCTTGCTTTAGTCAATATTAAAGCATATTAAATGCTTCCAAAATTATGATGTTACAGCTCTGGCACTTTCTCTCTATATAATATCAGTTGTGCTTGGTATTCTACTGCAAGGAAGAACCCTCCTTTATCTATCTTTCTATGTATGTATCTATGTATCTGTCATCTATCTATCTATCTATCTATCTATCTATCTATCTATCTATCTATCCATCATTAGTATGGCCTCATAGATTTCCCTCTCTTACACACCCTTTTATAGCCTTTTATTCTCCCTCATTATTTTGACACTCAGATTACCCCAAATTTGACTGGTGGGAGTCTATTCAAGTTAGCAACAGTGTCTTTATAAAATGCCCACATTTTAGAATATCTCATTCTTAGTTTCTGATATAAAAATATATTCCAGGTTCTTCCTATACTTTCCCTGTCCCATCACTTGGATGAACCATTTTTTTGAAGTTCTAATTCATTTTACTGGTGAAAAGTATTAAGCACCAAGATGTGGGGCTTAGGAGTACTCTACTTCTCAAGGGGTTTTTCTTCTATGGAAAGACCTTCTGTAAGACTTTTAAGATCTTCTATAAGACTGAAGTCTGCTATTCTAAGTCTGAGTGTGAAGATCTGAAGAAAAACTCAGGGTGTTTTTTTGTTTTTGTTTTTGTTTTTGCATAATAGCAGCAGTACTTGGATACAAATAAAGTGGGGGGGGAGGAGTTTAAAATATTGGGGAGCTATTACCATTTACACAGACACTCACACTTTCAGGCAGGGCACCATCTATGGCAGCAGTGGTAAAATTCCTTTAGTCAGATTGAGAATAAAATAAGAGATATGGTAGACTTTATCAGGAGAACTGAGGAAGGAAAAGAAAATACAGGGCATATGAAATGGAGATTTTATTGGGAAGACTAACTTGTGAGCACATGGATGCACTCATGTGGGGAATCCCAGGAGTAAAGATGAGACATAGATTTGTGCCATCAAACCAGTGAGGGCCTAAGTAAAGCATTAAACTAGAAATAAAAGTAAAAATGAACTGATTTAAAACTCACCAAATGCAAAGCCTGAAAACACCATGGGTGTATACTACCCCTCATCCCCGACACACACTCACCTATAAACAAACATTTAAATTTACAGACTAGTGGAATCTACTACCTGGAGAGTATAGATAAATAGATAAAAGGTACACACACCCATATGTATGCATATAGCCTTTTCTAGGATCCTACAATTTCAACAGAGTCCAGACCTATGGTATGGGCTAAATGACAATACAAATACCCTACTCTCTAGTTCAAACGTTAAGATTTAGCTGCAAGATTATACTTTTTCATGGTTAAATAAAGTAAAAATTCATTATGCACTGTTATTTGGTGAGATCTGCAAACTGTTTTAAGACTGTGTCTCAGATTAAAAACAAAACCCTCAAATATCTAGAGAAAGAAACTTATTCTCTCTTTGAGCATTGGGTAACTTAGCATGAATCCATTCCTGCAAGAGACATGACTAATCTACGAATTAGATCCAGTGGTGCCTACCCTTCTGGGCTAGTTTTAAAACTATACTATTTTTTTTTTTTAAGAATGGGGAGGTGAAACTCTAGGGGAATTATTGCTTATTTTAATCAGTCTTATCGAATTTAGACATCTGAAACTAGCTATTAGCCTGGAAAATACTCACACACAAATTATATTAGAGTTACTTTGTAAGAATAGTTCTCCAGGTCATCTCAAGCTGTCCAAACCATGAGTACATAAAAAAGAAGAAAAAACCCAAAACTCTGAAAATATAAGCAATAGAAGAAATGTATTGCCCAATAAGTTTAGCAAGCTATTATGAGCAAATGTTTCCTCAGTTTTCACATGCTATACTATAGGGATTTTGAGGTCATAATTTGAAGTCATAATTTATTTATCCCTTCTTGAAAAAAATGAAGTATAGCTTGTCATTACTACTGAAGTAGCTACTCAGGGGAGATAACTTTGTGAATATAACTCAACCTTTGGTAGCCTAATTATTTCTCAACTCAGATGGTTACAGGTAAGATTTCCAAAGGTAATGTCACACAACAAAGGAGATTTTTCTAATGATGAGCCAATTACATTCTAATTTATATTAATCTATTATTGTCTGATATTAATCTAATATCTAAGATGTACATATATATCATTTGGCTAAATGTATTGCCAATTATTTATTTTGTACTATATTTGACTATAATTATAATGGCTTTCTGCAACAAGTTCCCGCTCTAAATATATTGAAAACTTGGGAATACTTTTTAGAAAGATCAAGGGGTTCTAGTTAACATGCCAAAAAATTAGTAGAAAATTACTAGCTTCCATTTTAAGTGGATTTTTCTTCTTAGAAACTCTTGAAATTAACATCTCCTCGCTTTAAATTGCTGACATAGGGAATTTGACAACTTTAAAGTAACTCAAACAAGAAGGCAATGGTGAACAATTCTTCCCAACCTACAGCTGTGGAGCTTTGCTATGAGAATGTGAATGGATCCTGCATTAAAAACGCATACTCACCGGGTCCTCGAGCGATTCTGTACACAGTCCTTGGATTTGGGGCTGTGCTGGCCATGTTTGGAAACTTACTAGTTATCATTGCTATCCTTCACTTCAAACAGCTGCACACACCTACAAACTTTCTGATTGTGTCCCTGGCCTGCGCTGACTTCTTGGTGGGGGTGACTGTCATGCCCTTCAGCACAGTGAGGTCCGTGGAGAGTTGCTGGTACTTTGGGGAGACTTACTGCAAATTTCATACCTGTTTTGATACTTCCTTCTGTTTTGCTTCTTTATTTCATTTATGCTGTATCTCCATCGATAGATACATTGCTGTGACTGATCCTTTGACCTACCCAACCAAGTTTACTGTCTCGGTATCAGGCATATGCATTGTTCTCTCTTGGTTCTTTTCGGTCACCTATAGTTTTTCCATCTTCTACACTGGGGCCAATGAGGAAGGAATCGAGGACTTGGTTGTTGCTCTCACCTGTGTAGGAGGCTGTCAGGCACCACTGAATCAAAATTGGGTTCTACTTTGTTTCCTTCTATTCTTTATACCCACCATCGCCATGGTGTTTATATACGGTAAGATCTTTTTGGTGGCCAAACATCAAGCTAGGAAGATAGAAAGTTCAGCCAGCCACCCTCAGTCTTCCACAGAGAGTTACAAGGAACGGGTAGCAAAGAGAGAGAGAAAAGCTGCGAAAACATTGGGTATTGCTGTGACAGCATTTCTTATTTCTTGGCTGCCATACGTTATTGATGCCGTGATTGATGCTTACATGAATTTTATAACTCCTCCTTACGTTTATGAGATTTTAGTGTGGTGTGTTTATTACAACTCGGCTATGAATCCCTTGATATATGCTTTCTTTTACCCATGGTTTCGGAAGGCAATAAAACTCACCATAAGTGGTAAAGTCTTAAGAAGAGACTCATCAACAATCAATTTGTTTTCTGAGGAAGCAGATATAGAGTGACGTGATGCCTGCAGGGATTTCGAAACTAACATGGAATTGAGGTCAAGTGTGAAATTAAGCACTTGAGTCAAGAGAGGCAAATGTAATCATCTGCCAAGTGGGAGGATATTATATTCAACATTTAGTTGTGCTAAAGCATTTGTTGTCTTCATGTATTTCAGTATTTTTTTATTTTAGAACTCAGTGATAGGTCACAAAAAAATTCCTGATTACTTCCTATTTAGTATTCTTCATTTTCTTCTATGGTTTTCTAATCTCTATGATAATTTCTAATACCTTCTCTGAATTTCCTACTTGTTTCTTCAAAAACTTTGAAGCTTTGTAGTTTCTCCCACATCTATTACCAATGTTCAGTTGTCCAAAAAACAGAGGAGGAAAAATGAGTTTCTGCTTAACTTGTGAAGTAGATGCGTTAGGGACATAAATCTTTTTTTTCTTATAAAGTTTATTTATTATTTATTGAGAGAGATTGAGAGAGAGTGGAAGAGAGAGAGAGACAGACAGACAGACAGAGAGAGACAGAGAGAGAGAGAGAGAGAGACAGAGAGAGAGAGAGAGCGCCGGGGAGGGGCAGAGATAAAGGGAGACAGAATCTCAAGCAGTGTGGATGCAGAGCCCCATACAGAGCTCATGACCTGCGCTGAAACCAAAAGTCAGACACTTAATCCACTGAGCCACCCAAGCACCCTGGGGTAAAAATCCTTTTTAAAATATACCTTTTTTGAAAAGTAAATACAAGATTAAAATTCTTGGAACTCCTTGTAGTCTGAAAGGACTTTATAGAAAGTTAAAATGTGGAACTTCCTAGTCATTGAGGATTGTGCAAAAAACCCCGGAAGTCTTATTTTCTGAACCCTTACGCTGCTTCCTCTCCATTTCATACAGGCTATATTCACAAAGAGCAGGTGTAATGATTACATGATTACACACTACATCTTACTTTTAAAGGACATAATTTATTACAATCAAAATAGCATGTGAACAAAAAGGTGGTTTCTGTACTTCTTTTTTTAGTAATTTGAAGTAAAATGTGTATTAAAAAAGCTACCTCAAATTCACGCTGTGTTACTTTTGAATTCTTTCTTTGCACAGTGTTCTGTTCTTTGGAGACACTGTATTTGATATTGGAAATATAAAGCTGAATGACCCAAATATAACCAGGGATTATTTTGGAATAGCTAACACTCAAACTGGCATTATACATTTTAGGAATAGCTCCAGTTTTCTCCTATGATAGCATGCCTTAGCCACATGAATTTTTTTTTTTTAATTTTTTTTTTAATTTTTAAATTTTTTTTTTTTCCTAGGGGAGAGAGAGAGACAGTGTGAGCAGGGGAGGGTCAGAGAGAGGGAGTCACAGACTGGAACAGGCTCCAGGCTCTGAGCCGGCAGTCAGCACAGAGCCCGACGCGGGGCTCGAACCCACGAACCGCGAGATCATGACCTAAGCGAAAGTCAGACGCTTAACCGACTAAGCCACCCAGGCGCCCCTCACATGAATTTTTTTAAATACAATTTATGTTTATTTAATTTTGAGAGAGAGAGAGAGAGTGAGTGGGGGAGAGTCAGAGAGAGAGGAAAAGTCAGAATCTGAAGCAGCCTTCAGATCCCAAGCTGTCAGCACAAAGCCTGACAAGGGGCTCGAACCCACAAATACTGAGATCATGACCTGAGCTGAAGTAGGAAGCTTAATTGACTGAGCCAGCCAGGTGCCCCTTAGCCACATGAATTTTAATTAATTTTAACTAAAAATATATGTTGACTATTTTAATATAGAGTCAAAATTTGAAAGAAACTAATAACAGGTGATTCATCTTCTCAAATCTTTGATTCACAGCCTTAAATCCTTGCTTAGGTAGCTGATTTTCACAAACTGTTTTATATAAATCTGTTTTATGAAATGAGAAGAAGAGATAACTAAGTAAACAAAGGTATGTAAACCTTACATGTTACATATTTTATAAATAAATCTGTTTGGAGATATTTTATATGAAATTAAGCTGTTTCACACTTATGTGTTAATATCTTTCACATAGAGCTCAGAGAATTTGGGGAGGGAGTTAAAGATAAAAGAGGATGAAAGGAATATGAATGAATGCCTTTGTAGCATAGTGCCTGTTTGCGATTGAGATGATAAAGTCAAGGATCAGGTGTACTGACCTTTCAAAGACTCACAGCTCAGGCCTGCCCTCCCAACCCCCCCATTCCTTAAGAAGAGTGCAAAGTTTGCGTCCCTTTGATGGTGAGTCAGGAATGTTGTCGCCATAGAAACACGTGTCCTTCTGTCAATTGCAAGTGTAAACTTACTCCAACACTCATAAATAATAAGGAAAATCATTTGGGGAGATGTAAAAATATATACTAGACTTCTGTTCACTCACACTATGTAGAGTGTAATCTTTAGACAAAATTGCAGAACTTCTGTCTAGTGATCTTTTGAAGCTCTTGTACATATTTGTAAGTGCAGAATACACTTTAACTGTACTCTCTTTTGTTTATTTTTCTATTCTTCTTGTAGGAAGTGTTTTGATAAAAAAAATAAATACTGGCTTATTGTCCCCCAAACTGACTAGACCATTACTATAGCATCACTCTCCTCCTCTACATCTCAATTATTTGTACAGGTAAACTAGTAACTTCTTTGCTTGCTGCATACCAACTGCATCAGGGCCATCGGTCCATTGGAAACAAGACAGACTGGAGATGGAGATGGAAACCGGCTTGATTCTGCTAGACTGTCCGCAGAGTAGACACATGTTCCTGAGCTGTGTCTCTTAATCCTAGTGAGCTCTGGTTCCCAAGTTGCCTGCTTCAGCCAACGGAAGGCTGCAGAACTGTTGTGAAGAATTAATTAGACTACTTATGCCCCACATTGTAGGCTATGTAAATACTATGTATGTACTATTATTTAAAATACATGTTTATTTTTAATTCATAAAAGAAAAATTCACATAAAAGCATTACTGAATTCATAATAGTTTTTATCCACATGTATTTTTCTCAATTTAGTAAGTCCTGAAAGCATAGCTGCTACCTTATATAGGGTTTTGTATAATTTAAAAAGAAATTTGAAATGGAGAGTTCAGACATTGAGAGTCACCGAACATTAGCTGCATTCAGGTAAACATTAATCACAACCTCAGGAATAAGTGAGGAAATGCCATTACAGTAGTGCCCAGTTACACCAGTAGCTCTCTGAAAGCACCTGGCCCTTACTGATGGTCTATGCTGTCTTTGTAATTTGTTATTGACAGATTACTCACAACACTGTCACTAACTGATAAGGTTGCTCTAAACCCAACCAACATAATATTTTATGATTAGAAATCAGAGCTCATTCAGGAAGAGCTGCAGGGTTCTCTGGAATGAACTACTTAGCTTGTTCAGAAAATGACATCAGGTCAAAAGTAAACCCTCCAGAGAGAATAACTCTTAAGTTTATTAGTAAGAATAAAGGGAGGCAATAGTTCAAAAATATGAATTAAAAATTACATAAATAAAAGGACATTTATATAAACTGCTTACATTGCATTCCTATTATGTGGATTATCAGAAGTATTTTGTTTTTCTTGCTACTATTAGTCATAGGAATAATTAATGAGGAAACCAGCTCTAGGGAGATTATGCACTAAGTACTAGAGCTAGATATTTAGACCTGTGTCTGTTAGTCTTCAAAGCCAATGCTTTCCTACCATCGTGAACCAGCCAGAAAAAACAACAATATTTCTCAGAAACGAAAAGGCATGAACTGTCTTCCCAGGCATTGCATGGGCGCTGACGTATTTTATTGTGTTCACACACACACACACCACAGATGTAAAGATAAGCCCTCAGCTATGTCTCATGCCAAAGGACAAATTTCATTGGCTTCTAAGGTTAGTACTAAGCTAAGGAGTGTAGACCATTTCAAAGGTAAGATGGATAAGATCCTTGTTATGACTCATCTTGATTACATTTATGAGCAGGAAAAATCCACTTGAGTCCCCAGCCTGTTTTGTCTCTACTTCCTACCATCCCCTAGGAACTCCCTTGCACTGCTGGCTACGATGGAATATTTGTGCTGTGTCCTTTCCCACCAGTAATATAAGCTACTAAGCAATAACCATTGGCTAAGCTAATTTAATTGTTCATATTAAAGCATTCACAATAAAGCGTTTTCTCAGAGTTTCCCTTTTGAGTGGATGAAGGCCCTAGGGGTACTTTAGGGGACAGAGAGAAGTACTTTAGAAAAAGAATAATATGCTAATTAAGAGTGAAGTTCAGGTCAGATAACCTTCTGGTGTCCTTCAGTTAATACTATTAGTCGAAGCAAAAGTTTTCCTATTGAGAAGATTTTCATCCTTAGGCCAATGCAAGTCTGTAATGCAGCTGCTCTCTATTTTTGGTTTGTACCCACATACTAAGACAACTTACCCACAGACCGAGCTACATCTTTTCCTCCACTTCAGTTTGCTGGAGTGTGAGACGGAAGGGATACTGGTGCAGATGTGGTGGGTAACATGGGCTCTGGACTCATGCTGTCTGGCTTTGCTCGGGCTTGCTTCCAGGTGTACAATTTCCATTTCACCAAGAATTTGCCAGACCTACCCAACTTTATGACTTTGCAAATTCAAGAAGACCTACATAATAGTGGTTAGTTAGAAACACATGATCACTTGGTATCATAAGGTCAAGTGTTCTATCACTACTTGGCCTCTGTAGCACACAAAGAGCCATCTTTCAAAAGGTGTTTTATCCTTCTCTGTAAATAGCAGAGCCTTGCTTCAGAACCCCAGATGACTGCATTATATTTCTCCCACTGAAGCCTTCCGTAAAATCTAAACTGCATTGTTTTTACCATTATGAACACCTCTGGCACCACCAAGCCACTAAATTGCGTGGCAATCACACTGTAGCCCAGACCCATCCTCCAATCCCTATACAAATCTGGCAGACTTTTTTGTGACTCAGTATATGGAACAGAAAAGTATTCCTAACTGTGGAATAAGTTGTTTTGGATCCTGAAAAGGTCTACCAGGTAATGTGCTTCCTTCCTTGCCATACAAAGTACAAGATTGTGCTCTGACCAATCCAAACCTAACCGATCATCTTTCTTCGCCAAATGTGGTCTTCCTTCTATACACTATCTTTTCTGTTGGCAAGTTAAAAATCTGGGAGTCATCCATGTTTCCTGCCTCCATCATACATCCCTAAACCCCTTCATCCTTTCAGTCTTTAAATTGTGTGTTTCATATTTTCAGAAAGCAGGGAGGCAAAATTACTGAATTAGAGTGGGCTGGAATCAAGTCAGGTTTGAGAATTTAAAGAGAAGATAGTATTACCAAGAGGAATTTGGTAGATGGGCAGTTGAATAATTGTTTTCATGTCACACCTTTAATATCTGTTCTATTCTTATCCCAGTATATTTCATTTATTTATTTATTTATTTATTTATTTATTTATTTATTTATTTTCATTTTGAGAGAGAGAGATAGCAAGTGAGGAAGGGGCAGAGGGAGAGAGAGAATCCCACATAGGTGTGCTGTCAGTGTGGAGCCTCACATGGGGCTCCATTCCGACCAACTGAGATAATGACCTGAACCAAAATCATGAGTCAGACTCTCAACAAACTGAACCCCCCAGGAGCCCTCCCATATATTTTTAATATCTGTATCCTAAGTGACAGATCCCATTTCTGTTTTCAAGTCTTAAAGTCTTAAAGAAAGAAGTCTTTAGCACTTTCTATTTGCTTTATAGGATCAAAGGTAGCTTATCTCCTTAGACCTGAAATCTTTTTATGTAGCTTTCAGTATCTTCAATTTCCCTCTTGAGCTCCCTAAATTTCTGTTAATATTGCAAAGGCAGCGTCTAGTGTCAGGAAAAATTGCTATTATTGGAACTCCCTGGCACTCAACTCCTGCACCTTCCCATCTGGCAGTTTCTCAGTCACCTCCATTGGATTTTCTTTGCCTCATCATTTAACTGCTATCATAGAGATCACTTAATCTCTGAAATGAAATAGGCAGGGCTCTTCTATGGGCTCATGATGAGCCAGTGACACAGACCCCTGCTATTGGGGCTTGAAAATTTTAAATATTTTATATTTGAACTTGAGTTTGTATGTAAAGTCTTAAAAGACAACAGAGCACGTGTGGGGGTCTTGGAACCATCGAGATGCATTACGTGTGATTGTCCTGCATTATACCACTTCCCCTACTCCCTTGGACTAGTTCTTGGCTTCCTGTCCCCCCAGCACCTCTACCACCAGCACCTTCAGCTTGGTCCAGCCTCCCCTTCCTCACCCTAACCTACTAAGACTGCCCTATTGGAGGACTGGATACAGGGCCAGAGGGTTGACACAAGATGGCATTCCATGGTCTCAGGGTCAGTCACGGCAGGTGTTACCCCATCCAGGCTGGTAGAACCACAGCACATTAGAAGGGTGCCATAACAGGTGCAATCCTTTTACCCACCCTCAATCCGTATTTTGAGTGGGGCCTGAGGTGGAGGTTACAATCCCTAGGGTGTCAGCAAACTGCCTTTGGTTGAGGTGGCAGGCCCAGGGGGAGGACCAATGGCCTTGCTCAGCTTCCTAGGCCCCCAGCCTGGGCATGCGTATTGTTTCAGCCGTCGGTGGGAGGGGGAAATTGGCAGTGGGTGCGCCAGGTGGGCCGAGTCCTAACGCAAGGTCTCTAGGCATCTCCAGGGTCTGTATTTGTCCCGCAAACACCCTCACATCCGAGGAAGAGGGACCTTATAAATAAAACCCAAACAGCATGCAGGACAACAAAGACTGCAGACAAAAGGAACAAGCTTTATACTCAAGGGCAATTTTTTTCCATATTTTGAGAAAAGATCTCCATGTTTTTCATTTGCCCTAGTCTCTACAAACTCTGTAGCCAGTCTTGTAAATAGGGAATATCCTGCCACATACTGGATGAGGCTATTTCGGAACAGTTGAACGTAAGGAAATCTCTTGGTTAGGAAAATCACAAGTCTTTCTGCAATGTAGTAGAGCACCGAGTAATACATTTTGCAGAAAAACTTAACTAATTATAATTATCAAAAGTTTCCTTTCTGGATTCACACCTTACACTGTAGGGATTCCTAGTGAGGAATTTATAATGGGTGAACTTTATGGCCGGCTTCCTAAAACATTCTAGGTGTTAACTTCTCAGACGATGTGAAGGTGGAAGTCTATTAAAAGGTGACTCTTCAAATATGTAATTATATTATACGTGATTATTCTTTGCCAGGAAGGAAGGACCTCACAGGTATAAAGAATCAAGTCTTTAAATTACATTTCTTTAATTATTCAGATACTACCAATTCGGGCTTGATGAAAATTCATAATAGATTAGCTTGGGATTAGCTTTAGATGTAATTACAGAAATAATTGCATGCATTAAAGTCAGAAAAGATACATTTCTGACTTTTTGAAATTCTTTTAACTCCTCTTTATAACTAAAATGGGATCAAGGATAGAAGATGAGGCAATACTTACAAGCAGTTGCTCAAATACGCGATTTGATTTTTTTAAAAATTTTTTAATTCTCAGAATTGAAAAACTTTATTTCCTACCACAAGGAAGGGCTGAACGATAGCAGGCATCAAAATGCAGGACATGCCCGGCAATCTTTCCCAACCTGTTGTTAGACAGCTTTGCTATGAGAATGTCAACGGATCGTGTGTTAAAACTCCCTACTCGCTTGGATCCAGGGCGATTCTGTACGTAGTGTTTGGTTTTGCGTCTTCTCTGGCTGTGTTTGGGAACCTCCTGGTGATGACTTCAGTTCTGCATTTCAAGCAGCTGCACTCTCCTGCCAACTTCTTGATCGCCTCTCTGGCCTGTGCTGACTTTCTGGTGGGGGTGACCGTCATGCCTTTCAGCATGATCAGGTCTGTGGAGAGCTGCTGGTACTTTGGGGTCAGATTTTGTACCCTGCACAGTTGCTTTGATGTGGCGTTTTGTTACTCGTCTCTCTTCCATCTGTGCTTCATCTCCATCGACAGGTACATCGCTGTTACTGAGCCTCTGGTCTATCCTACCAAGTTCACAGTGTGTGTGTCAGGGATATGCATCGGCCTCTCCTGGATCCTGCCCATTGCATACAGTGGTGCCGTGTTCTATACGGGTGTCAATGATGATGGCATGGAGGACTTAGTAAGTGCCCTCAACTGTATAGGTGGGTGTCAAATTGTTGTAAATCAAGACTGGGTTTTGATAAATTTTCTGTTATTCTTCATACCCACCCTTGTTATGATAATTCTTTACAGTAAGATTTTTCTAGTAGCTAAACAACAAGCTATAAAAATTGAAAATACTGGTAGCAAAGCAGAATCAGCATCAGACAGTTACAAATCCCGAGTGGCCAAGAGAGAGAGAAAAGCCGCTAAAACACTGGGTATCACAGTGGTAGCATTTATGATCTCTTGGTTACCATATACTATTGATATATTAATTGATGCCTATTTGGGTTTTATAACCCCTGCCTATATTTATGAGATTTGCTGTTGGGGTGCTTATTATAACTCAGCCATTAACCCTTTGATTTATGCTTTATTTTATCCTTGGTTTAGGAAAGCCATAAAAATTATTTTAAGTGGAGAATTTTTAAAGGATAGCTCATCAACCATTAGTTTATTTGTTGATTAAGTATGAACACTAAGTTGAAAAATTTAAAAACATTTTTAAAATGACACATTTATGATGAAATTAGATATAAGAAATGAACAAATCCTTTCAAAATTGAGGACATATATTTTTTTTTTCAAATTAGCCAGGAAGAACAAAATCACAAGAAGTTGCCTCCATTAAATCATTGCGGAGATATTACTGAACTAAACAGAAAATAATGAAGTGGTTTACATACGTATCTGCCCTAGTGCTCTGTACATGTCCTTGTTATATGCACTTGTTTCTTCCAATTTCATTGAATTCTGAATCTCATTTAAGTTGTGATGTCTCTAATTTTTTATGGTCAACTCTCATTTATCTTCAAATGGTGTTTGTTTCCTTGTCTTTTGCAACACTATTAATTTCTAGGGCTGTCATAACAAAGTACCACAGACTAGGTGGCTCAAACCACAGAAATTTATTCTGTTTCTTATGATTTCAAAGCTAATATTCCAAAGTCAAGGTGTCAACTGGTCTGGTTTCTTCTGAGGGCCCTCTTCTTTGGCTTGTAGGTGGCTAGCTTCTCTCTGTGTTCTCACATGGTTTATGTTATGTGTATGTCTGTGTCCTAATCTCCTTTTTAAAATATATGTATATTTATTTATTTTGAGTGAGAGAGAGAGACAGAACACGCCGACCCACATATATATGTGTGAGTAGGAGAGGGGCAGAGAGAGAGGGAGAGAGAGAGAGAGAGAGAGAGAGAGAGAGAGAGAGAATTCCAAGGAGGCTCATGCTGTCAGCACAGAGCTTGATACAGGGCTCGATGACACAAAGTGTGAGATTGTGAGCTGAGCTGAAATCAAGAGTCGGAGGCTTAACCAGCTAAGCTACCCACACACCCCTTCATCCCCTCTTCCTTTAAGAATACCAGGAATATTGGGCTGGGGATCACTCTTTAAAACTCTCTTTCATTATCCTTTAAAAGGTCTTATCTCAATATATGGCTATATTCTAAAGTACTAGAGGTTAGGACTTTAACATATGAATTTTAGCGGGATACCATTTAGCCCACAACAGGCACAAGACCAGGGTTGGTGACACTACCCAAGGGTCTGTTCATTTGCTGCTCATTTGTGATACTGTCTGTACCTTCTAAGAGCTTTTGGGACAGCAAGTAAGATTTTCTTGCTTAATGGCTGGGCAGAATCTTGGAATATTCACCTGTAATATTGTGGGATCAGTAATTTGGCCTTGGAATCAGGTATTAACTGCAGACGTTGCACAGAAGTGAAAAACTGCAGGTGGAAAAATTTGCTACAAGGAAGCTGGCCCAGTGATTGTTAGCAAATGGAAATTCTGCAAGTGAAAGAATGATCAATTATTACCAGCAGTGACACCAACTTTTCTCACCTGAGTATACTGCGTGTTTCACTTTTTCAGAATGTTGTGGGGTCAAAAAGACTATGCTGGTGCTGCAAAAACTTCTATTAAAAAGAATATAAAAAGTGATGCTCTAATTTTACATTTCACTTCTGGAATATTTTACATTTTTGATGTAATAAAAGTATTTTGGAATGCATATTCCAGTATTTTGTGTAATGAATCTAAATTGTAATAGAGTGCTGGTATAAAAACCTTATTTTTTTCTTTTCTCCTTTTGGTTTATCTGTGGGGTCACTCAATTAAAATGATTGAAGTATTTTTTTCCCATTGGCTTTCACTGAGATTTTTCATTTTTTGCAAGCAAATATTGAGCATAAATTACAGGTAAGTACCTGAGTTAGGAATATCTAACAATAAAAAATATGTTTTATGTAGTAATTTCCTTAAGGAACATGATTTTGTAGATAATATTTTAAATTACATTTTTGAGAATGAGAAAAGTGTCAGAGATGCTAATCTTGGAGCAGAGGACTAATTGTCACTTACTGTCACAGGCTGGTGCTTGCTTGGTGCTGGGCATTTCTAAGACATTGTCTTCTCACTGACATGTGGTCTCATGGCCTGTGGGCTTAAAACATTGTTAAAGACTATTTTCTCAGTAAAAGGGCCTTTCGATGAGTCTTCAAGCTTTGGACTTGCATAGGCAGACAGGAATGTGGACATTTTTTGGACAGGAGGGTTAATTTCCATAAATAGAGGATTGGCCTGGCAAAATGTATGACAATGAATATATTATAGCATAATGACCAATTCATGCTATCACTCTATACTCAATAGATCAGATCGGCTGTCACAGATTTTAAAAAGGTCATCATATTCCTTATTTTTAGGGTATAGGGGACAAACATAGAAGAAAGTAACTGAGAGTATGATAGTCCCATTTTATAAATGTCTCAGAATTACATGGTCGCCAAATTATAGATAAGGATTATGACAGAAGGTCAAAGGTAAATTAGAGATTTTTGAAATTTCTCTTATGCGCAAGCAAAATATATTGTCATAAATCCTACCAAAGCTTCCAATACAATTCTAAATATGAAATGTTTTGAACATGTAGTGGGTATGTGAAACTTCACAAAGGACCGAGAAGAAAGAAATTAGATTCTTCCATATACTTCACGAGAGTCTTTCCTAAAAACAACTACCTGAGACACAGATTCAAAAATTCAGGTTTAAATTCCTTTCTGTATTTTATCCTTAGTTTAGGAGAGAATTAAAATTTAATGTAACTGGTCAAGAATTAAAGAACAGTTGCCAACATAAATGTTTTCAGGATAAAACAAAGTTAAAATCAAGGAACCTGTGAGATGTGGGAATTTTCCATTTATTATGATGTACAATACAGTGTATGAGGCCAGGTAGGAATGGTTACTTCTCTGTGACAGCATTGGACCAATGTCCAGAGACCAGGCAGGACATCTCATTGAATATCAGTGACAGTGGATGGTCACCCAGGCCAGAGATCTCTAATCCACAGAGTCATTGGTGATGCATGGTTGACTCAGAGAAGAAGGTAGGGAAAACCCAGATAGATGGAGAAGTTTCTATCACCTGAAAGTTAGAGGCATGACACAGATTTTAGGTTCACTTATAGTTGTACAGCATAGAGGAGCAGAACACAAAACCTGGAGCTAAATTGCTACAACCCCCCAGTTATCATTTACCAGACATTGACCCTGGACAAGTGATTAACCTGAAGGGTTTCAGCCCATCATTGGCAAAGTAGGGTTAATAGCCATGCTGACCTCATTGGGTTTTTTGTGTGTGACAATTTCATACTGAATACATGTAAACTCTCAAGATATAGCAGTGTTCAAAAGTTGTTTGCTATTGTTAAAATGATAGTTGCCTTAACAATAAAGTAACATGTTTTGCGCACCTGAATCTGTGCCCTGTGATTCACAGAAAATACTTGTGGGTCTTTCTAGAATTTCTACCATGTTTTAAGAAGCATTTCTGTAAAACAGACAATTAAAAGCCATAAGATAAGAACTCTGACCCAAATTCTAAGAAAAAAAAGTTTTTAAATTTATTTATTTATTTAGAGAGAGCAGTTGAGCAGGGGAGGGCTAGATGAAGGAGTCGGGGAGGGAAAGAATCTCAAGCCGGCTCTGCAACATCAGTGCAGAGCCTGATACGGGGCTCAAACCCACGATCTGTGAGATCATGTCCTGAGCCGAAATCAAGAGTCGAACACTTAACTGACTGAGCCACCCAGGTTCCCCTCTAAGCAAATTTGTAAAAAGATGTTAAGTAGGTGCTCCACAGTTACAGTAGGTCAAGAAATACATGGTGATTATGATTATGAGAGTTTGAGAATCTCAGAATGTTTTCAAATTTGTGGACAGACACGGGAATTAGCAGAGGCTAAGGGGAAGGGAGGGATGGGAGGAGGGAAGGAAAGCTGGAGAGAAAATGGACAGACCTACTCTGACATAACTCAAATTTCGGAGTCTTAACTGAGGACACCAAAAAGGAAGGGGCTTGAGACTCAGATTTAAGACCCTCAATTAATCTCTTACTTTCAATAAAAGCGGAGCCCTTTTCTAGGGATAGAGGAAATACTGATGAGGCCATGAGATCTGAAAAAGCCAAAGCAGCACACCACTCACTGAACCACACATGGATGGGCTGGAACATGTGTAAGAGGTTACCAGACTCACAGTCTAGAGGGGGCCATAGTTAAGCACATTCAGAGTTTAGGGTCATATGAACATCCGTTTTTTCATTATGAGACAGATGGCCATTTCATCCAAGAAGACACCTACAAAGACAATCCCAGTCTATTCATGCATAAATGAGGCATACTGCATGGTACCCTGGAATTTAGATGCAAGCCTGGGAGACGACTGTGGGATCCCATGACATGGGGGCTTATAAGAAAGTTAAAGATGGGGCGCCTGGGTGGCTTAGTCGGTTGAGCGTCCGACTTTCGCTTGGGTCATGATCTCACGGTTCGTGGGTTCGAGCCCCGCGTCGGGCTCTGTGCTGACTGCCAGCTCAGAGCCTGGAGCCTGTTTCAGTCTGTGNNNCCGCGTCGGGCTCTGTGCTGACTGCCAGCTCAGAGCCTGGAGCCTGTTTCAGAGTCTGTGTCTCCCTCTCTCTCTGACCTTCCCCTGCTCACGCTGTCTCTCTCTCTCTCTCCTAGAAATAAATAAAAAATATTTTTTAAAAAAAAGAAAGTTAAAGATAAGTTACAGAAAAAGCAAGAAAATTGCCTTCTGTGGTAGTTGAGATCTTTACCTGCTAACATGTATGTTTTCTCTACCTCCATGCATTAGTCATAGGATAAAATCTGAAATGATCATTGGGATGTACATTCAGATATGTGCACAATATCTGAATTGTTCCCTGTTCTTTACATGAATACCTTCCATTCATCCTCATCTTTCTAGCTTAGCCCTAAATTTATACCCATAGTGAATTCTATTCATTTACAGCAGTTCTGTTAGCTGTTGATGTCATTTCTCACTCTACACTTTTCAAATGTGTTTCTTTTATTTTTTATTTAAATCCAAGTTTGTTAACATAGTGATTTTAGGAATAGAATTTAGTGATTCATCACTTGCGTGTAACACCCAGTGCTCGTCCCAGCAAGTGTCCTCCTTAATGCCCATCTCCCATTTAGCCCATTCCTCCCCTCCTCCCCTCCAGCAACCTTCAGTTTGTTCTCTGTATTTAAGAGTCTCTTATGGTTTGTCTCCCTCTCTGTGTTTTGCTTTCCTTCCCCTAGTTCATCTGTTTCGTTTCTTGAATTCCACATATGAGTTAAATCGTATGACATTTGTCTTTCTCTGACTTATTTCACTTAGCATAATGCACTCTAGTTCCATCCATGTTGATGCAAATGTCAAGATATTCTTTCTGATCACTGAGTAATATTCTTATTGTGTATATATATGTACATATATACATATACATATATGTGTGTATCCATATATACACACACACACACATATATATATATACACACCACATCTTTATCCATTCATCAGTTAATGGATATTTGGGCTCTTTCCATACTTTGGCTATTGTTGATAGCATGCTATAAGATTGGGGTGCATGTACCCCTTTGAATCAGTATTTTTGTATCCTTTGGATAAATACCTAGTAGCACAATTGCTGGGTCGTAAGGTGGTTCTATTTTTAATTTTTGAGGAACCTCCACACTGTTTTCCAGAGTGGCTGCACCAGTTTGCATTCCCACCACCAGTGTAAAAGGGTTCCCCTTTCTCCACAACCTCACCAATACCTGTTGTGCCTGAGTTGTTAATTTTGGCCATTCTGACAGGTGTGGAGTGGTATCTCATTGTGATTTTATTTATTTATCCTTTTAATGTTTATTTATTTTTGAGACAGAGACAGACAGTGCAAGCAGGGGAGGGGCAGAGAGAGAGGGAGACACAGAATCTGAAACAGGCTCCAGGTTCTGAGCTGACAGCACAGAGCCCGACGTGGGGCTTGAACCCATGACCTGTGAGATCATGATCTGAGCCGAATCCGAAACGGGCTCCAAGCTCTGAGCTGTCAGCAAGCTCAGAGAATCGTCTGAATCGTGAGACGATTCGTGATCCTGCCTCTGAATTTGTGTCACGAATCGTGAGTTCATAACCTGAGTCGAAGTTGGACGCTTAACCGACTGAGCCACCTAGGTGCTTCTCATTGTGACTTTAAATGTGTTAATTTTAGCTAGAAGCACAGTGAATTGCTATATTATTTTATGTCTGTTTCTCATGTTAACATAGAAACTCCCACTACAGGAAGAAGAGATTTTGTGTTTATTCATGTATATTGAAGACCATTCACAAATACATGCGTAATAAATAAACAAATATAAATATTGCATACACAAATGATTGAACTGCAGGCGGATTTATAGGCATCTTGGGAAAACTTTAACGTTCCCTGAGTCTTTTACTAAAGCATCTAAACCTTTTTACTCATCTTAAAGAGAATACTGTCACATTTCAGTATTGAGTATATCATATGTGATGGGTCCTTTCTGTACGGACCTCTATAGGTACAAAAGACCTCTTGTCTTTTAGAGTCCTCTAAGAATGTTTCTTTTAGTAATGACCACATTTTGAAATTTATCAAATGCTTTTTTTTTCATTTCGTCAGATGATCGTAAGATTTTAACCTGTTACAATGGTGATTTATATTGATAGATTTTCTAATTTCAAAGCAAACTTTCATTCCTGCATCAACTCTAATCATGATGTATCATCTTTTTATATATTTCTGGATCGAGTTTGTAAACAGTTGTTTAAGATTTTTGCATCTTTGCTTATGAGTGAGAGTTTTCTCTCATTTTCTTTTTTCAAATTGGCTCTGTGGGTTTTAGTATGCAGGCTACAGCAAAACATATACATTAGTGGAGATCATTAAAGATAAGTTTCTCATCCCTGTTCATACCTTACGCTGTAGGGATTCCACCTTAGCCTTTGGGTATGGATTTTGGGTGTGGGATTCAGCAATGCTTCTTGTGGATTTTGTCATTACTCCTCCAACAGTCTTGAGGTGGGTGTAATAAAAGGCAACCAATAAAAAACAAATCACACATATCTCACTAATGTTGACAAAGAGAAATATCCCTGTGTCAAGACCGGGTAATAAGAGATTATTGACAAATTGTAAGGCAAGAAGAAATCTTTGGGATTAGCAAATTTGTACAAGATGCACTTGAAATTAAATGATTGGACTTAGAAAATTGTTTCCAAGTGTACTCTAAAGTATAAGAAAAATAATGGTAATAATGAATTACAGCTAAGATTTGTTGAACATTTAAATTGAATATATACTTCAAGTGTTCAGATATTAAAATCAATATGAGTACGCGACAGGCCATGGAGATATTGTCCGATAACTATAACAAAGGTAGGCAGGTGCAAACGAACTTTTCTCTGCCCTAGGAAATAGGAACCTGCTTTATGCTGTGTGACTGGCCAAGGGCAGAACTTCACGTTTACAAGCTCTTGGCGGCAGCACCATGAGCATTAGCTCGTCCCCCGCTGCATCCGAGCAGCTCTGCTACCAGAACGTGACCGGGTCCTGCGTGAAAGCTTCCTACTCGCCCACACCGCGGCTCATTATCTACACGGTGTTCGGCTCTGGAGCTCTGCTGGCTGTTTCTGGAAACCTCCTGGTGGTGATTTCAATCCTGCATTTCAAGCAGCTGTACTGTCCAATCAATTTCCTCATCGCCTCTCTGGCCTGTGCTGACTTTCTGGTGGGGATGGTCGTGATGCCCTTCAGCATGGTCAGGTCTGTGGAGAGCTGCTGGTACTTTTTTCCCTTGGTGGAAGGGCCAAGATTCTGTACCTTCCACACATGCCGTGATGTGGCATTTTGTTATTGTTCTATCTTCCACTTGTGCTTCATCTCCATCGACAGGTACGTCGCTGTTACTGACCCTCTCATCTATCCTACCAAGTTCATGGTGTCTGTCAGGGATATGCATCGGCATCTTCTGGATCCTGCCCCTTGTATACAGTGGTGCTGTGCTCTACACAGGTGCCCATGATGATGGGCTGGAGGAGTTATCTAGTGCCCTCAGCTGTGTAGGCGGTTGTCAACCAGTTATAAATCAAGTTTGGATTTTGATAGATTCACTATTATTTTTCATACCTACTTTTGTAATGAGAATTCTGTACAGTAATATTTTTCTTGTGGCCAGAAAGCAGGACAAAAAGATTGAAAACAATAGTAGCAAAACAGAAACATCAGAGCCATACAAAACCAGGGTGAATAAGAGAGAGAGAAAAGCAGCTAAAACCCTGGGTATCACGGTGGTAGCATTTTTTGATCTTATGGTTACCATTTATGATTGATTCGCTCATTGATTCTTTTGAGGGGGTTATAACACCTTCATATGTTTACGAGATGCTTAATAGGTTGGTTATTATAACTCTGCTCTAAATCCTTTGATCTATGCTTTATTTTACCTTTGGTTTAGGAGAGCAATAAAATTCATTTTAAGTGGTCAAGTATTACGAGGAGACAGTTCATCAACTATGAATTTGTTTCCTTAAACCCCTACATTTCAAATTGAGGAGTTTGTTGATATATTGGGAATTTCATGACCCATTAAATTGAGGAGTAAAAATGGTACCTCAATTTCAGGGGCATAATTTTCGTGCTTTATTTTCTTGGAGAACTAAACATCTTTAAGCATTTGATAGAAATGTGCTTACTAAACAATGCTTGACACAAAGTTTATATTTCCTAGTTTCCCCAAATCTGCACACTTCCCTGCTTTGTCAGTTCTTACTTATTTTTCATGTCCAGGCCTCCCTTTCAAGCTTGTCTTCATGCCACTTTCAAAAGTTTTCAGTGAAATCTCTCCATCCCTGTCTTCTCTGGACTGTGCACTTGTCTTCCATTTTAAGCAGCTTGTTTTGGGGGGCCCCTCTTTCTGTAGCTCCTGAGAGATCTCTGAGCCATACACATCAGTCACTCCAGACTCAGAACTGGACTCATATTTTATATCATTGGAAATATTTTGTGGAATAATTCTGAACAGATGGTGTAGAATCCATACCAGTGATTGTTTTATGTGATTGTTTTCTTATCCTATGAGGTGTGTTGTTTTCCCTTCCAGCTATTGTGGAGGGCAGTTTTCTGTCATTTTTTTTTCTTTATTAACACTATCCAAAGTAGTACATTGTTGGTGAACTAAATAACAATATACAATAAATAACAATATACTATAAGTTATGGTAGAAGGATGGACTATTCAAGAAATGATGATATGGTATATCACTCTTTGGAGAAAATTGTTAAACATCTTATCTCATGTCATTTACAAAAGCAAAACATATTTCTTTCAGATGTTAGAAAAGTCAAAGAAAATATTTTATAATTTTTTACTGGAGGAATCCTGAATGAAAACCCCAGTAGCTTTCTGCACATAATTTAAATTTTAAAACTTCAGGGATTTCTGGGTGACTCAGTCGGTTGAGCATCTGACTTTGGCTTGGGTCATGATCTCATGGTTTGGGAGTTTAAGCCCTGCATAGAACTGACAACTCAGAGCCTGGGACCTGCTTCAGATCCTATGTCTCCCTCTCTCTCTGCCCCTCCCCTTCTCACACATTGTCTCTCTCTCTCTCTCAAATATAAATAAACAAAAAAATTTTAATTTTAAAACTTCAGAAGAAAACAAAGCCAGATTTGGGGGGGACAAGGCAAACTTGGGAAAACCACTGGCAGCATATATGGTGAAGGGAAGGTTAATAGATTTAAAAACGAGGACTTTTACAAAACAGTAAGGTATAGCTTACCATCTCCCATACAAATAAATAGGCAATGTTGCAGAGGAAAAATATGATTAATAAATACATTAAAGTGCCAAATGTACAACGAACTTTACAATGTTAAAATGTGGCAGTATTTTGTATATCAAGTGGGCAAATGTTAGAAGGATAAGAAATACCTGATAACAATTAGAGTATGGGAAATGGACCACTCTAGAGAAAGTAGAGCTTTCTCACATATATCTCATGAGAATACAACTTAGTATCAGTTTTCTGAGGGGAATTAAAAAATTTTTTTACAAAGTTTAAACATACATGTCATTTCTAGTAAGGAATCCAAAAAAAAAAAAAGAAGAAGAAGAGTCAGACAAGGAAGCAAACAGTCCAAGGACATTTATTGTATAATTCTTAATTATTACTTGGAATAACCTAGGATCAGTGTGGAATAAATTAATAAAATTATGCTCTAACCCCATAAAGGAATGTTTTGATGCCATTAAAAAGCACAAACAAGGGGTGCCTGCAGCTCAGGCAATTAAGCGTCCAACTCTTGATTTCAGCTCAGGTCATGATCAGGAGATCACGGACATGGACTTGTAGCCTGCTTAAGATTCTCTCTCTCCCTCTCCCTCTGCCCCTTCCCTGCTTAAGCTCTCTCTCTTTTTCTCTTAAGAAAAGAAAAAGCACTAACGAGTTCTGTATAAATTGATATATGCCTCCATACATAGATATATTTCTACATCCTTTTACAAAGTGTAATTTTATGTATAATAGACAATATGTATGTGGTAGGGGTGGAGAATTTGCTTTGTAATTTATCTTTATCATTTTAATATATGAAATGAAATAAAAATATTAAAATAGAGATTTCAATAAATAGATAGATAGATATTAACCATACATATCTCTACTTTTACCTGTGCATTGAAGTTAGGTCTGTCTTGTTTGCTTGTTTTATTTCAGGGGAATATCTTTTGAGTATATATCTCTGCTACATTTTTCTACCTAAAGAAATGAAATTGTGGCTGCGTTGGTATGTTTCAGGGACTACATCTCAAAGTGATTAAATTATCTTAGAAATTACATCTTAATGTTGTTAAGCATTTAAGTTTTGTCTTTTTCGGCAGATCTTTAAGTTTCTCGAACTCTTTCCCTCTAATATTAGTTATGTGTTGTATTCAGGAGCTATGGAAGCTAGCAACAGTCACTTCTCAATCTTTTATTTGTATTTTATTTCTACTCTTTAGGTCTCCTCTTGAAAAGTGAAAACAGCAACAGTGGGGATGTTCAGTCCATCACCTGCTTTGAGAGACTTAACTTCCTAGCAGGGCTGGAAGGAGCACTTCTCCTGAAGGGAATGCCACTGAGGCTGCTCCTTAGAGGCAGGGAGATGCATTCCTAAATACACCTCCAGGAACACCCATAGATGCTAATGCGGAGGCCAAGGCCCCTGGAGCTTGGATGTCACCCTGCGAAAAAGGAGCAGAATCCCTAAATTTTCTGGATTCTGTTTCTTTGTTCCTGGTGGGCTGTGAGACTCTAAGCAAGATTTAAGAGGTTGCAAAACCCAAGGGGCTCCTGGGTGGTTCAGTTGGCTAAGCTTCTGACTCTTGGTTTTGGCTCAGGTCATGATCTCAAAGTTTCTTGAGTTCTGCCCTCTCCCCCGCCCCCCCTGTCTCCGTCCCTCTCAAAATAAATAAATAAACTTAAAATAAAAGAGTATTACAGAAAAAAACACTTGCACTGTAGCACACCTGTGTAGCTAAGATTTGTACGTGTCACCATGTATATTTTATGTCCCCTCCCCTCCCACACACTGATCTCTGCCTCCAACTGCTTGGCAAGTCATCTTTACCCTGCGTTCATTCCTTCTGTATTCATGCTCCTCCCCATATAGCGCCTGTCCTACAGCAACTCAACAGCACGGTCCCTGCTGACTGTTTGCCTGCCCGTCTGCACACCTTAGTGCACATTGTCCTCTCTGACTTCATATCCTCCTGTTTTTTTAAAAAAATTTTTAACGCATATTTATTTTTCAGAGAGAAAGAGCATGCATGTGATCGGGGGATGGGCAGAGAGAGAGGGAGACACAGAATCTGAAGCAGGCTCCAGGCTCTGAGCTGTCAGCACAGAGACCAACGTGGGGCTTGAACCCACAAACTGAGGCCATGACCTAAGCTGAAGTCGGTCACCTAACTGACTGAGCCACCCTATTAAAGTCTTTAATTAATTAATTAATTAATTAATCAATGTTTTTAAACTTGATTTACTTCGAGAGAGAGTGTGCACATGTGCAAGGGCAAGCGGGTAAGGAGCAGAGAGAGGGAGAGAGAGAATCTTCGGCAGGCTTCACGCTGTCAGCATAGAGCTGGAAGTGGGCTGGATCTCACCCAGTGAAATCGTGACCTGAACCAAAATCAAGAGTTGGACGCTTAACCGACTAATGCACCAAGTGTCCTGATCGTTAAAGCCTTTATAACAAATAACTGACAACCTTGAATTTTGAAGTTCGCATAAGTACCTTTCAAAATTGAATGTGAAATAAAAATATTTTTTTAATGAACAAAACCTGAGCATCTTCACTGACAGCAAACCCACACACACACAAAAAAAAAACCCAAAGGAGTTTTCAAGGCAGAAAAAAAAAAAACGAATCCCAGAGGAAACACTATAGTGTGGGAAGTCATGAAGTGTGCCACAGAGTGTCAATATCAGAAAAATAAAATGAATACTGAAAGTAAAAATAAATGTCTTAAAATAAATGGCAGCATTATCAATAAAGTAGCCAAGACAAATGGAGGTAAAGTATATATTGCAATTCCTGGCAAACATGTGCATTGCCCTGAATTGGTAAAATTATTAATTTATTGGAGAATTTAATTTATCAGGTATATATATTAGAACTCTAGGATTCCAAGAGAACAATATAAGTAAGTCCTATTTATACTTTTATGGGAGAAAAAGAGTGAATAATAAAAAAAAATCCAAAATGAGTCCAGAATAATAAAAGAAAGAAAAAATGTAAAGAAGGAAAAAAATATTTAGTTGATTTAAACCTAATCAATAGAATTGTAGAATAGATTATAGAATAGAACAACCTTATAATCCAGTAATCACACTTCTGAGTATTTTCCCAAAAGGTACAAAAACACTAATTCACAGGGATACATGGATCCCTATGTTTATTGCAACATTATTTACAATAGCCAAATAAAGGAAGCAGCCCAAGTGTCCATCGATAAATGAATGAATAAAGAAAATATGGTATAGACACACACACAAATATCACATGTACACACAATGGAATATTATTCAGCTATAGAAAGAATGAAATCTTGCCATTTGCAACAACATGGATAGAACTAGAGTGTAATGTTAAGCAAAGTAAGCCAGTCAGAGAAAGACAAATACCATATGATTTCACTCATATGTGGAATTTAAGAAGCAAAAAAAAAAAAGAAAATTGTGCAGGGGAAAAAGGAGAGAGACAAGTCAAGAAACAGACTCTTAATTATAGAGAACAAACTGATGTTCTTTCTAAATAACAGAAGAGAGGTGGGTGGGAGCATGAGGGGGGAACTAGGTGATGGGGATTAAGGAGTACACTTGTGTTGAGTTCCTGGGTGACATATAGAACTGTTGAATCACTATATTGTACATGTGAAACTAATATGACACTATATGTCAACTATATCGAAATAAAATATATTTTATAAAATAAAATAAAATTTAATCCAAAAAATGTGTCAAATAGAACTGAAATGAAGGGCACAACATGATGATAAGACAGAACCTAGTAAGTGTATTTCATTATGACCCATAGATTCGGTTTTGGCAGAAAAGGGAAACTGATTAGCTATGCAATTAACACTGGATGAAACACTTATTTCAGAGATGAAGACTTATTCTTTGTAGTAAGACTGGAAGGTGCTCTCTGTCTCATGCACAATGCAATTAAAATACTCGATGCTGTTCTAGCTTTAGTTTTGGGGCAGTCAGATATCAAGATTTCAAAACTAGGGCATCATATCTTTGGGGCAGGAATGAATATATAAAAAAAACTTGCTATTTTTTTCTAATTTCTGGAATAATGTAAATCAACAGTATCTACTAGCACATCATTTCTGTTATTTCACAAATGCTATGAGGTGGTAAACCTTTCCTGAAATAGTGTATTATTTCTGACTCTACTGTGCTTATGAGAAATTCTCTTATCTCTCCTTTGTCTTTATTCGATTTTACAAATGATTAAAGGCACCCTAGATTGTTTAGTATCATGTTACCCACAACTCTTTGGTTCCAGCACTGAATATCATCAATTTCTTTTGATGCTAGTGGTTTCAGTATAGCGGTGTTTTCTCATCCTGTTCCATAAGCTATAGAATCCTCCTGCTGCCTCATTTTAAGAATAAGGAGGCTAAAACCAAAGTGTTTAAGAAATCTGGTGACTATCATAAAGCTTCTGGATTCAAACAAGCACTTTCAGCATCGAGTTTAAAAAATTTACACTTGCCTTTTATTTGTAGCTTTTCAAAATTAGACAAATCGTCTAATTTTACCATTTCTTTTTCTAGATCAACATATTATTCTATTTTTATGTTATTAAAAACTTTCATTATAAAGAAACCTGCTACTTCCCTCATTATTTTCTTCTGTGAACTTATTCTGGTTGTGTGGGGTCTCTGCTGTTAGCCTTTGCATCACTGAACCTTTATTAAGTGCTTCTGGCATGCAACACGTGGGTTCTTGTCGGAGGCCGCGCCGGCTCCGACAGGTCCAGGGGTCCCTGAAGGATGGACTGTGTCGGCGAAAGAGAGTGAGAGAGCCCCGAGATCCTTTCTGATCACCAGGCAGGCATCTCTGTCCTGTCGGTTTTGGTGTCTTTATTTATAGATCAAATGTTAACATGGCATCAGGAAATGGAATTTTTACAAAGGATAGCTCTTTGTGATAAGGTGTTTTTGGAAATGTATAGAAACAGGTTTTACAGAAGTCTTCTTGCAGAACTGCCCCAATTATAGTGAGGTTGAGTAACTAAGAAAATAACAAGGTGTTCACATTTTAATAACGCTAAGATTAAGTCATAGGTTTGTAGATACTCTTATCCATCCTCATCACAGCTGCCAGGGTAAGGGAAGGTGTTTGTGGAATGTAGTCCTTAGGGAAGGGATGCTATACATCACAGTCAGCAAAGGTGTATGTACTAACTTATCTTCTGCCCTTATCTGTTCCTTCTCTCTAAGTGAGGCTCTTTGTCTCTTGGCAAGACTTGTTTTTCTAGTTATATTCTTTATTTCACTTGAGAGCCATCCATACCTTTAAAGAGTTTAGCTTATTTCCAATACATAGAACAGCCTCTTCGAGTGCATTTACCTTTGTGTCTACTTTTATGATTTCTTTAATAGCTAGGGCAGGAGAGACATTTTTGGTTAGTTGATTTACATGTTGAGCTGTACGAACATCTTGGACTAACGCAACGGTAGAAACAGAACTGTACATGTAAAGGTCAATCTTTTATGACTAGGGGTCATTAGCTTGTTCATAGCTCAAGGGAAAGCATGGAGGGAAACAGGACCTTCTGGAGACACGATGTCTGTTCCCATAATCAAAAGAATTTCCCACAATAAGTTCCTTCACAAGGTGCAATCATCATACCAGGGCCAGAATAAGGGGACAAGTCACTCCCGATATTGATCAACAAGGTACCCTAGGGGTCATGCTCAAGCAGACATAATTGAGTGGGGGTGGATATCGGTCGTCATCTGATTGGCAAGAGACAGTGCAAACTTGCTTTAACCTCACCAGGAGTTTTCTCGACTAGTGGGCTCAGAATGGCTCCCAAAGGCTTTGGAATTGGAAATGTAACAATAAAGCCAATTTCAACCTAATAAGGATTTATCAAAATCATGTAACCCTCATTCTGTGCATAGGATCTTTTACCTGCATTGACTCAATCTTCCCAACAACCCTGTAAGGGGCAAATATTATTACTTCTAATTCTTAAGTGGGGATCCTGAGGCCATAAAGAGGTCAGTAGGAGGCCAAGGTGGCATATTTATTAGACAATAGAACCTTATTCTATTGGTCTTATTCTATTGACTCTCAGGCAGTCACAGAGTAAGTGCATCAACCACCCACTATTAGCCCTCACAGAGGAGGCTGTGGCCCCCTCTGTACATTCAGGTCATTGGGAGGGATTTGGAACACAGGACTTTCCTGCCACCAGGGGAAAGTATGAGCATCATAAAGAAAAATGCAAAGTTCTTTGGGGAGATGGGGACACCGGAGGGAGTAATTGATTTGCTATGGTGTAACATTTAATCTATAGTTTTTCATTCATTTATACTTCTTTTTAAAAAAAATTTTTTTTAATGATAATTTATTTTTGAGACAGAGACAGAGCGCAAGTGGGGGAGGGGCAGAGAGAGAGGGAGATACAGAATCTGAAGCAGGCTCCAGGCTCTGAGCTGTCAGCACAGAACCTGATGCAGGGCTTGAACCCACAAACCGCAAGATCATGACCTGAGCCAAAGTTGGAGGCTCAACCAACTGAGCCACCCAGACGCCCCTCATCTATGCTTCTTCATTCTGAAAATAGTATTTTACTGTACAAGGCTTTCCCTCTCTCTCTCTCTGGTCTCTTGATGATATTTTAGAGATGGCTGTGTCCACTCAATGGAGCTGGAGGGGTGGGGCTCGGCACCTACTTTAAGATCTGTGTCTGTTGCCTTAAAAAATGTAACACTCTTAATTTGTTTTGATCCTGTTGATTGTGGTAGCGTTTTCTAAACCTGTTGCAAATTGGGCCTTGAAAGTTGTGGGGGACAGGTGAAAAAGGGAAGAATATAAATCCTAACTGAATATCCTAAGAATTAGCTTGGATAGAATCATCAGAAATTAGGCCCAGTAGAAAACTGGAGGATGTCTAGCTCTTTGTTTTATAAACTAATGTATGCAGATCTGGGGTTCTGTCCAGGTTCCTCCTGGAACAAACTTCAGGCCTTCTACCCATTTCTGCTTGGACCACAGTAAGGCTTTCACCCTGTCTCTCTATCTCTGTCTCTGTCTCCATCTCTTCTCTCTCTGTCTTTCTCTTTTTTGGGCATAATATTCCTTTCTCCTTAAGCTACCTTCTGCTGGAAAACATCAGAAAACCCCAGCTATTGTTCTACTCCATCCTCATTTCATTTTTCCCCATACATATTATATTAAAATTCTATAAATATTGAAGTAGCATGTTTGCTTTACTGTGTTTGAAGAAACCTCTTTATCTACACCTGCCTAAGTGCTTCCTGCATCACGAGCTACTGTCTTTTTCCTTTTTACTACTTTTCACAATTTGTATTCATCTATCCATTTATTTGTTTACTTGCTTAAGGTTTGTCTCCCGCTCAAGATTACAAGCTTCATGAGGGTAGGGATTGTGTGGACCCAGCTTTTTTGTTCATTTCTTTGTTATATTGTTTTGTACCCAACTCCTGGCACTCAACAAACATATATTGAATTGATTAATGAATGAATGACTAAATCTCAGAATTTGGAGGGAGATATAAAGTTATTTCTTTATCCTAAGTGGTGAGTATCATGTATGTATTTTTTAGCATAAATAGGCAGGTCACTGAGACCTTCTTAATAGGTCTTCCCATTGGTCACTGAGATCTTCTCATTAGGCAAGTCATTGAGACATTTACCTTTCAGAGGACACTTGTCAGTGTCTGGAGACATTTTTGGTTGATGCACTTGGGGAAATTTTACTGACATCTACCAGAATCTAGTAGCATGGATGTTGTTAAATCCCATTCAATGTTCAGGACAGATCCCCACATCAGAGTTATATGATCTCAGACATCAACAGTGCTGAATTTGAGACAGCCTGGCCTAGATTGTTGCCCTTGTAAACAATTATTATTATTTTACAAAACCAGATTCTCAAAAATAGTAGAAAAAACAGTAGAAAGAATCTAATTTTTGTGGATTAGGAAGCAGATGGCCAGATGGATTAATAATAATACCTGTGGCACTCTATAACTTGAAAAGCAAGTTCACACATGTGTAGGTCACAGTCCTGCAGTGGCAAGAGTCTTGAATCTTCGAGAAGTCTGAGTAGTGTCTTCCCTTCCTCTGCAGACTTCAGCATTGCAGGGTTGCAAAATTACTAAGGAATTGTGTTCCCATTTTCCAACTTTATGCTCATTATTCCTTATTTGAATTCATTCAGGATTGGAAACAGAAATTCTATCAGAACACCAAACGTGTGTAGTCAGAGGGTTCACTGCCCATTTCTCATGTGGACAGAGAGATATCACGGATGTGTTTCCAGTGATGTCTGAGAAGAGAACTGATCTCCTTTCTACCAGCACTGACACTCATAGTACCTCAGAAGTGCTGGTGTGTCTAAACACCATGCTGTTTTTTAATGGTTGTGTGTGATGTATTTCACCAACCTCAAGCTGTCCTTCATGTAGGTTACCTTTTCTATTTGTTGGTAGCCAGTGCAGATATAAAAATGACGCCTAACAAGAGAGAAAGAGCCAAGTAATAACTCTCCCTATTTACACCATATTGTGTCTCTGTACAAAAATCCGATGAGGTGACCACATCAGGACCAAGAACAGGGGAAAGATTCAAGTCTACGAAAAAAGAAATCTTTGGGGCGCCTGGGTGGCTTAGTCGGTTAAGCGTCCGACTTTCGCTTGGGTCATGATCTCGCGGTTCGTGGGTTCGAGCCCCGCGTCGGGCTCTGTGCTGACTGCCAGCTCAGAGCCTGGAGCCTGTTTCAGAGTCTGCGTCTCCCTCTCTCTCTGACCCACCCCTGTTCACGCTATCTCTCTCTCTCTCCTAGAAATTAAAAAAAAAAAAAATTAAAAAAAAAGAAAAAAAAGAAATCTTTGGCCCAAGAAACTTAATGGCTAAGCTAATTTAATGTTAAGAGTTGTTTTGTAGAATGCCTTTCCTGATCATCACTGTTGAAAAAAGTCTCCCAAGTTCACACGTTATACTATAGGGATTCCATGCAGGGATTTTCCCACTGATGGCATTTATTTATGTGGAAGAACTGCATGTCTTAGTGATGCAGGTCAGCTAACGTAGAGATAAAGAGGAGGTGATCCTTCATCTCCACAGTTCCATCCCATATCAGCAGCTGTGGCAAAGAGGAACACTAGAGGTAAAAAGAAAAACACATTTTTTATGAAAAAAAGGGACTTTTATCAAAGTAAAGGAATCAAGCATTACTTAGTTGAAATTAACACCTACTAATCTTGTACAACATAATTTTTAAAATATTTATTTATTTTGAGAGAAAGAGAGAGCATGAGCAAGCATGAGTGGGGAAATAGCAGAGAGAGGGGGAGAGACAAGGAACCCCAAGCAGGGGACGCAGGGCTCGAGCTCGGGAAATGCCAGACAACGACCTGATGAAATCAAGAGTTGGACGCTCAACCAAATGAGTCACCCAGGCATCCCTACAATATAATTGTGTTCAATTTTATTTTGTTGTATAGAAAGTATTTATAATAATAAAGGGAAAGTGGAAACATTAGAAATAATATCTGATAATTTCTTCAGGCATCCTGGTATAATTATGTTTTCCTCCCCAGGAGTATTTAAAAAGCAGAATCTTATACTCTGTGTGAAAATCAAGGACAAAGTTCTCCACATGCACCATGAGCACCAACTCATCCCCCTCTACGGCTGAGCAGCTCTGTTACCAGAACGTGACCAGATCCTGCGTGAAAGCTTCCTATTCACCTGGACCCAGGCTCATTCTCTACATGGTGTTTGGCTCTGTGGCTCCGCTGGCTGTTTTTGGAAACCTCCTGGTGGTGATTTCAATCCTGCATTTCAAGCAGCTGCACTCTCCAACCAATTTCCTCATCGCCTCTCTGGCCTGTGCTGACTTTCTGGTGGGGGTGACCGTCATGCCCTTCAGCATGGTCAGGTCTGTGGAGAGCTGCTGGTACTTTGGAGCCAGATTTTGTAGCCTGCACAGTTGCTTTGATGTGGCGTTTTGTTACTCGTCTCTCTTCCATCTGTGCTTCATCTCCATCGACAGGTACATCGCTGTGACTGAGCCTCTGGTCTATCCTACCAAGTTCACGGTGTCTGCGTCAGGGATATGCATCGGCATCTCCTGGATCTTGCCTCTTGTATACAGTGGTGCCGTGTTCTTCACAGGTGCCTATGATGATGGGCTGGAGGAGTTATCTAGTGCCCTCAACTGTGTAGGAGGCTGTCAGACAGTTGTAAATCAAAACTGGGTATTGATAGATTTTCTATCCTTCTTTATACCTACCCTTGTTATGATAATTCTCTATAGCAATATTTTTCTTGTGGCTAGACAACAGGCCAAAAAGATGGAAAATACTGGGGGCAAAATAGAATTGTCATCAGCTAGTTACAAATCCAGAGTAGCCAAGAGAGAGAGAAAAGCAGTGAAAACCCTGGGTATCACTGTGGTAACATTTATGATTTCATGGTTACCATACAGTATTGACTCACTAATTGATGCTTATATGGGTTTCATAACCCCTGCCTACATTTATGAGATTTGTTGTTGGTGTGCTTATTATAATTCAGCCATGAATCCTTTAATTTATGCTTTATTTTACCCATGGTTCAGGAAAGCCATAAAAATTATTGTGAGTGGGTGGGTTTTCCAGGTCAGTTCAGCCACCATGAATTTGTTCCCTGAACAAATGTAAGCAATTGGACTGAGGAAATTAGAGAAACCTTTACAATTTCCAAAGGAAATGAGTTTGTAAAAATCAAATAAGACTATTAATGAGGAGAAAACCATTTGCTCTTCAAATTTAACAGGATAAATCAATGTTTTCCAGTATTAACTGTGTGCTTCCTGTCGTTTCTCAAAAAAATATTTGTATAACTAGTAAATGTCAAACCCCTATTTGTTAAGTGCTACAGAGCTCACCATCCCTCATTTCCTGCACATACTTCCTTCCCTCCCTTTTGCTCTTGTATTTTATTGATTATTCCCTTCATAGCCTAAAAACACCTTTTTAAACATTGTCTTCTTTCCTCTTTTCCTTAGAAAGTTTTCTACTCACTCCCAACTTGTTAAAAAATTTCTCTGAGGTTAGCTTTCACAGGGTTGTTGTCCTGTTTGTTTTTGGCTATGCTTTGCTTGTTTTCCCAAAGGAAAATTGGGGGCAGAAGTGAAATCTATTTTGTTGGCTGTCTGCATGGTACCTGTGCTTGGAATTTGCTTCAGCGGCTCCTGGATTCTCTTGTATACAGTAGGTGCCCATGAGGATGGGATGGAGGAATTAGTAAGTGCCTTCTGTTCTGTACATGGTTGCCACCTTGTTATAAATCAATTCTGGATGTTGATAGAATTTCTATTATTTTTCACATCTAGCTTTCCTAATATTGCATCTAGTAATATTTTTCTTGTGGCTAGAAAACATACTAAAGAGGCTGAAAATATTAGTACAAAATAGAATCACTGTCAGGGACTTGCAAGGCTAAGATGGCTAAGAGAGAGAGAAAAGCAGCTCAGGCCCTGGGTGTCACAGGGTAGCACTTTTGGTTGCATGTTAACCACATGCAATTGATTCATTCACTGATTCTTTTAAGGGTTTATGGCACCTTCATATGTTATGAGATAGTTTATTGGTTTGGTTATTGTAACTCTGCCCTAAAGTCTTTGATATATGCTTTATATATGAAGAGAGCAGGAAAACTTATTATAAGTGGTCAAATAATAAAAGACTGTTCATCGACCACAAATTGAATTTCTAAATTGACCTAAATTAATAATTTGAAAAAAAGACATTGATGTGGTGACATATTGAAAATTTCCTAATGATTATAATGCAAATTATAGTACATGAAAATGTCATTTTAGATGATGGAAGAGAAATGGTACCTCAATTTCAGTAGCATAACCTCTAGGCTTTTGCTTTCTTGGTGAAGTGAACATCTTTAAGCATTTGATAGAACTGTATTTACTAAATAATGGTTGGCACAAGGCTCCTTAAATCTGTGCCCTTTCCTGCTTTGTCAGTTGCTTTTTTCCTCTTCCAGGACTCACGTTCCTTTCTCACTTTTCTTTCACTGTCAAAGATTTCCTGGTCCCATGTTCCCTGTTAATGGCTTGTATTTCCTGCCTTTTACTGGACTAGGTTAACTTTGCTTTCATTTGAGTGGCTTGTTTCTTGCAGCAGTGGGGGGAGGGAAGGGGAGGTGGAGGAGAGATAATTTTCTGGAGCTTCTAAGACATCTCTCAACCATATACATGAGCTATTTCAAACACAGGACAAGACTCATATTTTATATTTCGGGAGCATATAATGTACATGTGGGAATAATCATGAGCAAATGGCACAATTTCTTGAATAGTGATTATCTCTTGACATGATAGTTTTCTTATCACATGAGGTTTGTTGTTCGATCTTCAATCATGATGGAGGAAATTTTCTGTCATTTTTTTTCTATTAAACACTATCCAAAGTCTATATATTGTCCATGTTTATGGGAAAAGGATGGGATATTCAAGAAATGTTGATGTTGGGATACCTAGGTGGCTCAGTCAGTTAAGCATCTGTCCTTAGCTCAGGTCATGATCTCACAGTTGGTGGGTTCAAGCCCTGAGTTGGGCCCTGTGCTGACAGCTCAGAGCCTGGAGCCTGCTTCAGATTCTCTCTCCCTCTCTCTCTGCCCCCTCCCCCACTTGTGCTCTGTCTGTATGTCTCTCTCTCAAGAATAAATGGACATTAAAAAAAAATATATATATATATATAAAAGAAATGTTGATGTAGTATTTAACTTTCTGGAAAAATATTGTTCAGCATTCTGCTTCATGTATTTCATAAAATCAAAACTGACTTCTTTCAGATTTATGAAAATTAAAGAAAATAAAGCATTTATGATTTTTCATTGGTGAAATCATAACAGAAAACCCACAGGGATTCATATACTAATTTAAGGTTTTTTAAATTTTAAAAGAAAGCAAAGTCATGTTAAGGAAAAAAAGATAACATTAAAAAAACTATTGGCAGTGTACATGATAAAGAAGAGTTAATAGCTTTAAAAACAGAAAAGTGTTTTATAAAACAGGAAGACATAGTCAAATATTACACTGAACATGTCAATAGGCCATTTTGTAGAGGGAAAATACAAATGACTAATGAATGCATTCAAATTCCAAATATACAAATAAATAAACATACGAATAAAATGTGTTAGAGTTTCATATATCACATTGGCAAATATTAGAAGGATCCATAAAACCCAATGTGAATTAGAGTGTAGGAAATTATGCATCTTCATAAAAGTTGAACATGCTTCTATACATCTCGGAAAAATGCACTTTAATTTCTTCTCTCTGAAGTAATTAAAATATGTATATTAAATTTAAATCATACATGTCACTTAAACCTGTAGCTCCATTTCTAGAAAGTAATTCTAAGAGCCAGGCAAGGAAACCGGCATGACCAGGACATTCTTTGTAGAAGTCTTGACATGGAAAGACAAGCACAATATATTTTTTGATTAAACTCAAAACAAAAGCAAAACACACTGGTCCAGATTATAAAACAGTAGATGTAACACAGCCCCCATATATGTATATTTCTATATATACAGAGGTAGGAAGCACATATTTCCATATGCTTTCACAAAGTCTAACTTTATGGACAGTGTGTGTAGGGGGAGTTTCTTTTCATTTATCTTTATCATTTTAGTGTTTGTGAGGAAATAAATATATTAAATTGATATTCTAACTTGTATCTCTGTTCTTATCTGAACATTGAAATTATGTTTGTCTGCTTGCTTCCTTGCTTTATTTTAGGAGAATCTTTTGAAAACACATATGTGCTAGATTTTTTCTTAACCTTATGACATGAACTAAATTGCAGCTGCATTGGTAAATTTTAGGACTACATTTTTTTTTAATTGCTGCAGCTTCTTTAAACATCCATTTCATATACTGTAATGTATTAGCAGTTAGGTTTGGGCCACATTACAAAAAAAATGTTAACTTCTATAAGTGGGCTAATAGACATTTAAATTTTCTTCTTGGATGGTTTCCATGGTGAGCAAGTGTGGCTCTTATAGTTGATTCCTGATGAGTTTTATAACAGTGAAGCTACTGAGATCATTGGGTCCCACATAATCTGTTAACCATCACACTGTTATGCTCTTTAAAAGTTTTTTAGTGTTTGAACCATGGGGAAAGGGTGTTTGTAAATCAGATTAGCCTACTTTTGCAGAGGGAAAAATAAAGGTTCGGAAGAGCCCGAGAGTTGAGGGGATCCATGGATAGACGCCCAAGATGCCAGCTGTTCTGGCTTGTCCCCACACCTCAATCTTTGCACCTAACAGTGGGAAGGAAGAAAGTTCTGGAAACTCAAGTGGCATGGCATCCCTTAAACATTGAAAAGGTTTTTCCTTCTCCCTTCAATGTCCCAGCTGGTGACACTGATCCAAAAAAATGTTGTTTAAATAATAGCTCCTAAATCCTTATGGTGAAGCAACACATTTCCCTTCAAACTGTAAGTAATGAGATGGAAGAGGCCCTAGGAAGCACCAGCGAGCTCATCAGTAGCAGTCCCCTGGGCAAGTGGCTGCTGCTAGGTCTGTCCCGAGGTAATTCTCTCTCTTCCAAGCATGGACGCCCTGCTCTCAGTAGATGGGGGCCTTCCCACCCATACTGCTTGGTTTTGTTCCTGGTTTTGGTTTTGTTTTTTAGTAAACTTATTTTGGAATAATTTTAGGTTTACAGAAAAGTTACAAAACTAGTACAAGATTTCTGAATACCCTGCACTCTGTCTCCTCATTGTTAACATCTTACCATAGGACCTTTGTCACAGCTGAGGAGCCGTTTCCAAATTACTATACACCAAACCCCACCCTTCATCTGGATGTCACCAGTGTCTCCATTAATGACTTCCTGTTTCCGATTCCCATCCAGGATCACACTTCGTTGTCACATGTCCCCAGCCTCCTGTGGTCTGGGCAGTGTTCCTCCACCGTCTTTTTTTTTTTTTTTTTTTTTAATGTTTTTAATTTATTTCTAGGAGAGAGAGAGACAGCGTCAGCAGGGGAGGGTCAGAGAGAGAGAGGGAGTCACAGACTGAAACAGGCTCCAGGCTCCGAGCTGGCAGTCAGCACAGAGCCCGACGCGGGGCTCGAACCCACGAACCGCGAGATCAAGACCTAAGCGAAAGTCGGACGCTTAACCGACTAAGCCACCCAGGCGCCCCACATGGCCTCCACCGTCTTGAGAGGCACAGGCCACCCAACCGATGGGTTAGGCCTCCTTTTCCTTTTCCAGCTCCTGAGTAGAGAGAATTATTCCCTGAGGGTCTGCTGGGCTGGGAGGGCACAGAGGGGCCTCAGGTGCTGAAAGTGTGGCATTTCTGCTCACAGAAGCACAGGGAGCTCCGGAAAGCTGGGGCATTTCTGGGTTTTGACCCTCCCTGTGAAACTGCTAGATCCACACCCGGGCTGCAGCAAACTCTCTCAGCTTGCTAACGCGGCATCGGGGGGCTAGGGGACTCTGTTCAGAATGGCTTTCAGAGCTAGTTTGAGTCTCACGAGAAACTGTCTCGTAACGTTGCCTCATAACTCAGTCACATCACTCTGAGTCCGAACGCTGCCTGTCTTGCTCAGCCCCCAAAGACCTTTGACTGTTCACTAAAACATACACACATGGAGAGGTGCGTACACATATGTATGTACTGCTGTGCATAGGTGTTCATCCATGTGTTTATTTCTCTTTCCAACGATTGACACACCCTTAGGGGCCACGGTAGAAGGAGCAGCTAAGGCCACCATACTTTCAGCCCACGAAGTTAGGGAGCTTTCGAGCCATGCTTCTCCTGGTGTCTGAACATGGGTGATGCGACAGATCAGACTCTACACAGAAAAGAGCTGCTTCTTTTAATATGGCCTGGACCTGATTAGTGCCTCTGTAACCCAGAATGTCATTTGGGGTTTTTTGTTTTGTTTTTTACATATTTTAAAATGTTTGTTTGTTTATTGATTGATTGAGAGAGAGAGAGAGAGGAAGAGAGAGAATCCCAAGCAGGCTCCCTACTCTCAGCTCAGAGCCCTACCTGGAGCTCCATCGCACAAACCATGAGATCATGACCTGAACCTAAATCGAGAGTCAGACACTTAACCCACTGAGCCACACAGGCGCCCTTGTCATTAAATTTGGTCCTCAGGCCAAGTGGAGTGAGTCAACACCGGTTGCTCATTAGTGTGTACCCTGCCTCACTCACAAGAGAGGCTTTGCAGTGGAAGGTACACTTATGGCTGCTTTCGCTCTCCTCACGGCCCATGGGGAAGTTTGAATGGCAAAGTTAGTGTGTCTGTGAATGCACTTTCTATCCTGAGACTCAGACCCTCTTCTCTGGCTTCAAGAAAAAAAAAAAAATCGCCCCTTTTCACGATGCCCTAATTCGGGAACATGTATGAGGCTACCTGCCCAGGGTTCGGCCCACAGGACACAGGTTCTCATTCTCTGCAGAGCTGGAGAAGGAGCTCTCCCGGAGGCCGAGAAGGTCTGCATCGTCAGAGTGGTGGAACCGGGAACCTAAGCCCTGGTCACGGCCCAAGGAGGTCGGATCAGAAGTGTCTCCACGGAGGGAGGTAGACATGGAGATGGGACTGTAGCGGTTGCACATGGCCACGGCGAGGTTGTGCAGGTGTGACGTGGCCCCCACCCACGGGAAGAGTGAGTCCGTCAGCCACTGATATGGCAGTGGCCGAGCTGCGCCCACCGTCTCGAGCTCAAGTTGTGCAGGGAGATGTCCCGCCAGTGGTGGCTGCCATCCATGCCATCTGGCTGGCCCAGGCCCGCAAATCTAGGGGCTACATTTTAAAGTGTTTAAAGCATCTTATAAATCACTTCCTAATGATATTAAGTTTTTTTTTCTTTTTGTTGTTGTTGCTGTTAAGTGTTTTTAGTAATTTTTAAAAGCAGGTCATTATGATCTTCCAACACTTCCCCTTCAATATTAAGTGTGTGCTGATTCGGGGGTCTGTGGAAGCTAGTAAGAGACATTTTTCCATCTTTCCTTTGTTTTCTACTTCCACTCTTTAGGTCCTTTTGTGAAAAGTGATTCACAGTGACAGCAAGTGTTTTGGGCATAAGCTATAGGTAAAGCCTGTCTTCTAAGCTAGGAAGGCAGTCTTCTAGAGAATCACTGCCCAGGGGTGTGGATCAGAAAGTTCTAAGGACAAATCTTGGCTGTGTAATCTTGCACAACTTACCTCACCTCCTCTCCTGGCTTCAGATCACTCATCTCTAAATATGGAAGCAATATTATCTACCATATGAATCTGTGGGTAAAGATAAGGAAGCGAAAGGACTAATTTATGGTTAGAACTCATTAGAATACAATATATAATGATATATAAATAATATCAAATGATAGATGGTAGGTAGATCGATAGATAAGGTAGATAGATAGGGTTACCATTAACAAAAGTAGTAAGAACAAGTGAACAGTGATTTCATCCAACTTCAACTTCACATCTAAGAAGTGATTGGAATGATTGGCATTGGCATTAGCTGGGTGAGGAGGAGAGTGAAGAATTCCAGGAAGTGACAGCTGAAACTTTGCTTCTAATCGGTTTTCTAGAGTAAAGGAGCCTGAAGGCAGAAGTCGGTGATCAGAAACACAAATTGGAGGGACTTCAGATTTTAGTACAAGTCCAAATTTTGATGTTCCACAAGCTATAACACTGGAAGTTTGTGTCTAATTAATTCGATGGCAAACACCCACATGAGGACTAGTGTTTATTTACTTCTCCTCGCATGAATGTTCATGCGCTTGTGCAGAGATCGTACTGTGTTGATTACAAGTGCTTCCCATACTTCACTTCTGTGTTCCACATTTGTAATAGATGTGCTTTGTTAAATAAAAAGAATCCTATTTTCAGAAGTCCCAAGGGTTTCAGATAAACCTATAAAATACAAGTCCTAGGTTTTGACTCACCCTGTGACTCACCTCTGACTCACCCTGTGAGTGAGAGACTGAGGTGGGGTGGAGAGGGTTTCCAAGACCCAGGAGGCAGCTTAGCACATGGCCCAGGACATGGACTCTGGGTCCAGTCAGCCTAGGCTAGAATCCAGTTCCCTTAACTTCTTAGCTTCCCTGGGCCTCGGTACTCTCTGCTGTGAAATGTGAATACCAATACTACCTTCTTCCTAGAGTTATTTTGATGATTGTAGGAATTAATATTTCTAAAGCACTAATACAGCAAATATTTATGTTTTACATACTGTGTATATTGACAGTAGTACTGGAGAGATGGATAGAGTGCAGGGTATTAAACATTCACCTGAAATAAAGGTGGAGGATTCTGGGGTCCATGCTTGACAATACTGAGGAGGGCAGAGGAAATGCAAACTTGGGGTTATTTTTTTATAATTTTTTAAATGTTTCTTTATTCTGAGAGAGAGAGAGAGAGCATGAACAGGGGAGGGGCAGAGAGAGGGAGATGCAGAATCCAAAGCAGCCTCTGGGCTCTGAGTTCTCAGCACAGAGCCTGACACGGGGCTCAAACTCACAAAATGTGAGATCATGACCTGAGCTGAAGTTGGATGCTTAACTGATTGACCCACCCAGGCACCCCTGATAACCTTGGGTTTCTAGAAAGGATGGAGGAAGAATGCCTTAGTACCACGAGGAGGAGGAAAGGACGATACCCACCTCATCATCTGCCTGCTGGGGAGCACAGTCGTCAGGTAAAGGCCAGGTTTCTGGAAGGTGCAGGGGATCCACACAGAAGGAAACATGTCTCTAATGTTATTTCTCAATATTTTCGATTTTGATGTTGTCTTATGTGGAGATGCCAGTCTGGGAACAGCACTAGGCTGTGGCAACGCTCTCACTGGGCAGAGAAAAATGAGAAAAATGAGAATAGTGGGACATGTGTCTCACGATGGAAAGTTTATTCAATTTACAAGATTATCCATTTCCTTAGATTATATTCTTCTTTAACTCTTGATAGTAAGACATACTCAATGAAATTATGGCAAAATACCTAAAATTGTCCCCCGTGCTGTTGCTGCTTTTTTTTTAAAATCATGTCCTTAGTCGGTAAAGTTAAAATTTTTGTAATTAATCTGCTTAGTTTCCCTAATTTTTAAACCGGTTTTATTATTTCTGATTTAAATTTCTAGAAACCACTATCCTGACCCATTAGTATTTTTAAAAAATTTTATAGTTTATTTATTTTTGAGAGAGAGAGGGAGGGAGGATGGGCAGAGAGAGAGGGAGAAAGAGAATCCCAAGGAGGCTCCTTACTGTCAGCGCAGAGCCTGTTGCAGAGCTTGAACTCACAAACCAGAGGATCATGATCTGAACAGAAATCATGAGTCGCTTAACCGACTTAGCCACCCGGCGCTCACCCTTGTATTTTTAACAGCAAGGTGGTATTTTAGGCAGGTAAGTCTTTTATTATGCCCTCAAAATAAGCCTGGGCAGCATTTGGTCAACTTTAAGTTAGAGACAATGAAGTAATAAAGACTGATAATAGAACTGTAATAATGACTGATAATAAATGTGACAGGATCCAATGCAAGCATATGTCCAAGAATTCAACCTTTTAGAGAAAGCAATATGAAGTGTCTACTAAGAAAAAGAATTCTTCTGCAAGTTTCCCTTTTCTTCCATCCTTCCTATCTTCCTTCCTTCCTTCCTTCCTTCCTTCCTTCCTTCCTTCCTTCCTTCCTTCCTCTCTCTTTTTTTCTTTCTTTCTTTCTTCCACATCATTGAAAGTTATTAGCAGAATCTAGGTTATTTTAGACACTCATATTTGTGGTTAGTCTATAAAAAGCAACTAGCCCAGAGCTGAGATGCCATGCAAATTAGAGGCACTTCCTAAAGCTTTAAAATTCTGGCACTTGTATGAGTCTTCCTATCTTGCTCATAAGACCATTTTGAGTGAATGCATTAGATCAAGATCAAGGTTAATCAGCAATCATGTTTTCAGCGGTTATGTTTTCTAACACCAAGGGCAGGACTGGAGGCAAACTTTTGATTATCTTGCATCATACAAAGTTTTCAGTCTCTTATCTGCACTTGCCAATCAGTTTGAAAGTTTTGAACTTCTGAGACATTCCTAAAATAAAAGGTCATTAAATTACCATCTCCCCAGTGACTGAAAGTGTGAGACATTTCTCATTATCAGAGAGAAAGATGCATTAATGATCTCTGTGTTCCTTCCAGGCCCCACACTCATACATTCGTTAATGAGAGAAAGGAACGAGAAATGTTTTGTGCTCTTGGGTCTTTAGAGACTAGAGGTAACCAAACACAAATCAGAGTCAGAGGGTCAAACTGTAAATGAACAGTGGTTGGCATTGATAACACAATCAATATGTTCTATTGCCAGTCCTACAAAAATTTCCAGTTAATGTGTAACTGAGTCAGTTCTCATTTTGATTCATCACATAATTAATTTCTGTTTAATAGGTATTTCTTAGAAATGTGTCTTAATTGCTTATGGAAATCTTTGGGATGAGAAACAGCATGAAATTAATTTCTCCTTAAATCACAGCCTCTAAAATGGGCCCTGTCAAATCTTCCCTGTTTATTCTTTCATTAGATCTCAGGTATATCTCTATAGCCACTCTTTTTTTCTTTAAAATTCTTCAATGTTTATTTATTTTTGAGGTAGGGAGAGAGAGCCCAGGGGACGGGCAGGAGAGAGGGAGACACAGAATCCGAAGCAGGCTCCAGGCTCTGAGCTGTCAGCACAGAGTCCGACGACATGAAGCTTGAACTCATGAATCATGAGATCATGGCCTGAGTCGAAGTCAGACGCTTAACTGACTGAAACACCCAGGCGCCCCTCTACAGTCACTCTTTGAGTATTAAAAATTTAATTTTATTGAATTCACTTTTTAAAAATTAAGTAACCCCATTTTTTTAAAAATTTTTTTAATGTTTTATTCATTTCTAGGAGAGAGAGAGAGAGAGACAGCGTGAGCAGGGGAGGGTCAGAGAGAGAGGGAGTCACAGACTGAAACAGGCTCCAGGCTCCGAGCTGGCAGTCAGCACAGAGCCCGACGCGGGGCTGGAACCCACGAACCGCGAGATCATGACCTAAGCAAAAGTCGGACAGTTAACTGACTAAGCCACCCAGGCGCCCCCAAGTAACTCCATTTTTAACCGAAGTTTAGAACTATGCTCTATGTCTAACTGTCCTCACTATTTCCAGGGGTAGTCAAGTCTGAACTTAAAAAGCCTGGTTTTAGGCGTGGGGCATGTCTGATTTTTCACTCTTTACCACATCTCCTTTTCTGCTCCATTCCACAGGGAGAAGGTAGAGTCGAAGAGAAGGAGAACAATAATTGTATACCGAATTTGGTTTCCCCATAATATTGGCTTAGTGGTCATGACCTTGGTGTTGTGAACCTTCCAGTAATGTCCAGCTCATGCAAGTGCACATGGGGTTCCTCAGGCAGCCCTGCAGGAGACAGCCCTTCCCCTGCTCCCTGGTCTTGTGATCAGTGCTCAGTTGACGTTTTCCGACATCCTCCTCAAGTGGATGTGGCACAGACCCCCAGTGCACCCTGCAATAGGAGGTCTGCAGGAAGGGTCTAACCTGACTGGCTTCCAGTGTCCTCCAGCCCACGTGCATTGGTGCCACCTGAGTAGGTGACAAGACATGCTTCTTTTCCTGATGGCCTGTCTTCCTCACAGCCATCTTTCTCCAACTCTGCTTTCCTGTGCTCGACCTGAAGACAGGGCAGTTCAGCAGGATGACTGAATTAGCAGATCTAAACAGGGAATCAGTTTGAGTCATCTTGCCAGTACCTTCCTCAATGGAGTGGGTCCCTGAATGAAGAGACCCTAGAAAGAAAGGTCTATAAGGTTTCCCTTCATGGACAGACTCTAAGGAGGAGTTGGAAGATCAGCTGGAGTGGCTCACCGATACCAGGGGACCAGATGGTGGAGGGACACCCCGGCCCCCCAAAGGAAGTCACATATATACCTCATCACAGAGCCTCTACCCTTGCACCTGGCGCATTCAGGGCATTGTCCATTGAGACAATGACACTACCAGGTGTGAGGACAGCTTTTGGCCCATTTGTCATATTCTTATTCCATTGCTGCCCTACCCTGGCAGATGGATGGAGTCACAGGCAGAAAAGAGAGTAGAGGAAAGAGTAAAAACTCTAGGGCCTGAGGGCCTGGGCCTGGACACCACTGAAAGAGAACGGAGTGGGGTGTGATTGTAAAGTTTTAATCTGAATTAGATAGAATTTGTTATGGGCTTATAGATAGTGGAAATTGAGTGAAAAGCAATAAGATCTGCTTACAGTATTATTAAAATATGAGTAAAGGGTCGGGGTGTCTGGGTGGCTCTGTCGGTTGAGTGTTCGACTTCACCTCAGGTCACGATCTCATGGTTTGTGGGTTCAAGACCTGCGTCAGGCTCTGTGCTGACAGGACAGAGCCTGGAGTTTTCCCCAGATTCTGTGTCTTCCCCTCTTTCTCTCCCCCTCCCCTGTTTGCACTCTGTAACTCTCTCCCTCATAATTAAAGAACATTAGAAAATTAAAAACATAAAGATGAGTAAGAGGGAATCAAAGGGCATTTGTCAGCTCTAGTAGAAAGAATGGTGAAGCTTTTGATATTTGTGATGTAACCAAGCTCAGAGTGTTTCAAATCTAGTGACATATTTTGTGAGTCAGGCCTCCAATTAAACTAGCAGGAAAGATGAATCTGATGACCAGAGTCTCATTCCTTCACACTTTTCCGGACTAACTTGAAGAATATGTCGCATCACCCTACCACACATTTTACGAGCTCTCATTCATTTCTTAGAAACAAATGATAATTAAGTAAGCAATCATTCAGGAGTTCTGAATACATTCTGAAATTGCCCCTACTTAAGCGTTAAGGACCTGAAATAAATGTATCATTGATGAAGTACTCTTCAGCCCATGACCATTTCAGCTCGATAGTCAGGGTTGATATTTCAACACAGTAAAAAACCATAGGCAGACGGAGGCAATGACGGGTCAGGATGCATGCTATGCTGGCAGGCGGAGTCAGCCCTGGAGATGTCCTCCTGGCCTTGCAGTGACCTTTCGCACGCTGGATCCGGAGGAGCCTTTGAAGTCTGGGGAGGAGTTTCTAGGGAAAGTAAACAGGTGGTTCATGGGGGCTCAGAGCAATAGATACTCACCAACCAGTATTAAGCAATTCAGTGTTTTCACAACTGGAATGGTCGAATTGGTGCATGCCATGGGGAAATCAGCCCTACAAAGATAATGAAGCACTGTACCTTACTCCTGAAAGCCCAGGAAAGGTCCCCTAATATATTTATGAAACATAAAAATCAGATGAGATCAAATTGATTGAAAAACCAGAATAAAGCACAACCCAAAATACACACAGTATAAGCTTACCAGAGAGGTAAGAGCTGTTCCTTCCAATAGAGCCTGGGAGAAATTCGAAGTTCTAGGAAGAACAATCAAACAGTAAAGGGAAGAAAATACTGAAAGCAATTGTAAGGGAAGCTTCTTCTGGGAAAAGAAAGGTCTGAAGCTTCAGACTGAAAATGCAAAGAGGGCTAAAAAACAAACAGAAAAGACCGCACAGGCAACAACTTAGACAAGTGTAAAAAGAAAATCTTAAAAGCTCCTAAACAGGGGCCATCGAGAGACAGTTAGCTTAAAATTAAGGAGTGGCCATCATGCTGGCATCACACCACTCCTCAGTGTACTTGGCCTAGAAGGTAATAGAGAAATTCTTCTCAAATTCTCACAGATTTTTTTTCTTTTTTGAAACAGAGTTCTAATTCTGGTTAAAATTATCATTGTCATTGAAATCCCATAAAATTCTTCAAGAGAGTTGAGGCAACATTCAGGAAGGAGCGGTTGTACTGTGAGCCTATGTTGGAGGACATGAGGGTGCTTTGGTTCAGGCTCTGTGCACACCCGGATGCTGCTGGTGTGTGGCCGGCCCTCTACATAAATTCACGAGACTTCTGCTGTTCTGCCTTGTGCTGGTTACTGAAGCCGCAACCTGCATCTAACGGAGGATGGTTTAATTTAGATTATTTTAAGATAACTTTCAGTTTCAATCCATGAGGATTCCACCTTCACAGTCTAATTCCACCAGGTGGTTATGGGAGTGTACAAAAGTACATTTGGTTTTGGAATTGTTCTGTCCATTGAATTCAACTACCAATGCCCTACAATTAGGGAATGAAGCCCTTTTCAGAGGGTAATTCAAATAAAATTCATATCCATGAATGGTCACACTCATTTACTACAAATTAACACCTATGTGTCTACAGCATTGAGAATGATATGCACTGTGAGGCGTAAAGCATGATCCATACAGAATCTGAAGGAAAAATCAGATAGCATCAAATCTATTAAAAAATCAGAGTTGAGAAAAAGACAACCCCAAATACACTTAGTATAAGGATTTTAATGAGGTAAGAGCCATTCCTACCAATAGAGCTTGAAAGAAATTCTAAGTCTATTATTTTCTCAATGTGACCATACATATTCTATATAAACTTACTAAAATATTTAAAGGAATACACACCTATTTATTCAGTAAACATTTATTGATTATCCATTATTTCCAAGTACAGTAGAAGGTCTAGTTGGGGATAAAAGGAAGAACAAGAGGGACATTCTCCTCAGTCATGAAGTTTTTTGGGAATGAACAAATATGAACAACAGATCACGAGAAAGCAGAGAGTAATGTCATGGATACAATGAACATGGTGGTTCCTGAGAAGGAAGATGTACGGAAATGTTTCTATGATCTCTTTGTACGTGGAAAACAAAGAGAAACTTTGAAAGGGACTGTTAAATATGTGAGCAAACATAATCATATTGTTATTCATAATAATGAAGGAACAATTGATCCATGGAAAAAGAAAATGAAACTTCTAATGTCAACAATGCAGGTGAGATGGAGTGATTTCTGTGGAGAAAAGGTGCAAAGGAGCCAAAGAATGGTATAAAGCACCAAATTCATGGTTGTGCACATGTGTAAGCCAACCCTGCCTTAGTAGTAAAGATACAGTGTATCTGAATGGCCCTCCCTTCAGTCTCAGTGGGAAGAGCCTTGTACAGTAAAATACTATTTCCAGAATGAAGGAGTATAGGTGAGTAAAAAACTGTAGATTAAATGTTACACCATAGCAAATCAATTACTCTCTCCGGTGTCCCCATCTCCCCAAAGAACTTTGTACTTTTCTTTATGATGCTCATACTTTCCCCTGGTAGCAGGAAAGTCCTGTGTTCCAAATCCCTCCCAATGACCTGAATGCCGAGGGGGGCCACAGCCTCCCCTGTGAAGGCTAATAATGGGTGGTTGCTGCGCTTACTCTCTGACTGCCTGGCTATGGTTATGAATAACGTTCTATTGTTTAACAAATATGCCTTCTACTCACCTCTTTATGGCCTTAGGCTCCTTGCTTAGGAAATAAAATAATAATATTTGCCTTCTTAGAGAGTTGTTGGGAAGATTGAGCCAGTGCAGGTAAGGGATCCCATGCACAGAATGATAGTTTCGTAAGTTGGATAAATCTTTATTAGGTTGAAATTGACTTTATTGTACATGCTTCCAGTTCCAGAGCCCACGTGTTGCATACCAAAAGCACTCAATAAATGTTCATTGATACAAAGGCCAATAGCAAAGGCCCCACACAACCAGAATAAGTTCATAGAGAATAATGAGGGAATAGCTGGTATCTTTAAAATGAAAGTTTCTTTTTTTTAAACTTTTAAATTTTATTAAAAAAAATTTTTTTTTGGCAGTTCTATTTTTATTTTTTTAAGGAATCTTTGTATTTTTTTTTTTTTACAAATAGTTTATTGTCAAATTAGTTTCTACATAACACTCAGTGCTCATCCCCAAAGTGCCCTCCTCCATGCCCACCCCCCCCTCCCCCCCACATCCATCAGTCCTCAGTTTTTGTCAGCATTCAAGAGTCTCTCATGGTTTGCCTCTCTCCCTTTCCCCCACCATTTCCGCCCTTCTTCTCCGCCTTGTTCCTCCGTCAAGTTCCTCCTAATCCTCCTATACGTGCAAACATATGATATTTGTCCTTCTCTGCCTGACTTATTTCGCTCAGCATAACACCCTCAAGGTCCATCAAAAAATTTTTTTTAATTGTTTATTTATTTTTGAGAGACAGAGAGAGAGTGTGTGAGTGTGGGAGGGGCAAGGAGAGAGGGAGACACAGACTCTGAAGCAGGCTCCAGGCTCTGAGCTGTCAGCACAGAGCCCAATGAGGGCTTGAACTCAAGGACCATGAGTTAATGACCTGAGCCAAAGTCAGACGCTTGATGGACTGAGTCACACAGGCACCCCTAAGGTGAAAGTTTCAAACACTTATAAAAGTATAATAGTACAGGGGCACCTGAGTGGCTCAGTCAGTTAAGCGTCCAACTTCAGCTCAGGTCACTATCTCATGGTTCGTGGGTTCGAGCCCCTCATCGGGCTCTGTGCTGACAGCCAGTTCAGAGCCCGGAGACTGTTTCAAATTCTGTATCTCCCTCTCTCTCTGACCCTCCCCTGCTCACAGTCTCTCTCTCTCTCAGAAACAAGTAAAACATTAAAAAAAATTTTTTTTTAAGTACAATAGTTTGTTGGTCTTGGAAGAGAGTGGTAAAAATGAAAAGGTTTTTTGAATATATTTGAGAGGCTACCAATAATAAATAAATAAAGAGAAAAGACAAGTGTAAATTTATTAAACTCGATGCTGAAAGTGTTTGTTTGAATCCAGAAGCTTTATGATAGTCACTAGATTTCTTAAACACTGGTTTTAGCTTTTTGATCTTTAACATGAGGCAGCAGGATGATTCCATAGCTTGCAGAACAGGATGAAAAAACGTTGCTATAACTGAAACCACTAGCATCAAAAGAAATAGATGATATTCAGTATTGGAACTGAAGAGTTGTGGGTAACATGATACTAAACATAGTAGGGTACCTTTAATCATTTGTAAAATCCAATAAAGCAAGAGAGAGATAAGAGAGTGTCTCATAAGCACAGTAGAATCAGAAATAATACACTATTTCAGGAAGGGTTTAGCACTTTGTAGCATTTGCATAATTACAGAAATGATGTGCTAGTAGATAGCATTGATTTACATTATCTAGAAATTTGAAAACTATAGCAAGAATATTCTGATATATATTCACACCTGCTCCCAAGATCTGATATCTGACCTTAACATCTCAGTGTTTGATGGCAATAAAAGTAGAGTTAGAACTGAATCAAGTACTGTAGCACATTGTTCATGGGTCATACAGCAACCTTCAGTCTGAGCACCCAGGAAAACCTCTGAAATACCTGGCTTGGTTTACCCCTGGTGATCTGCTTGACTAAGTCAGCTTTTCTTTTTCACCTTTGAACCAAGTTTGTGGGTCATATGATATGTATTTTGCAGATTCCTTCTTGGCTTCTTTTTATGCCTTCTTTATATTTCAGTTTTCTTTCTACTTTTGAACACACTTTTAACTTATATTTTCACATATATCCTTGAAAGCTTCTATGAGTAATTTTTGGAACAAAGTTCCATTATGTGAATAAAAATAAATTAATTTTAAAATTAATTTTAACATGATGAATGACAATCTTAAAATCCTTTAATTAAACATATGCTAACTGGCAAAATTTCTGATCCCTACTGTAATTCTATGTGCAGACTTACCAGGAAGAAGCTTACTGAATAAATGTTGTTTTCTATGATGCCATTCATTTATCTTTTCCATTGTAAATACCTGCATTGATATTACAGTTAAGAGATATGTCTCTTGATTGATTTTTTTTTCTGACTCTGAAATCACACTATTAGACCCATAAATATGAACACCTGACAGTGCAGATTCATTCTGCGATCCTGTCAGAGCAAAGAGCCACTGCCTCCTTAAGTATCTCTTAGTTGTATTTACAGTTTATTAAAAAAATATTACAAAGAAACAAAGAGAAGATACAGCCTGGGATTAACTAACATAAAGTAATCAAAGGCAGGGTTTAGAATAACAAAAATATACTAGGTCCTTTATATTATTATCTTAATCTTTCTGAAAAGTCCTACAAGGGAGTGATTATTAAGCGGAGAAATACAGTTAAGCTCAGAGGAAATGAAGCTGCCCAAGATCATGGCGCTAAATGGCAAAGTTTGCTTTGTAGTCTGGGCACTTCTGGCTCTAAGGCCATGGTGTTTCCTTCACAAATGGGTTTTAATGTTGCATTAACCAAAGAACTATGAACTATGAACTTGGATCAAAAGTGAAGCTTACTTCAATAATTGTACATGAGAAGTTCGCGCACAGTTATGATTCATTTTTTTCTTCAGTGCCATGTGCATTGTGAACCTATTCTCAATCTATAACCTACACTTACTCAGAAAATAAACTTACTGTTGAGGAATTCTCTCTCAAGACTCTGCCGGTGACAATCAGTTTGATGGCCTTTCGAAACCAAGGATAAAAGAAAGCATAAATTAAGGGGTTCATTGCTGAGTTATAGTAAGCAATCCAAACCAGTATTTCATAAATGTATGTGGGTGTGACGAAACCCAGGAAGGCATCGATTATTGAATCAATGAAGTACGGCAACCATGAAATGAGGAAGGCTACCACTGCGATTCCCAGGGTTTTTGCGGCTTTTCGCTCCCTCTTGGCCACTCTGTCTTCGTAGCTGTCTGCTGATCTCATAGTCTTACTACTCATACTTTCTATTTTTCTAGCCTGTTGTTTAGCGATGAGGAAAATCTTTGAGTAAGCAATGACCATCACAAGCGTGGGTATGAAAAATAATAGGAAATTTACCAATACCCAGCTTCGATTCACTGCTATTTGGCAGCCCCCCACGCAGGTGAGAGCACTTACTAGATCCTCCAGGCCAGCTTCATTTGCACCCGTGCCAAGAAGGGAAAAAGTATAAATAATTGAAAGGAGCCAGGAGAAGGCAATGCATAAGCCAGACATAGAAGCTGTGAACCTGGTCGGGTAGACCAGAGGGTCAGTGACAGCAATATATCTATCGAGAGAAATAAAACCCAAATGGTAGATAGAAGCATAGCAGAAAGACCCTTCGAAACAAGAGTGAAATTTACAGTAACTCTCCCCAAAGTACCAGCAGCTCTCCACAGACCTCACTGTGCTAAAGGGCATGACGGTCACCCCCACCAAGAAGTCAGCACAGGCCAGGGACACAATCAGAAAGTTTGTAGGTGTGTGCAGCTGCTTGAAATGAAGAATCGAAATCATCACCAAGAGGTTTCCAAATACAGTCAGCACAGCCCCAAAGCCAAACACTGCATAGAGAATCACGCGGGGGCCTGGTGAGTAGGCAGTTTTGACACAGGATCCATTCAGGTTCTCAAAGCACATTTGCTCAGCTGCAGGGGGGAGCAAGTCACTGCTCATGATTCTGTTCCGATACCTGGAAAGCTGTCTTCTATGGCTAAGGATGTCATTTCAGTTTCCAAAAATCCTTTAAAAAAAGAGAGAGATACCATATACCAGTAATTGCCAGTACATTCTTTCCGTATTTCTTTGTCTGTAACATTCCTTATTTTCATGTTTCATCCATCACGTGATGGATTCATGTCCTCACCTCATAAAAGATTTCACTTTGTAATGAAGCAGCACTTAATTTTCATTTTTACATAAAAGATGCTGTTTAATTCAAAAATATTTTCTCCATAATACCTACTAGTTCATATCTGAGAAGCATTAGTCATCAAAGAGCTGTTACATGATGCATGTATAATGCCACTTTTTATTAACGTTTTCCTCCCCTCATTTATCAGAGCCATATTAATGCCAAAATCACTCTGTCCCCTCAGGAGAGTAGCCAAATAATTCCAAATACCCAGAGCCCTGAAGATTGAATCCCCATTGTGCAAGGTGTAGAAAGTAAAAAAAAAAAAAAAAAAAAAATTTAAATAATGATTATCTTAGGTTAAAAATAAGTTTATACCCTTCTGATTTCCAGATGACATATGACTTTTTCATGAAATAGAAATAAGAATAGAAATAGTGCCTGTCCTTAAAAACCTCTGTATAGGATTTGAAAGCCATATTGTTCATTCTTACCAATTATTGGGACTGCATTATCATTTTTGTAAGAACCATTTATTTGTTATTCCTGTTAGTCACTAGATCCTTCACATAAGCTCTTTTTTCTTTTCATGGTTGGTTTGTGTTAAAGAAGTTAAATGCAGAATCATATATTAAAATCTTGAATATCTAAGGTTGAATTTTAATAATTCTGATTTGGAAACATAGGGGTATAGAAATACAGTGTTTTCTTCATGGAAATACATAAAGCAAGTATATGTTCACCTAAAAAGCAGGTTTTGGCTGAGGTTTTTTGGTTTTGTTTGTCTGGTAGTTTGTTTCTACATGGGGACTGTTGGGAAGCTATTAAAGAAAAAGAATCTTTGGAATGTGGATATTCTTAATTATACATTAGATTTTACCATTGACAAGTTTCTTTTTCCTCTTAGCTCTCTAGAAGAGATCTAAGTCTTAGGCTTTGAAAAATATATTTTTTTATATAAATGAATTTGGTCATTTGTAAAAACCAGCTTTTTCATTATAAGGGATAATTTATGTTTGAAAACTTTACACTTTTACAGCGTTCAGGCTAACGACTTAGACTAAATAGATCCACCTTCGCAATCAAGATAGAGACATTTTCGGTGCCACAGCAACTTCCCTGAGCCTTTTGCAGTAGATCTCACCAATTTCTCTTCTCCTGCCCTAGGCAGCCAGTGATCTTCATTCTACTACTACGGATTAGTCTGTCCCATCTAAACTCACTTGAGAAATGAATCACACAATCTGTGCTCTCCTGGGACCTTCTTTCTCTCAGCTTAATGTCTGGAAGATTCATCCATTATTGGGTATATTTATTGGTTCATTGTTATTGCTAAATAACAATCAATACATGAATAAATCAGTTACTTTATCTGTATACCTGTTGATAGACATTTAGATTGTGTTTACTTTGGGGTTATTAGTAACAGCCTTGCTATAAACATTGATGTACAATTCTTTGCATAGACATATGTTTTTATTTGTTTTTGGGAAATACCTAGGAGTAGTATTGCTCATATGGGAACCATACATTTAACTATGCAAGAAACTGTAAACTGTTTTGGAATGTAATTGCACCATTTTACGTGCCCAAAAACGATCTGTGAGCATTCCAATTGCTCCAAGTTCTCTTCAAAATCGATATTGGCATTTCTTTTTATTTTAATTTTTTTAATGTTTTATTTATTTCCAGGAGAGAGAGAGAGAGACAGCATGAGCAGGGGAGGGTCAGAGAGAGAGGGAGTCACAGACTCTGAAACAGGCTCCAGGCTCTGAGCTGGCAGTCAGCACAGAGCCCCACGTGGGGCTCAAACCCACGAAATGCGAGATCATGACCTAAGCGAAAGTTGAACGCTTAACCGACTAAGCCACCCAGGCGCCCCTCATTTCTTTTTATTTTAAACATTCTAGATAGTGTTAGTAGTATCTCACAATGCTTTTAGTGCAATGAATGGTGATCTTAAGAATCTGTTCATGTTATTTTTGACCATTAATGTATCCACTTTGGTGAACTATTCATTAACATTTTTGCCCACTTTTAATTGGGTTTTAAGGGTTCTTATTATTGAGTGGACTAGGTACAAGTCCTTTCTGAATATATGTTTTGAATGTTGAACTTTTCAATTTCTTGAGAGTGTATTTTTGAGGAGTAAAGTTTTTAATTTTAATGAAGTTCAACTTTTTTTTTATGGTTAGCGATTTTGTTTTTTATCTGAGAAGCATTTGTCTAACTCAATGTCACAACTATTTTCTTCTATGTTCCTTCTGAAATTCTTGTAATTTTACTCCTAATGTTTACTTTTGTAATTCCTGTCATTAAATTTAAGTATGTTGTCAGAAATTTTATTATGATTATTATTTGAGATTCAATAGCACTAGCAATAATAGTAGTATATGGATATTTAGCAATTCAAGCAGTATTTCTTGAAATGACTATTCTTTTTCCAGTGAACGGTGTTTAATCTTTTGTCAATAATCAATCAACCATGTACCTGTGGACCTGTTTCTGCACTCTCTAGTCTGCTGCTCTTGTTTCTGTGTTTTGGTTAATACCTTACTGTCTTAACTGAAACATGATAGTAAATATTAACGTCAGATTATGTAAGCTTTCCACTCTGCTGTTCTTTCCAAAATTGTTTTGACTATTCTGTTGTCTTTATGTTTCATACAACTTTTAGAATCACCTTGTCAATTTCTAAAAAAAAAAAAAAAAACAACCTGTGTTTTTTTTTTAATTGTGTAAAATTTCATGTATAAAAGTTAGAGAGAGAGATACTGAAATATTTGATCAGGACAGTAAATTTGCTCATTTCTCCTTCTAGTTTTGTCATTTACAGCATTTGAATATAGATGTTCTTCCATTAACTATATGTATTTAGGATCACTATATTTTCCTAGTAACATTTAAGGATTGGACATCCTAGAAATATTGAATCTACTAAACCTACACATTATATCTCTCTATGTATAGGAAGCCCAAAGAAGAAAATAATAGTAACTAAAATCTTTATTTTAGCAAAAATAAGGCAAGAAAGGAGCCACAGAGAAACAAAATACAAAAGCAACAAATGAGAAACAAATATCAGATGATAGAATTAACTTAAATATGTAAAATTCACATCAGATATAAATGGATTAAACTCTCCAATAAGTAGATAAAAATTGTCCAGCTGCATAAAAATAGCAAATCTCCACTATTGCTGTCTAGAGGAGACACACTGTTTAAAGGAAAAAAGAATAAAAAAATACGTACTAGTAAAATAATGATCATAAGAATGCACTGTGACTATATAAATATCAGATGATGTAACAGTCATGACAGGTCATACCTTTAGAATGAAAGGCTGATTCCATACAATGATAAAAGAACTATGTTCCAGGGGCACCTCGGTGGCTCCGTCAGTTAAGCACCCGACTTTGGCTCAGGTCACAATCTCACGGTCCATGAGTTCGAGCCCCACGTCAGGCTCTGTGCTGAAAGCTCAGAGCCTGGAGCCTGCTTTGGATTCTGTGTCTCCCTCTCTCTTTGTCCTCCCCTATTCATACTCTGTCTCTCAAAAAATGAATAAATGTTAAAAAAAATTAAAAAGAGAAAAAGAACTATGTTCTAGAGGAATTGAATCTTAAGATGAGTTCTCCGAATAGGTTCTGGGTTTCCTGGAATTGGATCTTTGATGCATTCATGACCCCACTTCCAGTGGTGGAGAGAGAATTGTTAGCCCATAACCAATGGTGGCAAAGCATATACTCGAATTATTATCTGTAGATACCTGTGATCAAATGTCTGCAGAAGACAAGGCTCTGGTGACCAAAAATGTGCTGTCATATCACATTTTAGTTAAAATAGAAGTGTAATAAATTGGTTAGTTTCTTTTAGCTGCTCTGGAGAACCTGAGGAAAGAAAATGATGAGCTTCAAAGTCTTTAGATTCTCTACTCAAGGCCCACACGGAGGATTGAAAGCTTCCCTAAGTACCTCGGAAGAGTCCCATATGTGCCATTGCTATGGGACTGAGTTTATGAGAACCAAGACAGGGCCCTATCCTATAGCCTGGTGAATTCTGTTCAAACTGAATTCTCAAACTCCCAGGGCATCTTTTGCTAAAATTCTGGCACTGGTTAGGTGTCGGAGGCCGGCTCTGGCCGGGTCCAGGGGTCCCTGATGGATGGACAGGGTCAGCGAGGGAGGGATGAGAAAGGCCCGAGATTCTTTCTGATCACCAGGCAGCCATCTTTGCTCTGACTGGGGCTCAACTTCATTTTATAATTAAGTGTGTGAGGGATGGCACAGAAGTGGCATTTGCCTTAGACAATGATTTTTATGACAAACTTCTTTGATATGTAAGAATTTCCCAGAACATAGATTTGTAGAAGACTCCTGCATAACCTTTATCAATAGTGATTGGGGTAGGGGATTTAGATGCTTATCCTATGGGGAAGGAATTTATCTTTAGCATACAAGACAATGTTTTTAGCCAAAAAAGGGTGAAGTTACTTCTTTGTGGGCAGGGGTCAATAGCTTGTTTGTTTAAGGCAAAGTATCAAGAAAAACAGGTCTTTCAGGAAACAGTGTTTGCTCCCATAACCACAAAAGAAAAAGTTCCTCAATAGGTTCCTTCACAGGGTGGAATCAGCATTTTCTTTTTTTTTTTTAATTTTTTAATAGTGTATTTTTGAAACAGAGAGACAGAGCATGAGCAGGGGAGGGGCAGAGAGAGAGGGAGGCACAGAATCTGAAACAGGCTCCAGGCTCTGAGCTGCCAGCACAGAACCCGATGTGGGGCTCGAACTCACGAACCCCGAGATCATGACCTGAGCCAAAGTCGGACGCTTAACCGACTGAGCCACCCAGGTGCCCCGCAATCAGTGTTTTTTAGGCCAGAATAAGTCATTCCAAATTTGATCACAAATGCCTTGGGGATGGGGGGAGGCGCTCCAAGCAGAAACAATTGGGTGGGGGTGGAAATCTGCCCTTAACTCTAAATTAGGCTCTTTGTCTCAGGGCCAGACTCAATTGTAAGTCTTATGGTCTTTGTCCCCTTTATTATGTAAGTCTTGGATCTGCAAGGTCCATAGGAAGAGCCTTTTGACAGTCATCCACAATGCTTTCATCTGAAGTCTCTTTTGAAAAGGCAGGAATATGCTTTTCCTTATGAGGAACCTGTGTGGGGAATATCGGTCTGATCTGGAATATTGTGAGGCCTGATCAATACCAGCAGCCTCATTTCCAACAGGAGCCAGTAGTAGCAGAAGGAGATACCAGTTTTGGTTTCCCATGGCAGGAGCTGTGCAAACGCTGCCTCGCTGTGACTGTCATCCAGCAAGGCCAGTGAGGCTCCCAGCAGTTAGGAAATAAAGATTCTAAAGATTAGAATGTTGACACATGGCAGGTCCTGATGCAACTGATCACACCCACCCTCTAATTCTCACAAGCCTTTTTCTGCTGGAAGAGGCAGCGGGTCCACTCCTGCCTGAGGAGGTCCGTCTCCCTTTTTTCCAGAAGCAATAATGGTCTTCCCTGGGGGTAATGTTCAGACCCTCCTCAGGACCTCCCCTAACACCTTTTCTGGCCTCCAGACCTGTCATTACACTCAAATCCAGCAGCCACAAAAAGAGAGGTACAGAGTGTGACCCATGAAAATGTGCACCTCAAAACAATATTAAAAACATTTTGATAACATTAAAATGTATTCTTAAGAAGATACTTTGACCACTTTTAAGAGGTACTTCCTAAAATATACCAAGGCTGCTACAATTTAGTTCCCTTATGTAAGAAAAAATATACTATGGATATGCACTCAAAGAATATCCTCATTTGATCAAAACTAGCAAACCGACAAACCTGCAGTATTCAAGGAAAAGAGATTGTGAAATCGTAATGTCAATTTTGATACTTTAATTTCATCACCAATACCACAGTGACAAAGACAAATGACACAGTAACTCCCCTCCCCCCATATACACATACACTGTCCCTTATACATAAAGGTAGACTTTTAAAAAGCATATGGAAATATACATATATGGGGGCCATCTTACATACACTGTTTTATAATCTAGGTTTTTGGTTCTGTTTCGTTTTTATTTTAGTCAAAAAATATATTGTGGGGTTTTTCCATGTCAATTTATATAGAACTCATTAGCACTTTTTGACAGTTTCATAATGTTCTATTATATAGGTGTAACATCATTCATTTAATATATCCCATATTGACTTAGGCTTTTCCCAGTTGATAATTAAAAGTTAAACAATGAATGCGATTGTCATGTTTGCTTTCTTGGATGGCTCTTTTCTTAGCATTACTTTCTAGAAATGGAGCTACAGAGTCAAGTGACATCTATGTTTTAATTTTTAAAAAAAATTTTAATGTTTATTTTGAGACAGAAAGAGAGAGACAGAGTGTGAGCTGGGAAGGGATGGAGAAAGAGGGAGACACAGAATCTGAAGCAGGTTCCAGGCTCTGAGCTGTCAGCACAAAGCCTGACCATGGGGCTCAAACTCGCGAGCCATGAGATTATGACCTGAGCTGAAGTCCGATGCTCAACCAACTGAGCCACGCAGGAACCCCTTAAAATTTTAATTCCTTCAGAAAGGAGAGACTAAGTTATATTCTCCCAAGATGCATGGGAACATGCTCTACTTGCACGACAGTATCCAATTTCCCATACTCTAATATTGGGTATTATTGAAATGTCAAATATTTGCCAATTTGATATATGATACCTTATCACATAATCATTAGCATTTGAAATCAGTTTTGAATTTGCATTATAATGCATTTATTAAACATCTGTATAGTTTTCTTTGTGTATTTACCTATTCATATGCCCAGTCGGGTGTTAACCTTGTCTTAGTGTTTGGTTAAAGCCTTTACATGTTTAAATCTATTAACCTTCACTCTGTGTGCTGCCAAGACTTTTCCAAGTTTAACTTTTTAATTTTTCCTTAACTAGGCTATGTTTCCTTTGAGTTAAAAGTATTAAATTGAGTGGTTGAATCTATACAGGTGTTCAGCCTTGATTCCTACAATAAAAAATCTAAAAACACTAGTATTCTATTTCTGGAAATATCAGTTTTGATTTTGTTAATGATATGAGGCAAGATGCTTACCATTCTTTTCCAAAAAGCGGTATGCCACACCATCGCTCCTTAAATAGTCCATTCTTACTCCATAACTTACAATGCATTGTTCTTTTTGTCATGAACAAGGTACTACCTTGGATATTATTTATAGGGGAAAAAAAAAAAGACAGAACAATGCTGTTCACAATAGCAGAAAGGTAAAATAGCTCACCTCAGGTTAAGAAAACAGTCCCATAAAAGGACAATCACCGGTGTGGAAATTGCATCATCTGCTCAGAATTATTCCACAAAATATCCCCCCAAATATAAAATATGAGTCCAGTACTGAGCTTGAAATAAGCCTCACAGAACCTTAGGAGCTACAGAAGACCCAGACCCAAGAAACAAACTGCTTAAAATGGAAGCCGGGTGCGCAGAGTCCAGAGATGACAGGGACGGCGAGACTTTCATAGGAAACACGGAACCAGGCGAACTTTGAGGTGACACCAAGGTACGCCTGACAACAGGCCTTGAAAAGGAAATTAATTAACAATAGACAAAGCAGGGAAGTGCACATATTTGAAGAAATAGAAAGTATGAACGTATGTCAGCCGTTTCTTAGTAAACATATTTCTTTCAAGTGCGTAAAAGTGTTCACCTCACGGAGCAGGTAAAGGCATAAAAGTTATGCTACTGAAATGGAGGTATTATTTCTCCTTTGTGATTGGATGGGTCATCTTCATGCTGTGTGATTCATGCCACAGGCCTGGGGACATTCTCAATATAGCAACAAATTCCTCAATATGGGATTAGGTTCATTAAGAAAACAGACTTATGGTTGATGAGCTGTCTTTTAATACTTGGCCGCTTATAATGAGTTTTATTGCTCTCCTAAACCAAGGGTAAAATAAAGCGTAGATCAAAGGATTCACAGCAGAGTTATAGTAAGCGAACCAGCAAAGTATCTCGTAAATATATGAAGGTGTTATAAACCCCCAAAACACATCAATGAGTGAATCAATCATGTATGGTAACCATGAGATTAAAAATGCTACCACAGTGATGCCGAGAGTTTTAGCGGCTTTTCTCTCTCTCTTACTCACCCTGGTTTTGTATGGCCCTGATGCTTCTGCTTTGGTACTAATGTTTTCAATCTTGATAGCCTGTTTTCTAGCCACAAGAAAAATATTTCTGTACAGAATCATCATTACAAAAGTAGGTATGAAAAATAATAGCAAATCTATCAAAATCCAAAATTGATTTATTAGTGGATGACAACCACCTACGCAGCTGAGGGCACTTACTAACTCCTCCAGCCCATCATCATGGGCACCTGTGAAGAACACGGCACCACTGTATACAAGGGGCAGGATCCAGGAGATGCCGATGCATATCCCTGACGCAGACACCGTGACCTTGGTAGGATAGACCAGAGGCTCAGTCACAGCGATGTACCTGTCGATGGAGATGAAGCACAGATGGATGAGAGACGAGTAACAAAACGCCACATCAAAGCAACTGTGCAGGCTACAAAATCTGGCTCCAAAGTACCAGCAGCTCTCCACAGACCTGACCATGCTGAAGGGCATGACGGTCACCCCCACCAGAAAGTCAGCACAGGCCAGAGAGGCGATGAGGAAATTGGTTGGAGAGTGCAGCTGCTTGAAATGCAGGATTGAAATCACCACCAGGAGGTTTCCAAAAACAGCCAGCAGAGCCCCAGAGCCAAACACCATGTAGAGAATGAGCCTGGGTCCGGGCGAATAGGAAACTTTCACGCAGGACCCGGTCACGTTCTGGTAGCAGAGCTGCTCGGATGCAGTGGGGGACAAGCTGGTGCTCATGGTGCTGCCGCCAAGAGCTTGTAAACGTGAAGTTCTGCCCTTGGCCAGTCACACAACATAAAGCAGGTTCCTATTTCCTAGGGCAGAGAAAAGATCTTTTTAACTGATACCCCTGTTGTAGTTATCAGATACGATCATTGGGCCCTGTCATATACCCATTTTATTTTAAGCCCATAACATAGAAAATAATGATATTCAGTTTAAATGCTCAATAAATTTTAGCTATTATTATCATTTAAAATTTTACTGTTTAGCATGTAATCGAACCAATTTTTCTAAGTCCAATAAGATTTTACTTCAAGTAAGACTGTCACAAATTTGGTTTTTGCCACAGATTTTTTTGTCCATCAACTTATCAAAATTCTGACATTACCTGCTCTTGATGTAGGGGATATTCCTTTTTGCCAGTTAGTGATAATTGTGTGACTTGTTTTTTATTAGTTACCTTTTACCACCACGCCCCACAAAACTGTCTGTGACATTAATGACAAAATAAATCCCAGGAAGCACAGCCAAATCCCATATCTCAAATCATCCCAAATCAAGTGGAGTCCCTGTAGTGCAAGGTGTGAACAGAAAGCAGAAACTTATATTTATATTCTCCGCTTAAAATTCATATTTTGACATATAATAGCCTCTGTAGGAAAACCCAACAGAGACTATGTGAAAAACAAACAAAAGGACACCTCACTTACATAAATACAAAAATCCCGAACAGAAGCTTAACAAACCAAATCTAAATATATAAAATGATAATGCATCATGATTGGAGTCGATGCAAAGAAAGGGATTTGGCCTTAACATTAGAAAGTAAAATGATGTGGGGTGCCTCGGTGGCTCAGTCGGCTAAGCGGCCAACTTCAGCACAGGTCATAATTTCACAGTTCATGGGTTTGAGCCTCACGTCAGGCTCTGTGCTGACAGCTCAGAACCTGGAGCCTGCTTCGGATTCTGTGTCTCCCTCTCTTTCTGGCCCTTCCCTGCTCGCTCGCTCTCTCTCTCTTCTGTCAAAAATAAATAAACATTAAAAAAATTTAAACAAAGAAAGTAAAATGATGCAATTAACCATTTTAACATATCTGAGGGATGAAGCAAATTATATAAAATTCAACACTTCATCATTACTAAGAAAATTCTTAGCAGGGAGCCAAGGTGGCTCAGTTGGTTAAGCATCCAACTTTGGATCAGCTCATGGCCTCATGGTTCATGGGTCCAACTTCAGCTCAGGTCATGATCACATGGTTCATGGGTTCGAGCCCTGCGTTGGGCTCTGTGCTGATGGCTAGCACAGAGCCTGGAGTTTACTTCAGATTCTGTGTCTCCCTCTCTCTCTCTGCCCCTTCCCTATTTGTGCTTCTCTCTCTCAAAAATAAATAAACATTTAACAAATTTCTTCACAAAATAAAAATACAAGAAGTCTTTGTAGGTAGAAAGGTCTCTACTGAAAAGTCTATCACATACAATACACTCCATAGTGACATTTGAGAGCATTCTTTTTGAGTGACAAGGCAAAGATGCTTCAGTAATCAGAAGATTCAGGGAGTGTTAAGTCCTCCCACCATACCCATAAATTCACGTGCAGTCCAATCATTCATGAATGTATTATTTGTTTGTTTATTAAGCATCTATTTGTATCAGACTCTTGAAGATACAAAAATAAGCAAGAAATATCTCCTGCACTTAATGGGGTATCCATGTTGATATGAGAGACAGACATATAGCAATAACAGTTCACTGTGCTCCAAGTCAAAATTGTAAAAAGGGTAAAGTGAAAAATGTCATCAAAAACTACTAGAATTGGGTGAATAAATAAAATTCACTGAAGGTATAAAGTGGGGGCCAGGTGTAGAAGGATGGATGGAATGTATTCATGAAAAGAACAGGTAACGATTCAGATATTATGCACAGCTTTGTACACCCCAACAATCACTTTAGATTTTATACTATGGGACTAGTGCATGGAGGTAGAGAAAACATACTTATCAGCAGGTAAAGATCTTAACTACCACAGAAGACAGTTTTCTGGATTTTTCTGTAACTTATCTTTAACTTTCTTATAAACCCGCATATCATGGGATGCGATAAACTTCAGTTCAGTCAATTTGGGTTTCCCATGCTCTTCTCCCAGGGTTGCATCTCATTCCAGAGTAACTACATAGTCTGCCTCATTTCCACATGAATCGATTAGGGTTGTGTCTGGAGATGTCTTCTAGGATGAAATGGTCATTTATCTCCTAATGGAAAAACAGATGTACACACAACCCTAAACTCTGAATAATGTGCTTAACAATCGCCTCCTCCAGACTATGAATCTGATGATCTCTTACACGTGTTCCAGACCATCCATGCCACAGTGAGTGGCGTGCTGCTTTGGCTTTTTCAGATTTCACATCAATGTACTCTCATCAGTCTCTCCTCTATCTCCAAGAAAAGGTGCCATTTTTATTGAAATTAAGAGATTAATTGGGGGTCTTAGATCTGTGTCTCAAGGCCCTACCTTTTTAATGTCCTCAACTAAGACTAAGAGATTTGAGCTACATCAGAGTAGTCTGTCATTTTCTCTCTAGTTTTCTTTCCCTTCTTCCATCCTTCGTCTCTTCTTAGCCTCTGCTAATTACCCTGTGTCCATCCAGGAAATTGTAAACATTCTGAAGTTCGCTTTTAAACTCTGTCTCATCATAGTCACCAGGTATTTCTCTACCTACTCTAACTGCAGAGCACCTACCTAACATCTTTGTATGAATTTTCTTAGAATTTGGATCATAACTCATATGTTTTACAGAAATGCTTCCTAAAACATTATCGAAATTCTGGAAACCCACAAGTATCTTCTGTGAATCACAGGGCACAGATTCAGGTGTGCAAAATCTGTTTCATTATTGTTAAGGCACCTATCATTATAACAGTAGCAAACAGCTTTTGAACAGTTGCTATATCTAAGTGCTTTATATGTATTAAACTTAAATAAATTTAATGAAATTGTCACATGCAAGAAAAATCCATGACATCAGCATGACTATTTTACAGAATCACTGCAAGCTATTCACTTACCCGGGGTTAACGTCCAATAAGTGGTGAACTGGGGATTGTATGCGAGCAATTTAGCCTCAGATTTTGTGTTCTCTATGCTCTACAATTACAAATTTACCTCATTTCTGAGCCAAGCTCCCTAACCTCCAGGTGAAAGAAACTTCCTCTCTACTTTCCTTTCTGAGTCAGTCACCCATCAACAGTGACTCTGTGGATTAGAGATCTGATCTGGGAGGCCATCTACATACACTGATGTCCAATAAGATGTCCTGCCTGGTCTCTGGACTTTGGTCCTGTTCTGTCACAGAGCAGTCATCCCTCATATGTGACAGTAAGGCTCCTTTAATTCTTACTTTCATCAGCAAAATCCAGTGCCTTTCTCAGAAGAATTCAGCCATAGTTGTGGCATCACAGGCAGCCGAACATTTGGTGGGGTTTCTAGGACCTGTCATGACTCCATGGCACCCTCAGGGGCTCAGGAATTTTCACTGTCTTGTCCATGCAGAGCAGTGAGATGCTCTGTGAGACTGTCTCTAGCTACATGCTCAGAAAGCCTATGTAGCCATTTCTGCCCTGCGAGTTCTGCCCAAGGAAGGAGAATGAGTTTCCCTTGCACTTGGATCTTTTTCTCCTTAAACCTACCTGACTCTATTAGCTTCCTGTGGTTACTGTAAGAAGTTGCCACACACCTGATGTTTTAACACAACACAAATTTATTTCCTTAGAATTCTGGAGGCCAGAAATATGGTATCAGTTGTTCTGAACCAAAATCAAGGTGCCTACATAGTCTCACGCCCTCTGGAGGGTCTGGGGGTGGATCCATCGTAGCGTCTTCCAGCTTCTGCTGGCTGCTGGCTCTCCTTTGCTTCTGTCCCCAACGCTCCAGGGTCTCCCTGTGTGATCGCACTGCCTTCTCCGTGTGTGTCATCTCTCTGTGCTTCTATCCTATAAGGACACTTGAGATAGCATTTAGGTCCCACCCAGACAATCCTGGAAGATTAGTCCATCTCAAGACTTTTAACTTAATCACATCTGCAAAAATATTTATTCCCAAAGAGGATTAACAGGGATAAGTTCCAAGTATTAGAATATGGATCCCCTTCAAAGGGGCCAGTATTCAACCAACTGCACTGGTGAGTCAGTTTTTATCCTTTCTCAATCCAGACTATAGAGAGGAAGAGATGGGGCACTCCTATCTCAGAGGTCCCCACTCTTTTCTCCTTTATTGTGGTCATCCAATTATCTCTCCTACTCTTATACTGGAATACAAGGAAATTTTGATATTGCCCATAACTTCCTCAAATCTAGTGACCATCAGCTCTTTCTTTTCTGAAAAGGGCCTGGGCTGTTGAGGTGAAGGTGCTTGAAGAAAAAATCTGTCTTGCTCATTTCAACTAAATCAGTTAGAGCACAATAAAGAGTTTTTCCAAGTTTATCTTTTCTAAACATTTTTTATTATATGGAAAAATTAAATTTATGGTATATCTTCTAAAATTTTCCATTGGAAACTATGAATATATTCGATATTTTTTTTCTAAATTTTCATGGCTTTGTATTTTATACTCAGATCTGTGTAAGGATGGATGTAACTTTTTTCCCTCAAATAGATAGGCAAATGTCCAAACACAATTTTTTGAATATATCATCTTCCCCTATAAATATGTGACTTTGTATGTTTGCATTATAATCAACAATAATAATATTTATAATATGTTATGACAGACAACCATTCCCACATGATGTTGAAGAAGTAAAGTGCAATAATCATGTTGAAAAGATAATTATTGTTATAAATACATCTTTTTGTTATGGTCTATTTCACAGTGGAGAGACATCCTATGGAGAATGTCCCTTAAAAATCAAGTCTTAAGCTTGTGTCAGATCTGAGTTTGACACGATTCCCCTGTTGGTAGAAGAGCATTAGTGAGCAAGAGGAATTCTACTCCTCACTAGAGCATGAAGCAGAGGGAGCTGAGGGGATTTAAGAAAAGAACCCCAGCAAAAGAAAATCTTGGACTGAAAGTTCGTCAAAAAAACAAGAGTCTCGGGGAAGACAAAGAACATATGACTTTTTCAGAGAATAGGAAGAAGCAAGTGAACAAGGATGAAAGGTGAAAATACCAAGAAATCACACCCCCAGAAGGCTGGGAAGTGGACAAGTGACAGGACCGAGAAGTGGACAGAATCAGCAGTAGGAAGTAGGACCTGTTCACCGCGTCAGTAAGTCTGTCTGTAGCAGACGCTTGGAGAAGCTCACCTGAAGCAATGCTTGATTAAATCAGAGGAGCGCCTTTTTTCAAATTTGATGCCATATTCATATACTGTCTTCCATGTCACAATACATGGAAAATTGCCAACATCTCACAAATACCTCAATTTTAAGTCCAGGCTTATATTGAAAACACATTTGTGGCAGATAAACTGCCCTTTAGTTCTTGACCAGTTATGTTGTTTGAATTCTCTCCAAATCCCAGGGTCACATAAAACCAGATATTTGGCCCTTAATTTTGAAATCCAGGCCAATAAGTTTTTTGCCGATTTGAATGACTATCCTTATATATTTATTATCATCATTGGTGCATTTGGGTTTAAATCAACTATCTTAGTATTTTTTTTTACATTCTTCACATTTTGTCTTTGATCTTTTATCACTCTGGACTCACTTTAGATTATGTTTTTATTAGTCACTCTTTTTCTCCCATGAATTATAAATTATACTTACATATTATTCTGTTGGAATACTGAAGTTTTAATATGTATCCCTGATTGATAAAATTGTCCAATAAGTTAATAATTTTACCAATTCAGGGCAATGCAAAAGCTTGCCATAAATTACAAGATATAGTTTAATTCCATTTGCCTTGGCCACCTTTTGTTGATAGTGCTGTCATTTATTTAAATTCTGTATATAATTTAAGTCAAAAAGACATTCATTTTTACTTTTAGCTTTTATGTTATTTTTCTGATATTGACACTCTGGCACACGTCATGAATTCTCACACTACAGTGTTTCCTCTGGGATTTATTTTTTTTTCCTCCTTGGAAACTCCTTTAGTTTTTTCTTTTTTGTGGCAGTGATGACTCTAGGGTTTTGTTCATCTACAAATATTTTTATCTCACAATCAATTTTGAAAGGTATTTATGCTAATTTGAGAATTCAATGTTGTTAGTTATTTGTTATAAAGGCTTTAATGATCAGGGCTCTTGGGTGTGTTAGTCGGTTAAGCGTCCAATTCTTGATTTAGGCTCAGGTCATGATATCATGGTTCAGTTTGCAAGATGGAGCGCAGCATTGGAATCTGTGCTGACAGAACGGAGCCTGCCTGGGATCTCTCCCTTTCCTTGTCTCTCTGCCCCTTTCTCTCTCAGAAACATAGTCTCTCTCTCTCTCTTTCTCTCTCTCTCTCTCTCTCTCTCTCTTTCTCTCTCTCTCTCTAGTATATAAAATATTAAAAGAGAATAGTGTTCCTAAAAGTCATTGCTGAAAATAACCTTCCACGTTCACGTGTTATACTATAGGGATTCCATGCAAGGATTTTTCCACTGATGAATTGATTTTTCTGGAAGGACTGCATGTCTTAGTCAAGCGATGCTGGTCAGACAACATAGAGATAAATACAAGCAGAGGTTATCCTTCAGTCCCACAGTTACATCTCATATCAGTGGCTGTTGCAAAGAGTAATGCAAAAAGTAGAAAATAAAGATATGCATGACTAAAAGGAAATGTCATCAAATTAAGATATTAAATAAAAATTTAAAATTAAGGGAATTAAATCATTATTTTTAATTGATATCAACTCTCAGTAATCTTTTATCATATAATTTTAATTTTATTATAGACATCAAAAGATTTATAACAAAAATGGAAAATTGAAAAATAAAATAAAGATCCTTATCTGATAATTTCTTAGACTTCCTTGTGGATTTTTTTTTCATATGTATTAAAAAGTAAAATCTCATTTTCTCTGTGAAAATCAAGAAGATCAGAAGTCTCCACATGTAAATAGCACCATCATGAGCAGCACCTCGTCCTCACCTGCAGCCCAGAGCTCTGTTACCAGAACATGACCATGACCAGATCCTGCATGAAAGCTCCAACTCGCTCGCACCCCAGTTCATTCTCTACACAGTGTCTGGGGCTGTGCTGCTGGTTTTGGAAACCTCTTGGTGGTGATTTCAATCCTGCATTTCAAGCAGCTGCACTCTCCAACCAATTTCCTCATCGCCTCTCTGGCCTGTGCTGACTTTCTGGTGGGGGTGACCGTCACACCCTTCAGCATGGTCAGGTCTGTGGAGAGCTGCTGGTACTTTGGAGCCAGATTTTGTAGCCTGCACAGTTGCTTTGATGTGGCGTTTTGTTACTCGTCTCTCTTCCATCTGTGCTTCATCTCCATCGACAGGTACATCGCTGTTACTGACCCTCTGGTCTATCCTACCAAGTTCATGGTGTCTGTGTCAGGGATATGCATTGGCATCTCCTGGCTCCTGCCCCTTGTATACAGTGGTGCCGTGCTCTACACAGCTGCCTATGGTGATGGGCTGGAGTAGTTAGTAAGTGCCCTCAGCTGTGTATGAGGCTGTCAGACAGTTGTTAATCTGAGTGTTGATAGATTTTCTATTCTTCTATATACCTATTTTTGTTATAATAACTCTTTAAAGCAATATTTTTCTTGTGGCTAGACAACAGGCTAAAAAGTTGGAAAATACTGGGGACAAAATAGAATTGTCATCAGCTAGTTATAAATCCAGAGTGGCCAAGGGTGAAAAGCAGGGAAAACCCCGGGTATCACTATGGTAGCATTTATGATTTCATGGTTACTGTATACTCATTAATTGATTCTTTTACCAGACTCATAACCTCTGCCTAAACTTACAAGATCTGTTATTGGTGTTCTTGTTATAACTCAAACATGAGCCCTTTATGTTTTATTTTACCCATGGTTTAAAAAAGCCATAAAAATTGTGAATGGTTGGGTTTTCAAGGACAGTTCAGCCACCATGAATTTGCTTTCTGAACAAACATAAACAATTGGACTCAGGAAGTTAAAGAAATCTTTACAATTTCTAAGTGAAATGAGTTTCAAAAATCAACTATGACTGTTAATGAGGAGAAAACAAATTACTCTTCAAATATAATAGGGTGGATCAGTATTTTCCACTCATGTTAAATGTGAACTTCCTTGTCACTTCTCCAAAAGCATGCACTTTACTAATAAATGTTAAATTTTTATTTGGCAACTACTTCAGAGCTCAGCATATACCAATTCCTAAAAATACTTTTCTCCCTCATTTCTTTTAAATCACAGACTCTTCCATTTGTTCTGATATGTGAACTGTAAACATCTTCATTCTTTGATCCACTTTCCCCTTTCCTAACTAAGCTTTTTCTCTAGCAACAAGTCAAAACTTTCACCGACGAATTACATTCTCGAGGTTCTTGCTTTCTTTTGGTTTGCTTAATTTCCCAAGAAAGCCTTTTAAGGAGCAGTTAAATGTCTTGTGTTTAATGTCTGAGGAGAGAGATCTGAAATATTTATCTATAAATTGTGTGTAGACTAACACAGCCACTGTGTCTGATTCAGAATCAGAATCTGGGTTCGGGGGGCATTTGCAAACTCAGACATTATTTTGACCAAGCTGTTGTGATGGCCAGACAAATTACTGTCATCCTGTGAAATTATTTCCTCCCCCAGTGTAGGAAGCAGAAGCCATTGTACTTCCCGAAATGATGATAGGATACATCTTGGTCTACTATTCTCGTTACTGCTGTTACTACTCAAAACTGTGTAAGTGGTTGGTATGGATAGCACTCTATGCTATGCTACTTTGTTTAAACACATTGAATATTACTTCTCCATTCAGGGAGATTCTCTTTTGAAAGCAGTCTTTAGTTCTTTCTTTTTCTATAACAAAACTTAATTTCAACAGAAAATTTGCTAGTCTTAGGAGATAAGTGCAATATGCATCAATTAAAACATTTACATATTCATCTTCTTTTTTCATTCATGAAACATAAGCCACATGCTCCCATTGTACCAAATCAGTGCTAGATTACATAAAATGGTAATAGGATCCTACCTTTATGTTTAAGAATCTGTAACTCTGGCAAGAAGCAATATTGTTAACTATGATAATTTTAAAAGGATAAACACTAGCTCAACGAGATTAAGGTTAACATCAATAGTGACAAGTCATGTTGATAGCAGGGTGCCCTTGTCATGATGTGATGAGAATGACATGTTATTTCAATGCTTTTTTCCCCCCAAAACCTATAACCCTAGTGGAATCATAAGAAAACCATCAGACAAACCCTCATAGAGGACTGTCTTACAAAATGACTGATCAGTGCTCCTCAAAACTGTCAAGGTCATCAAAAATAAAGGGAGTAAAAGAAACTGTCAAGGTCTAGAGGGGCATAAAGAGACATAATAACTAAATGTAATGTAGTGTCCTAAATGGGAAGCTGGAAGAGAGACAGGACATAAAGGAAAACAGAGGAAATCTGAAAAATATATGGACTACTTATTGATACATTAATAATAATATATCCATATTGGTTCATTAATTGTAAGAAATTTACAATACTAATCTAAAATGTTAATAATAGCAGAAATGGGGTGCAGGATATAGGAACTCTAAAGTATCTTTTCAGCTTTCCTGTAAATTTAAAGTATTCTAAAATGAAACATTTATTTAAAAAAATATAAGGCACACAATTATTGAAAACAATGGGCCTTTATCCTTATATCACTGATTCACTGATCCATTTTGCAAATACGTTTGAAAACTTAGTGTTCTGGGTTCTGGTTCAGTGCTTCAGGAATACAAAACAAAAACCTTAAAATATTTTGTAGAAAAAACAAATATACCAACAATTTTTATGGTTTGGAATTCATGGAGGTTTAAATGATAAAAGGTGTGTTTGAGTAGCACAAAAGAAAGAACTGGCCTCTAGATGGAAGATCAGGGAGACATATTAAAGAAGGGGCATTTAAGCTGGGTCTTAAGACATAAGAGTTTTTGCAGGAGGGAAAGGATGGAAATGGATTTTCAGGCTGAAGGAATGGCATGACAAAAGCAAATGAGAAAGAGCACAGAGTATTCAGGAAATATGGAGATAAAGCAACTAAACAACTACTAAGGGAATAATCACCCTTTTGACCTTCCTAAGGCTGGCATTCAAGCCTCTCCCCCCACTCTCTCCATCTCCCCAGGCATCCTCCATTTTAATTTGGAGGCATTCTTACCTCCACTCATTTGCTCAGGTTTTGATTCCTCCGATTCTCATTGTCTTCTAAGCCAACATTTCCCAAATGAGGTTTTATCAGAGAGTGGTCCTATGAAGTGCTCCAGGGGAGAGAAGTTTCCACATTTGGAATTGCTACATACAATATCCTGCTTTTGGGGAATAACACTAGACATGACATATTAAAGACTCTGAGAAGTCCTGTTTCAACAAAAATCCATTTAACATTGTTTAAATATACACATAAAAACTATTTATGCAGAGTTCCACCTCGTGATATAGCAGAGTGTCCTTCTAGGACAGACAGTGCCATACTCAGTGGATAAAAACAATAAAGTTAATAGAAGTTCTCTCTTGCCAGAAAGAAAAGAAGGAAGGAAGGAAGGAAGGAAGGAAGGAAGGAAGGAAGGAAGGAAGGAAGGAAGGAAGGAAGGAAGAAAAAAAAGAAAAGGAAATGAATTCATTTCAGCTAACTTCCATGACAAAATAAAACATTACATTTTATTTATGGAGATTGATTAATTTATGTTTGTTTCTATATTACATCTATCTATACATTTGTACTTAGAGACCTCAAATTAACTTACTAATAAGTTTTCCAAATCAGAAATTATTAATTTGAAAAATAGTAAAAAATGTGGGAGTTACTAGAGACCTCAAGGAGAAGATTTAGGAAGAAAACAGAGGCAAAATGTACATAGGAGATGTCAGTGCCTTTATTAGTAATAGGTCCTAAGAAACACTTGGTTCAATGTTGAACAAGTATGTGGCTTAAGTACTTGTTTTTCCAAAGAAAATCATATACTTTCCAGGTGTCCCTGGAAAGAGGTAGATCTAACTTATGTGATTTTTTTTTAAAGGAAGAAATATTACAATGGCCATTTAAAGGAAGAAATATTACAATGGCCAGATGTAGATCATTACCACTTTACAAAATATTTCACCATTTCCATGTTTCGATTATTAAAGAAAAGTGAGAAAATATTCCTTCAAGAATACAGTACATTTACTCAGTGATCATTGAAGTGGGCAAACCTGGCTTACAATCCTGGTTAGGGAGATAGGAATTCTAAAGGGGACATTTTGAAAAAGAAACACTCCAAACACTTGATTACGATCATGAAAGTGATGCCAAACAGCGTTTCCCGAAGTTAAATTATTATACAATAACTGAGTTTCAGGTTCCTGAACAGTACAAAACCCTAATTTTCTAGCTGAAACTCAATGAGATGGGGAGAAATTCAAAGGTTGTCAAAATAGTCTCACCCAAGAACTGCCAGGAGGCAGAACCAGTGTGAGAACTCAGAAATCTCCACCTCGCCGTCTTTTCTCTCCCCCTCTGTATCTCCTGAGTCTCAAGGAAGTGATAAACAAGGAGTCAAGTATTTTCACAGAATTTTAATGTAGCCCTAAATATTTGGTTGATTTCATTCTCTCCTTTTCCTACATTCTACTACGGAAGCATTGAATAAAGAGACTGCTATATTTCTTTCTGAATTAAGAAGTTGTTTTTTCTCTTCCACTTAAGCCATGGTGTCCTAAAAGCATGCCTGCAAACTCATGACACCCCTTGGCCAAGGAGAACTCAACCTTCCCAAAAAGACCTACCCCTCACCTGCATTCAGTTTAAGAAGTCATTCTTGGTACAAATCGATAGCGTGTGTCCGAGGTGAGAAGATCTCTCGACTCAGGCAGAGTTTCAGTGCCTTTCTGAACCACCGGTAGGAAAAGACATAGATGATAGGGTTGCAGGCTGAGTTGAAGTAAGCAAACCAAATAAAGATGTCAAAGACCAGAGGCGGTGTGATGAAGTTAAGGAGGCTGTCAACCAGCGTGTCAATGGTGAAGGGAAGCCAGCACAAGAGATATATGCCCACGGCAATGCCGAGGGTCTTGGCAGCTTTTCTTTCACGTTTGGCAGCCCCGGCCAGGTTTTTGCTCAAGGTGCTGATCTGCTGAGCCTGCCTGATGGCAACCACAAAAATCTTCACGTACAAGCTGATCATGATGAGACAGGGGAAAAAGAACATAGGAAAATTTAACCAGCCCCAAAACTTATTGAAGAGCAGCTGGCAACTGCCCACACAAGGCATCTCTTCCAGCCATTGACTGAGCCCATGATCTACCACATCTGTGTAGAGGAAGAAGGCGGTGTAAGCCGCTGGAATCCCCCATCCTGCCAGGATGTACCTGATGGCCACCCTGACTGTGAACTTGGAGGGATAGGTCAAGGGCTCACAGATGGCACAGTGGCGGTCAATGGAAATGAAACAGAGATGGAAGATGGAGGTGAGGCAGAAGAGGGTATCCAGGTAGGTATGCAGGCGGCAGAGGAAGTCTCCAAGGAACCAGCAACTCTCCACTGAGCGAACGGTACTGAGAGGCAGCACTAGCAGACCCAGAAACATGTCAGCCAGGGCCAAGGAAAGCAGCAAGAAGTTAGTGGGAGTGTGAAGCACTCTGAAGTAGGACACAGCAAACACCACAAACAAATTTCCTAGGACCGTAATCAACATGCCTACTGCACCGGCCAGGTAGATGGCCAACCGGATGCCCAGAGGATGGACTGTCCTGGGGCAAGATCCATTCACCTGGTAGCAGAACGCTGCGGAGTGTTCTTCAGCACCTTCGTTGAGGACAGCACTCATTTATGGTTCTTACTCTTCCTTTCTGGGAACTGGCCACCTGTATGCCCCTCCCCCCCAAAAAAAAGATGTGAAGGAAAAATTGAAGGGCATTTTGTAACCTGGTACAATTTCCTTAGATACTAAAGCAAATATTGTCCAAAAATCAGTATAATGTGAGATTTAAGGTCTCATAAGAGTCACTTCTCTGCTAGCTCTGGTTTGTCTAACTGGGCACTTTTGAAATTGGTGTAGACTATATCTTTAAGGGAAAAGAAGAAGAATGTAAGCTAACTGTTACCTCACAGACAAAGCAGGCTATGTCACAGTAGGTACTACACAATTATTGAGAAACTATCTCTTCCATTTAGATAAATTCACCTATTGGCAAACGTAAAGTGAGATTTCAAGTTACCAGTCTGAACTAAGGGAAGAATTAATTCTTTATAACAAATCTTTGTTTGGGGAAAGAGTAACATCTGGCTCCTCTCTTCAAGAATTAAATAAAGTGACAATAAAATCAACAGATTGAGCTGCTTAATTACATGCCAACCAAGAACATAATTCAAAATACAAATAATTAAAAGAGTAGAGAATTACCAATTTCAGTTTTGCATGTGGCACAATTTCTAAAGAGAACACACATTACTTATACATCTTGGAAGGACTATCTGTTGTGAAAAAGTATTTTTCTATCTTAACACCAGTCTGCAATTTTAAACAACTCTAATAAACTGAATTCAAGGTTCCTAAACTACTTACAGAGGTAGGAATCAGAATCACTTCATTAGAAGTCCTTCCTGTAGCAGGTGAACATAGGTATGTAGAATTTTCTTCCATCAGCAAAGATGACAATGTGCAATCAGTTAATGATTTTATACTCCAAATAGAAACAAGTCCTTGGTGTGGTATGCCAGGCAAATGAGTGCTGGAAGAACACCAAGGGACCTAGTTTGCACTATTCACAAGTCTGTAGTTTGAAGCTTCTCAGCATGGGATCACTTCTCTTGCCAATTAATTAGAGATGAAAATTGAAGACACTGGTTTTATATACTCTTTTGTTTAATTTTATTTTTAGTGGGTTTCGTATATCCTTTCTGCTTTATTGTTCTAAATTTTTAAAAATTATTCATTTTTGAGAAGCAGACCATGAGTGGGGGAGGGGCAGGGAGAGACACACACAGAATCTTTTTTTTTTTAAGAGCTGTAGCTTTTATTTATTTATTTATTTTTTTTTTACAAATAGTTTATTGTCAAATTAGTTTCTACATAACACTCAGTGCTCATCCCCAAAGTGCCCTCCTCCATGCCTATCCCCCCCTCCCCCCCACATCCATCAGTCCTCAGTTTTTGTCAGCACTCAAGAGTCTCTCATGGTTTGCCTCTCTCCCTTTCCCCCACCATTTCCCCCCTTCTTCTCCCTCTTGTTCCTCCGTTAAGTTCCTCCTAATCCTCCTATACGTGCAAACATATGATATTTGTCCTTCTCTGTCTTACTTATTTCGCTCAGCATAACACCCTCAAGGTCCATCCATGTTGCTACACATGGCCAGATTTCATTGTTTCTCATTGCCATGTAGTATTCCATGGTATAGATAAACCACATCTTCTTGATCCATTCATCTGTTGATGGACACTTAGGCTCTTTCCATGTTTTGGCTATTGTTGAGAGTGCTGCTATGAACATTGGGGTACATGTGCTCCTATGCCTCAGCATTTCTGTATCCCTTGGGTAAATTCCTAGCAGTGCTATTGCTGGGTCATAAGGGAGTTCTATTGTTATTTTCCTGAGGAAACACACACACAGAATCTGAACGAGGCTCCAGGTTCTCAGCTGTCAGCACAGAGCCCAAGGTGGGGCCTCAACCCACGGACCATGAGATCAGGACCTGAGCCACCCAGGCATCCCACTGCTTTAGAATTATTCGTATACAGTGCTGTTTGGGTGGGTTAGTCGGTTAAGGGTCTGACTTCAGCTCAGTTCATGATCTCACAGTTTGTGAGTTCAAGCCCTACTTCAGGCTCTGTGTTGATAGGTGGGAGCCTGGAGTCTGCTTTGGATTCTGTGTCTTTCTCTTCTCTCTACCCTTCTGCCACTTGCATTGTGTATCTCTCTCTTTCTCAAAAATAAATAGACACTAAATATTAAAAAATTATTTGTGTACATGTCTTTCAACAAAATAGTTGAGAATAATTGATCATAGCCCTTAGGGTCACTTCACGTTAGTTAAAGAAATCACAGTAGATGAAACAATTCCCTAAACACAGTCGAGTTAGATTCTTGTTCTGTTACCCCGTCAGTCATCCCTTATTCTCTTCGTCCCTCTGCCTCTCCAATGGTAAGAATATCTACAATTAGATTCATATGCCAATACTCTATACAGATTTTGCCAAGGGAAACACATTCAATCACATATGGCTCTCTCTGATTTTTGGTACCAAATCTCCAGGGGATAGAATGCCTCTTTATGGGCTTGGAGAGATCATTCCTCAAAATAAATCAAACTGATGTTTGATGTTGCAAAAACCACATAATTATAAAGGTGACAAAAGATTACATCTGCCAGTGGGGCCTGTGGTAAGAGGTGTAGAGGTCAAAATGAATGAAATAAAAAAAGAAATGAAAAAGAAAATGAAGCAGGTCAGCAGGCACCTCCACCTTCTCCACAAAGCCTGGGCTAAACCCAGTGGCCATTGCTGGAAACTTGCACTCTATCAAGTCCACATGCATAGAAATAGGTTTTTGACTCCAGAACTTGATAATCAGACCAGAAAGGATCTCGTGTTATCACATGCGATGACACCTTTTGATGTGTAAGTCATAATTCGCCTGTAGTCAGAGAGTCCCATGGCTCTAAGTCTAATCTGATCAAAAGTTTGTGAAAAATAAGGACAAATGTCTTACAAATAAAAGAAGGTCTAAGAAAGAAAGTCCCAAAAAGAGACTTGTGTTTTGTCTGTTTGTGTTTTGGGGGGATATATTACATCAAACCTGAAATGTAATATGCCATCATATGTGTGATTCCTCTATCAGAGATTACGTAACCTTCTGTGCCCTGTTTTCTCATCTATTAATTGAATATAATACAATACCTACACCACAATTTTGTCAGGAAGATGAATGAGTGTTAAGAATGGTTCTGTCCCGTGGTGAACTGGACAGATACGAGTGGGAATAGATATGAGTCCAGATTCTGTGTTAACCCTCCCAAGTCAGGGCTCTCATCCCCTCTTCCAGACTGACTTTCAGAAATACACTCGTTACATAACAACTGGGAGCAAAACTCATTGGAGTTTGGATCGTCTAGATTTTCTTGCTTATCTTGGGATTCACTGGGTTCCATTTCCACGGCTTTCATCCACGAGGCTTTATATTTTAGAAACAGAACATATGAGAATGTGGAATACTTATAAGGTAGTCAAAAGTGTTATTTAGATTGAGGATCTTAACAATTAGTTTTGCTATTTAATAATGCTGAAGCTACTAGGGTAGGTTATAAGACAGGAATATTAATGTCCCCCCCCCTCCCCGCCAAGCAATGTCTGACTCCATTGAAATAATCTCTGAGTGTTGGTCAAGGAGAGAAAAGGTTTACGATAAGATATTCTAAAAAAGAAAATAATCTAACTGATGATCCCAAGGGACCCATAAATTCTCAGCAATATTTGGGACAGGCAGTTAGTAAGTTTTTAACAATTGCCTCTATTCATATTTGCAGTCTGAAACTGCATTCACCATTGATGACTAAGGTCCAAAGAAGAGAGGTTTTTCTTTTTTTTTTTTAACAGAAAGAATAATGAAAGCAATTCCCTTGAGGATACAAATAAAAAAGCAATTGCAGAACTTGTTTAGGGAGTATAAGATAAGGTTTCCTGTTTTTAGTAGCCCCTCTGCAATCCAGTCAAGCTCAATTAAATGCATGTGAAAGGGAAAACCTAGGTTAGCAGTTGATGAGGCAAAAAGCATGGACTTTACCAAAAGCTACACCAGGTTTTGAATATTATGATCTTGGAAAAGTTGCCTAATCTCTTAAAGGGACAGGGGATTTAAGCCAGAGGTTATAGGGAGTGCTAGTCAGTGGTTGGAAGCAGCTCCTTTACTTAATCTGATGACACATTCCTTTGGCCTAAAATGCAATCTTCCCTACACCCCAAACCAGGCAAAATTTTCCTCCTCCATATTCCCATAACATATTGTGCCTGGCGCTATCATCAGACATATTACCATGCAGTGTAATTGAGTGGTTATGACTCTCCTATTAGACCAAGAGCCCCTTGAAGCCAGGATTTCAGTTTTATGTGTCTCTGAACCACAAACACTCAGAGTAGTACTTGGCACATAGTAGATGCTCAGTAAATGTTTATTGAGCTGAGCAGCTTTTAATATAGACAGCTGTCAATGGCAGCCACCATCTTCCTGAGATAATGGCTGCTCTATTCAACTTAGATACATTCTGGAAAGAAGAGCATTGGATTTGTAATAATAATGGGATGATTCACTTTTCCTTGGACTACCCACCTTCCACTTGGGAAGAACATGTGGAGCTGTTCTGAGAAACAATTGAGCTGATGTTCACAGGCATCCTTTGTAAATTACTGTAAAGTGCTTTATGACGGTAAGGAATGATCATGACTGCAGCAAAAACTTCCACCGGCTCTTTCATTTCTCCTCTATTTAGCTGTGCTTTCAGTGGGCAAAAGAAAATGTGGCCTGTGGCCACAGACCCGAGTTCTTTGATATCAAGTCAATCATTTTATGTAATTCCAATTTTTTTACTGTTTTGTTTATTTTTGACAAACAAAGAGACAGAGCGTGAGTCGGGGAGGGGCAGAGAGAGAGGGAGACACAGAATCTGAAATAGGCTCCAGGCTCTGAGCTGTCAGCACAGAGCAGAGCCTGAAGTGGGGCTCAAACTCATGAACCACGAGATCATGACCTGAGCTGAAGTTGGACACTTAACATACTGAGCCACCCAGACACCCGGTCCTTATGCTATTCTGAGGACCAAATGAGAAAATGAATATATACTGAGCGAATGGCTGCTCTTCCCATTCAGTCTCTCAGTTCTAGCATTGCAAATAGCCCTGTTGAATCCCTTAAAAGGAAGAGAGGCTCCTCATGGGAAGCAGATTATAAAATACTCCTGCCATTATATGGTGCTCTATCTATTACCCCATCTGACCCAGGAAGGACGTCTATGTTGGCCTAAAGACCAAGGAACTCCTCCTGCTTCTTTGAGTCTTCAAAAGGAAAGAGTACCATTAGCCTCTAGAATGTTGCCTTCGGGATTAGGGGCAGAAGAAATCTCCTCCTGAAGGATTAAATGACTGCAATCATTGAAGAATAAACCAGTACTTTACCAAGCATCTCAAAACCTAATTATGATTTCAAATACTGTCCTTTGATGATGATGATAATAATAATAACAATAATAATTTGCCAAGACATTTTAGGATCTAAATATGCTATATTTAAATGATCAAATTATAAGTACTGTCCTCAGGAAGCTATAAATATTTAATAGAACATGTAGATCCAGAGAGTATTGGGAATTCTCAACAGAATAAAGATGTTATTAAATGTATTTTGGAATAATGAGTAGCTCCCAATAGATAGTCTAGAGTGAGGATAGAGTCAAAAAAGGAAAGGTTCACAACAGCATTTAGGATTTATATACATGTATATGAACATTAGAAACTTTAAGGATTAAGATGCCCTGCATGGATGTATGATTTTATTTGCCCAGGTCAAAGAATGGAGGGGGTTTGGCTAACCAAATATTCTGGTATTACTCTAAGAATTACTGTAGGAGCACCTGGGTAGCTTAGTTGGTTAAACATCCGACTTTGGCTCAGGTCATAATCTCACTGTTTGTAAGTTCAAGCCCCACACCAGGCTCTCTGCTGTCAGCCCAGAGCCCGCTTCAGATCCTCTGCTCCACCCACCCACCCCTAACCCCCGCTCTCAAAAATACAAGAAAATAAATTACTGCCATAAAATGCACTTAACATTAAAGCCTCTGCTAATGGCAACAAGATTTCTCTTTGCAACCTACCAGTGTCTGAAAGTTATCTTTATGAAAAGCAACTTTACTTCCTGCAAAAATTAGCAAAGATTATAAATAAATTACATCAGCCACATACAAACAAATCTAAGTTTGCAGATAGAGTCTATTCGGCTGGAAGACTCCTTCTATTGAATATCTCCATTTATGAAATTTCCCAATCTGTCAATCTATAAAATAGTGAACAATATTTCTAACATGACCAAACCTTTCAGTAAAATACTTCCACTATTGAGGCATTAGGAAAGGGAAGGGAAGATCTGATTTCTATTCTCAGGAATCTCACTATATGAGAACGAAAGCTTCATCTTGAATATTGCAAATGTTTCTGAGTCAGTAAGTCATTTTCCACTATGTGCCTTTGCTGGCTCTGTCCCCAGGTTCCCCAGTCCAATGTTGTGCACATGTGACCAAAGAAAAGAGGAATTAAATTCTGTTCAATTTCTTCTTTACAAATAGGCTCTTGCCTCCATCTTCCTTCCCAAGAGAAAGGGTCCATACTTATCTAATATTCTTTGCTTTGTAATTGTTTATTTTGTTGAATTTGAGTAACTAGATGTTCTTCAAAGTTTCTCTGTTTTAGTTATCCAGGGAACATGTTCAGAGATTTTAATGAGAAAGAAATCATCCCAGGCACCGTGGGATACAAAATGAAAAATATAAAGACATAGTGTCCCACAGAAGAAGCTTATAATCTAGTGAGGAACCAACACACCTGTGCACACTCAACTCTGGCACAAAGCAGGAGTCAGAGAAACAGGTTTGGGGTGGTGGGTGTGCATAGAAGGAAGATGCTGGATACATTGAGTTTGCGATCTTGGTGGAGCCTTCAAAACAACAGTCCGTTGGTAGTAAGAAATGAGGGACTGAAGTTTGGGAGAAATGATAGGCTGCAAATAAATATATTTGAGAGAAAGGTATGTAGACGTGAGTATTGAAACGGTGAGGTTAGCTAAGGTTAAAGCATGATTTCACCATGGAACTGTTTAATCTTCGGTCAGATAATCCTCTCTTGTGGGGGATGTTCTGTGCATTGTAGACTGTTCATTGAGCAACATCCCTTACCTCTACCCTCAAGGTGTCAATAGCATTCCTCCCTGGTTGTAAAAACCAAAAAACATCTCCAGACATTGAAAGGCCACAAAGGGCAAAACCACCTGGTTAAGAACCACTGGATTAGAGAGACAGAGAAATGGTATGAAGGATGAAAAGAAGGTTGTAAAGGACAAAATAAGTTTATGGGTAGGAGAATCAAGAGAAAGACAAAAGAAAAAAAAGACATGATGAGACGTGTGAGGCATTATGTCTTATCCTAAAACTCTGGTGTAGGGAAGGAACTTCAGTTGTGAATGAAGCTCAGTCTTAGTGAATAATTAGTGTGTACACACAGATACCAAAGTCATGGAAATACCACCTATGTGTATATACACAGGTTGTAAATATATACAGTATATGTAATTATATATTGAGAGGAAGAAAGAATATATTCCTAAACTCTTTATTTATTCTTCTCATTCAGTAAGCCAGTCCAATTTTACCAAAATATTACCAAATTGACATCAATGCTTTTTGTAAGATGTTTAAGTCAGAACTAAAAAGTTGAAAGTAGCTACAACTGTCTGCTTCCTTCTCCCCTTCCATGTCACTCACATGCTCAATAATCCAGATTCCCAATGTTCTCAAGCTCTCTCCCCGACTCCCCTAAGATAGAACAATAGTCTCAAGAAAGATTTGGATAAACTCTGTGTGGCTGTCAATAAGTGTGAAGACTACCTATGTCTCCTCTTCTCATATTTATAAGAAAAAAAAAAAGAATATCTGCATTTGATGTAAGTCAGAGGAGTGAAATTCTAAATCTCTAATTTTGTAAATTTAGGAATCAGCAAGCCATGGGACAGAGTTTTTTTTATTGGCAATGCCTTCCCCAGAACTCCAGAAATTGACCACTTTGGTAGCTCTGGTACAGAGCATACTAGATCTATTGCTCCTACTTAGGTAGATGTCCATAAAACCAACTGGTAGAATATATTTATCCAGTAAGTTTGTGGCCTTACCTTTGAGGAGAAGCAGCATCCCAGATTCCTTACCAAGAAAGAATCTTAGAGAATGGAGAGCATTGCCTAAGCATCTGCAGGAAATAGGCTTAGGGTGGAAGAGTCAGGGTGGAAGATGGTTCCCGTGATAATCATTCTCAATGCCCTGCGAAACCAGGGATAAAACATGCCATATATAATGGGATTGAAAGTGGAGTTAAAATAACCCAGCCAGAGGAAAACATTGTACAAGTCTTCAGGAGTTGTAAAATTAATGAAGGGGTCTGTGATTGTCAAGATGAAAAAGGGCAGCCAGCACAAGACAAACACTCCCATGACTATGCTTAAAGTCTTGGTGGCCTTGCTTTCTTTTTTGGATGATACTTTCATTTTGCTTTCTGACCCAATGTGTTTCCTGGTAGGACCCATGCCAATTTGCTTAGCGTGCTTCCTGGCTACTGTGAAAATGTGTAAGTAAATGCCCACCATTACAGTTCCAGGGAGGAAGAAGGCTATAAAGGAGGCCAGCACCCCCCAGAGTTTGTTAAATATCAACACACACAAACCTGTGCAGTCAATGGCTGCAACAAAGTCTTCTGCACCAACTATGTTTAATTCTGATAATACCAGACCAAAGGCAAAAAAAATTGGAATAGACCAACTGATGAGCAGAAAGACCTCTATTACAGGGATGGTAATCTTGGTGACATAATGCAAAGGGTCACAAACAGCATAATAGCGATCCACTGAGATGAAGCAGAGGTGAAAAATAGAGGTGGTACAGAGCATGATGTCACAGCAGCTGTGGACTTTGCAAAAGAGTTCCCCAAAATACCAGCAGGACTCAATGGACCTGACCATACTGAAGGGCATGACCACACAGCTCAACAAAAAGTCAGTTGTGGCCATGGAGAGAATCAGGAAGTTGGTTGGCGACTGGAGCTGCTTGAAGTGAGCGATGGAAATGATCACAACTAGGTTGCCCAACATGGTCATCACTATAGCACCAATCATGACAGCATACATGGCACACACACTCAGCACAGACCTCACATTTCTAGGGCATGAATTGTTGACCAAAGCAAAGCAAAATTGTACTTCTGGAGAGTTCCAAAGTTCAGTTGAATTCATTGTCCTTGTCCTATGGGTACTATTGATCTTTTGCAAAATTATTGTGCTCCTGTCCTTTCTGTGGAAGAAAGAGGAAAAACAATAAAAACCTTTGGTGTGGGGTGCCTAGGTGGCTCAATCGGTTAAGCGTCTGACTTGAGCTCAGGTCATGATCTTGTGGTTCTGTGGGTTCGAGCCCCACGTTGGGCTCTGTGCTGACGGCTAGCTCAGAGCCTGGAGCCTGTTTCAGAGTCTGTGTCTCCCTCTCTCTCTGAGCCGACCCTCCCCTGCTCATGCTGTCTCTCTCTCTCTCAGAAAAACAAAAACAAAAACAAACAAACCAAAAAAAAAACAACCCTTGGTGGGAAAATTTTCAGAAAGGCCCAGCTAGCTGCATTTCCAATTTTAAACTGAACTCCCTACTGACCAAGAGCACTGCTTCCCAAACATTAACGTACATACGAATCACCTAACGTTCTTTCTAAAAACACAGATTCTGATTCTGGGGTGGGGTTAAGAGTCTGCCTTTCTCACTGGCTCTCAGGAGATGCAAATGCTGTTAATCTAAGGACTGTCCCTTAACTAGGAAGGGACTAAAGACAACTGAATGAATATGGTCACCCAATGTCTAAGTAACCCAGTTAAAACCACTTACGTAACCCAGGTAAATGCCCATGTTCTGGGCACTAATATGTAGCCCGCCCTTAGGATTCCAAATCCACAGGCAGATCAAGAATTTTCTCTGTCCCACTTATACTAACCAATTGATGGATAAAAGCCTATCAAGAATTACTAGGACTTGTGGCACTTTAATGTTTAGCTTCAAAAATAATTACAATCTAAAGATTGTGTGCTTTTTTTCCCCCCTCTTAATTTCTCTTGTGGTATTTACAAATGCTTTGTATCCTGTTGCTTAATACATACTATTCAATTAAGGGAATATTTTTCTTTCCAAGGTGAAGAATATAGTTCTTAGATTTTAGAGCAATTTCTGGTAAACCAAAAATGTGCTAAAGCCTACAAAATTATACGTGAATAATCTCCATGAAGGGGGGAGGAATACTGAAATGATAGATTCTGTAAATCTCGCGCATTATCTCCTTTCATTTAGCAACTCCATTCATGAATTCAAATTTAAGTTGAGGTCTCCCGGTTCACAGATTGCAAGGCTTAGCCCGGTAACAAATTTGACACATGGGCGTGCTCATTGTTTAAACTGTCCCTTTACATAATTTATGCTGTTGCCTTTAAAAATGTGAAAACAATGAGACTGACTCACTCCAGAATATGACAGAAGTTGATTTGTTTTTCCAATGCCAGGACTGGCTGTGTTAGTCTGATGACCAAAGACAAGTATTACTGAGCTCTAATGCCAGGTGGGAAGAGTGGACTTTGGCCTGAGAAGAAATGAAAACTCACTGGTCCATCGTGGAAACAAGCCCACAAACATGTCCTCTGAGACCTACTTGGAAAATACATTAAATGAGAATACAATGACCTTTGAAAATAATATTTACAGTATTTGCTACTATAGCTCAGCCATTTTTTCCAATGTGTATTATTTGAAATTTTAACATCATGGCACATTTTATTTGATCGTGATATAATAAGTTAATTTCTCAAGTTAGCATTTTTCTTTAGATACGTTTTAACTTTGCCAATCAAATTCAGTGCAATGGAGTTGAACTGGAAATACCAAAGCACAGAGGAGGAAAAGGTAAGGACAAAGACTTATTCAAGTCCTTTTTAAACTGCAGCTTATCAATTTTGGAACACACAGCACAAATTACTTGATTACTTATCACATTAGCCATAAAATACTGAATCTAATGAAATCTTAAACGCTCAATTAACTTCTTTAACAAATTAATTTTATTCTTTCATCTTCTTTAGTTTTGTGAATTTAAATTGTTTTCTTTAATTCTTTAAAAAATTCTCTTTAAAGACAGCTAACAGGTACCAAAAAATTACTGAAGCACATCAATGCATATCCATAGTCAGACAGCATGCTCATACAAAATATACACTCTTCGACAGTTTATGGTATAATTTTTGGAGTTTGAAGTTTCATTTTTGAAAAATTAATCCCTGAAAGAATTGATACAGCTTAACTCCCAGGTCTGTAAAGTGAATATCATTTATTTCATCTTATTTATTTATTTACTTATTTAATGTGGGAGGAAATGCAGTATGAAGCAGCTGCCTGAACTTGACAGCATTGTCTCATGTTTCAGATTCATGGTTATATATATTAGGGAAGTGTTTAAGCTTCTAAGTATTCAAGTAAGACAAAAAGAGTAAGATGCACACTTTTACTTACAAAGTTATTACATGTGTGAATTGTGAAGGTAATACCAAAGGGAATGATACTTTAAGCCCTAAACTCTTGGTCCTAAATTACAAAAGCAAGTAAAAAAATGCAAATGTGGGCTGCTGGCTTACTGCTTTGTTAAAGGAGGAAATTGTCATGAAATCAAGTGCAGTCTGGGTTTTGCTTGTTATGTAAGAACATAACAGAACAGATCCCTTCATGTTGAAGACTCACTTCCAAAAAAGATACAGTAATTTTTAATAAGATCAAAGGTAAACCCACTAAGACATCTGACTTTTAACATAGCATATTATTATGACACCTCATTTCTTTTTACCGTTAATATTTCCAGGGGCCAAATGCAGGACAGCATTGTAGACAATCACACAGTGCCAGCAGAGAAAATTGTTAGTTCTTTTTCCTAAGCAGTAAAAAGAAACATTTGCAAACAACTCTGGAGAGAAGCAAGGATTGCTTGTCTTTTACTTCAAAGTTATTTCTTTAAGGGAAAAGATAATAAGGAAGCAGACGCGAGGACTCTGAAATAATGATTTCAAAAATACAAAAGTCCCTCAGAATTGCAAAGAAAAAGTGAAAACAGACTCAATAATAATTTTCCCCAAGCATTAAATACCTAAAATGTTATTAATATATAATGTATTTCCCCAACATAAGAAGGAAAATATTCATCCAGCTCAATAATGTATTATAAAGTGGAAATTTTAGGCAAAGATATCAAACCTGCTTACCACGCATGATTTTTCTTCTCTTGCTAGTGACATAGTTCAGCCACTTTACTTCTGAGACTATTTCTGTGGGGAAAAATGCTTTTATCTTACCTTGATGTACATCACTTATGCAATAATTTCTTAGGTAAGAGAGCTTACTTGGAACTACATTTAAGAAAGAACTGGGGCGCCTGGGTGGCTCAGTCGGTGGAGTGTCCGACTTCGGCTCAGGTCATGATCTTGGGGTTCGTGGGTTCGAGCCCCGTGTCGGGCTCTGTGCTGACAGCTCAGAGCCTGGAGCCTGTTTCAGATTCTGTATCTCCCTCTCTCGCAGATCCTCCCCTGCTCATGCTGTCTCTCTCAAAAATAAAAAAAAAAAAAAAAAAGAACTGGGTCTTCCTATCATTGCCCGTTTAGAATTTCAGTGATTTTTTTTTAAAAAAAAGTATGATTTAGCTTTAGTGTTTAGATCAGTGTTTTAAGTTTGATTCCTTTCAACATGCAAAAAAAAAAAAAAAGAAAGAAAGAAAGAAAAGGATGAATGTATCTGATCTTTTTCTTCTTTTAATATATTCTCTTCTGGTTTACCAGAACTTCTCTGGCTAACTAGGTAATTTGGAGCTAAAATCATTGCGAGATGAATTATCTATTGTGCTAGTTTCTTACCACGCACTGGGCATTGCGCCTCATGGCTGTCTTTGCTGATATCCGACCAGAAAAGGCACTTAGGTCCAAGTTCTTATAGGTGGACTCCTAGCAGGCTGTGCTGTCATCAGTACGTATACACAAAATATGCCTCCTGAGGCTGCATTACCCACTTCTGTCCTACTTTTGACAGGTGTGCCCTTTAACGACATTCAATGAGCTGCCGGCAAAGCCATTATAGCAGGTCACAAGAGAATTGGCTCTGGGAGGGTGAATCGGTTTATGTTCGTGTCCCTTTGGCTTCAGAGGAACAGCATGGACTAGCCTTGCACAAGCCAAAGTGGAGAAAAATGAAAAAAAAAAAAAAAAAAAGAAAAGAAAGGAGGAAGGGAGGTTGGGAGGATGAGGAAGGAAGAGTACGAAAGGAGAAAATGTGGTTAAAATCCAAAAATTGCTCTCTCCACTTATTACCAAAAGATAGATGTTTTTAAGCAGTGAGTTCTTTAATCCCTAGTGAAAATTTGACTCATTTATATTGTAGCAGGATTTTTGCCTCAATACCATGGATTCTTTGTCCAGCCTCTTCGAAGAATGAAGAGGTGGAAACAAAATGAGCAGCAGGCCAACGTTTATTAGAGTATAAGATCCGTAAGAAAGAATAATTTCATAAAAAGAGCTTTCATAGCTCTCTTTAAAGAGAGGGGACACTGGAAAGTGAATGCCCGAGGACTATAGGCAAGGGTCCTTGTTTTATAGGGTTCTCGTCGCCTCTTCTTTCCCTTCTGCCATGTTTCTTCTCAGGTTCTGCCCTATTGGCTTGATAATTAGGTGGTGGGTTGTCCATTCCTGATTGGCCCCTTTCCATCGTATGAGGGGTGGTCTATGGCCATACCATTCCTTGTGGGTCACACGTTTTATGGTCTATTTATTTTTAGTCAAGTCTTTGCTCAAATTCCTGAGGAAAATCTGAGGGGGAGTAGGTGGTGTCTGTTACATTCTTAAGAAAACCCTTATGCCTGAGGGGGTTTGCTGTGGTCAAACCCCCCAGCATTGTTCCAAAAATGTTTCCCCACCCAGGGACCTCAGGTCCGGTCCTTTCCGTCTCTGCCCACTGAATCCTATCTTTTCCTATCAATATCTTTCCCTTATGTTCTATGCACAGGTCAGTGATATTGACGCTGCAGTTACATCCATAATTTTCCAAATGAAGGTTTTAGCTAAGCAAAAAGCAATAGGAACCATGTTTCAAACCAACCAAAAAAAAAAGTGAAAACCTCTGTCGCCAAGTGGATATTTTTATGATCCCTTGGGGAAAGTGTTTCTATTAGGGCACCACAGTTCTACACTAAGCCTCAAGTCATTTACATTGATAATTTTATCATCCATCAAGGACACAAACCTGTTATATCTAAATACTCAATGCTTTAGAAAGCAACAGAGTTTAAGTATTTATAAAAATTCAATCAAATTATTCGTGTTTAGAACTAGCAGAAACTAACTATTTCATCGTCTGGGGATTTTTCTTTATAAAATGAAAACCCTTGGTGAATGAGGATGGTTAGAAGACATTGGGTTTTCCTTCAATGCTCATGTGGGTTTATAAAACTTCTCTTTCCAAACGTCTTGCTAGATATAGAACTAATAACTTCATAGCGTATTTTCATAAATTTTCATTGTCTCAGGCAGGGTCCATTCAGGAAAGTAGAAAGGTGGAGGGAGAGGGCAAGATGGCGGAGAAGTAAGGAGCTCCGTACTTGCACTCGTGCCCATACATCACACAGAAAAGATCTGAAGCCATTGGAAACCTTACAAAACCTGAGAGATTGGGAGAAAAAAGACGCAGAATCCACTGAGAAAGCCTTCTAACGTGAGTGCGAACCGGGGAAGATAAAATCGGGCCGGGATCAGAGACTCCAGGGTGGGAGGCGATCCCCCTCTACCCTCTACGGGGAGTGAGAGGGGAAAAGGAGAGAGTCCGAAACA
>NW_024080806.1:2716949-2907754 GCF_003009895.1 Hyaena hyaena | reverse complement strand
GGTTTTTCACTGGCCTGACATAGGGTTTTTCACCGGCCTGATTTCAATATTGTGTCTCAGGGAACAGGGAGACCCAAGGAGAAGGAGAGAGATGGGTAATGGCCAACTGGTAGAACAGTTCAAACACATACAACAGTTATCAATTAAGTTCGTCGTCCTATATGGATGTGGTTCATGGTGCCCCAAAACAATTACAATGGTAATACCAAAGATCGCTGATCACATTGCCGTAAAGAATATAATAATAATGACAGAGTCTAAAATATTGCAAGAATTACCAAGATGTAACACAGAGACACAAAGTGAGCAAATGCTGTTGGAAAATGGTGCCAACAGACTTGTTTGAGCCAAGATTGCTACAAACCTTTGACTTGTAAAAAAAAACCTTTTTAAATGTTTGTTCATTACTGAGAGACAGAGAGAGACAGAGCATGAGCATGGGAGGGGCAGAGAGACAGTGGGAGACACCGAATCTGAAGCAGATTCTAGGCTCTGAGCTGTCAGCACAGAGCCCAATGCAGAGCTCAAACTCACAAACCGCAAGATCATGACCTGAGCCAAAGTTGGACACTCAACAGACTGAGCCACCCAGGTGCCCCAGACTTTTAATCTGTAAAAAATAGAAAACAGGGGCACTTGGGTGGCTCAGTTTGTTAAGCGTCCGACTTCAGCTCAGGTCATGATCTCACGGTTTGTGGGTTTGAGCTCCTTGTTGGGCTCTGTGCTGACAGCTCAGAGCCTGGAGCCTGTTTCAGATTCTGTATCTCCTTCTCTCTCTGACCCTCCCCTGCTCACGCTGTCTCTCTTTCTCTCTCTTCGAAATAAATGAAACATAAAAAAATTTTTAATAGAAAACAAAAAAAACCATAGTTATCTGCAAAGCATAGTAAAGTGAAGTATAATAAACTGAAGCCTTTGAAACTAGAGACCATAATAATGTGTAAGTCTTACAGAGTTGAAGTTCTGTCTAAAAATAAAGAAAAGGCAAAACATAATATTATACAAACAAATTTTCTATCTTGCCTTTCCTTCCCAGGATCCCATCCTTAAGAGTCACATAGGGCCTCTGGAGGACAGGGTATCTTAGCAAATAGACAGAAGTTGCTTTGGAGAAAATAGAGCAGTGCCTGAACCGTGGTCATAAGCAGTGCATGTGGGGGGGCAGAAGGGGCTCAGATCTTTAGATCCGTCCTGCTCATAACGATAAAATAAAAATTAGCGTGCACTCATATTTTTGCTATCTTGCCTTTCTCCCCAAACATACAGATATGGTGACTCCTTCATTACAGCCACATTGCAAGGAAACTAAGCATGAATTAATGACATTTCAGAATAAATAGTTGAACTGTTTCAATTCTAGTTTATCAGTGTGGGGGTACGTGTAGTAATTTAAATACTTAGACATAGGTTGACAGGAACAGCCACCTTTAAGATAGAAACCGGATGCCTGGTGTAGGGGTATGGTCCCCACATGCTAAATCCTGGCTCTTTTTCTTTTTTACCATAAATCCTTGTATGAGAGGTTTAACGTCTGTGCCCAGTTTCTTCATCTGTGAAGTATGGGAAGATGATTTCCACCATGCAGAGCTCTTGTGGGCATTCTTTTACATGGGTATAAAGCAGTCCAGCACACAGTAGGTGCTCAATGGTAGCCAATCGTATCATTTCTGACTTGCATGTCCATTGGAAATATCTGTAACTTACGCACTCCCACATATCCCCGTAAGACTCAGAAAGGTTTTAGTGCTTAGCAAACACCAAAATATGTTTTCCAGAGGTAACTGTCAATCTATCACTTCCTTGTGAAATTGACCCATGTTCCAAATTCATCGGGGATGAGGGGTAGACGGAATTAATGAGATTCTGTTTATTGCCATAAGGTTAAGTGATACGATCAGTTTTACGCACCTGAGGGAACAATGGTAACCTGCTTCGAAACTACGTGTTAGACCATCTGGAACAAAAGTATAAGCCTCACAGCCATGTGGGTCTCGAGATGACTTCTCCTTTTCGCCCAATGAGGAGGGTTGACATGCTGGGTCCCAGTCCTGACCGCTGTCTCCACACGGCGTAAGTCAGACTCTCATCTCAACCAGGAAGGATGGGCTTGAAGAAAGAATCCCGAGAAGGGCATGGGTGGAGACAGGATGACCGGTGCCCCGATTTCCCTGCACGGGTGCTCATCCCAGCACCGGCACGGGTGTCCCTGAAGAACGGCTCCACCGGGCACAAAACAGCCTTGTCGGCAAATATGCTCTGCTGGAGTGAGTTTGTCATCCTCAATGACAGAAGTGTCTGGAGGTGTGTGTTTGCTTTTCTTACGTAACCACAAAATAGCGGTTGGTTTCTCTCTAATAGATAAGGGTGACAGAAGTTGCTTTGGCTTGAAAATGATGTATGAACTCTAATTCTGAGAATGAACTTAGTGAGTTTAGTCATGACAGACCTAGGTCATACTTCTTCCTCTCTCCTTTTTCCCAACACCAGCCAACCCCACTCTGTTTTCTCCTTCCTTCGGAGACTCAAAGAAACCAGAGTGGCCTCGGAAGAAAATGTCAGGCAGCAGGTGCCAGGCTGGCAGTATTTCCAGATGTCCGGGCTCACCTGGAGGACTTTTTCTTCTTTTCTTTTTAAAAGTAAACACAGCAGGGTGTGTGTGCATCAATTACTGAGCACACAGAAATACAGGGCCGGCGTCAAAGGATGGTGGCGGGAGCTCGCTGCCTCCCTGCCAGGCAGTTAAGGAAAGAAGAAGCCTTCGCTTCCCACTCCCGGACTTAGACCCTGCAGAAAGACCTCTGGTGTAGGGAAAGGACAGCCTGGCAGTGGGGATTCCCTCCGGTTCTTGGACCTTCTGAACCCAAGGAGAGAAAGAAGCCTCGTTAGAAGTTTATTTGGCAGAAACAAGGAAAGGATGTGAACTTGATTTTCAAATACCTTACGCCTTAGGGATGGCATGTGTGTCTGGTGTGTTCCTAGGGATACCTAAAGAAATTATGATGTGGGTAGCCTTTATTACCTCCATTCTTTTTAAAATAAGAAATCTGAAATGCAAAGCAGACAAGTGGCCTAGGAAATCAAAGTCAACATGGAGCTGATCTTCTGACTTCGTGTATGCCCCCGGGTGCCGCAATCTTAACATCGCAAACTGGGTTGCAAAGCGCCCCGGACAATCGAGCTGCTGAATTATGCTCGGTTTCTGCTCTGGTCTTAGTGACAGAGCCCGTTTAGATCTAGAATTATAGATGCTAGTTATTCCCATCTCTGCAATGTCTCTCAGTGCTTGTCGTATTCAGGTTTTGTGGATTCCAGTAAAATGCAAATGGTTTGAGGAGAAAAGACCTATAATGCATGCTCAGTGAATATTTACTGTGTGAATATTATTGAACAGATTGTTTATATGTTATTCCCATAACACCTGAATGCAGGAAGTTTCTCCAGGCTGGCACATTTCTGTCTAATAACTACATTAGAATAGCAAGATGCGAGCACAGCTAGCAAACCTGGAAAGCACTCTGCATCAGCGAGTGTTGGGGCTCAAATAGGCTGGAGAGATTAATCTCTACTCTGTCTTATACCCTGTGTTATAGGCAAAGAAGCTGAGACCCCCAAAGGTGGAGTGATTTTCCCGGATTTGCCAGTTCCTCACTGAGCTTTGTTTTGGCAAACACTAGACCCAGTCACAGTTAGGACCTCAGTCCGTTTGCATAGCCCAGGCCCCTGCCTCTGGCAGAGAATCAAGGAACATGGTGATTGTCACAAAATGTGGTTGTTTTCCCAGACCTTGAACTTCATATGGCAGAAATGTCCTTGGGCTCAGCATTTCAATAGGTTCATTTCCATATGAACATATCAGATACACTCCAGTGAGTAGGGGGGAAAATCATTTGAAATTTGAATGCAAATCCTTTTTGGAGGAAAGAATAAAGAACAGGTATTACTTCATATGGGAAAGAGAAGGTTTGGGGGTGCCTTTAATATGTAGCATCACCATAAGCAGGATAATTGCAGAGAGAGTCCTAACCAGGAGGTTTCTTACCTTCACCTAAAAGGGAGAAATAGGCTTTTAATAGAGCAGAAAGTTCTCTGTTGAGTTGTTTTAAAAAATAAAGTGATAATCAGCATAACTCAGAACAGACTTACTAAACGTCATGCCAAACTCACCTAATTTCCATTTTCGTAGGGTTCCCAGGTTAGTGGAGTACTAAGCAGGTAAGGGAGCATTTTGATTCCAGCGACACACGACACATGTAGCCAGAATGTCTTCTAATCCTATTGCTGAGTCTATGGAAATGTCGCAGCTGGTGCCAAGGAGTGACACTTCCGGGATGGGGGGGGGGGGGGGGGGGTGGGTGGAGGGAGAGGGAAGGGATATCTCGGGGGTAAATTTCAATCTAGGAAATATATGCCCCAGATATCAGTCTAGGAAAAAATTCAGTCTAGGAAAAAAATTATATAATTTATAAATTTTTTAGTGTTTATTTATATTTGAGAGATAGAGACAGAGTGTGAATGGGGGAGGGGCAGAGAGAGAGGGAGACACAGAATTCAAAGCAGGCTCCAGGTTCCGAGCTGTCAGCACAGAGCCCAACGCAGGGCTTGAACTTATGATCCGTGAGATCATGACCTGAGCCAAAGTTGGACACTTAACCAACTGAGCCACCCAGGTGCCCCATATACATACATATATTTAAAGGACTGTGATAGCTAAATGCATTTTTGAGGGTTCACAGTATTCTCTGGAAAGAACTTTGAAGCAATTTGTGATTCCGACTGCTGAACTTGAGCGAGTGTCCCCAAGGTCAGGGTATGTAAGTTTAGACAAAGTCCTCCAAGCTCCAACATGTTACTGTCATTCACTGCCAAGTCCTGGAATTCTAGGAAAGCAAAGTATTCAGATCAACAGAGAGGAAAACCGGAGGCCCTAAAGATCAAATGCACTAATATTTCTTCCCTTGTGCGAAGAACCCTAACTTGATGCCCTGCTGTGTCACTTTCGATTATGAAAAGTAAATTAAAAGCACTTCCTTTACGGGGCGTTTGGAAACTGTTCAGTTAAAAGCTGACAGGCAGCCTAGCATCAGAAGTAGGAGGTCGGGTCTGACTCCAGCTCAGACTTCCCTCTGAGCAGCGAGCAGCAGCAAGGAAACTGCTCGGTCAGACGTGCGTCACCTTGGTGTCACAACATGGCATCACAGCCGAGCAGGGAGAGTCTCAGTTCTGGTGCTGCCTGGGTTCTCTGAAACAGAAGCCACCGCTGGGGAGGAGTCGTGGCTGTGGAAGGCCACCACCCATGCCCTTCAAACCCGCTCATGCCAACTGTAGATTTGAAACCGAGGATTTCCCATTTCCCAAAGAAACAGCCTCCCTTGGCTCTCCGCTGCGAGGTCATTTCTGTTAGAATGCCGCCCTCATCAGAATCTGGCTGGTTTTCTCAGCTGACGGCAGGCCCAGGGGGAAAGAACTACAAGCGGTGTAGACAGGTTGTGCAGGACTTGCAGACTGATGTCCTGCCGCCCCCGAAGTCGGCCGTGCCTGGGCCCCAGAGCGGCGCGGAGAGCAGGGCACAGTACACGTTCTCCCGAGACAAGCCACTCTTGCTTCAGAGGGTAAGCAGCTCGCCAGATGAGGGGCATCTCAGCCGGGAAGCGAAGGCGGGTCGTGGGGGACCTTGGCCGGAGCCACGGTCCCGTTCTCGCTGCATCTGCAGGTGATGCGCACAGTCCTCCTGGGGAGAGAGGGTGCCGGGGAGCGAATCCCCCTCCTTCCTCTCCGCCTTCCTATTTGCACGAAGGCCAGATGTTCTGTTCTGGTACTTGTCTTTTATGCCGTTGGAGCAGCAGCGAGGAAGCCCAGAGCTGCGGAAGCCCCAGAGGGAAGCGCGTGGGGGAGGGTGGCACGCGGGAGGGGAGCCAGCAAAGGGCAGCACTGATCCGCTTCCCCAGCCAGTTTTGCAAAGACAGGAAGTGTGGCTTCATTACTGGGATCAGCTCCGGCTGAGGGGCCCCTTGACAGCCCGAGAGAGACATGAGATGAGTAATACCTTTGAATCAGCCCGTCCCTGCAGCAGCGAAGACCAGCCACAGAGACCTCAGTGGGGACCCAGAGGGTTTTTGACAGACGTCAGCCTAACTCAGTAAGGCGGAGTTAGAAGTGATTACTTACAGAGCAGAACTGAGCTCCCAGGAGGTGAAAGAACTGTGTGTGCTTTCCGACCAGCGCTCCACCGTGGTCAGCTGGGCGACCTTGGACAAACGTCCTCGCCTCTCTGAGCCTGTTTCCCTCTCTGGAACACACGGATCAGAACACCAGCTGCGGAGGGTCACAAAACCACAGCATTCAAACAGAGGAAACGTTCGTGAAATCATTTTGAGTAAATGTCAGGTTCTGCTTTCCTTCATTCTCATTCACTCCCTTAAGGGGTAAACTGCAGCAGAGATTAATGAGACAGCTTATCACTTTTCCGTGCCTTTTAGAACATCACGAAATGGTACTTTTAAAAACAAAAGAGAAGCGCAACCTCCACTTCCTAGAACCTTCACGGATGTCCCTAGGGAAGGGCCGAGGAGCCTCAGCCCCTTCCTTCTCCACACCCAGTGATCCAGGCTCCTGCGCCCCCCACGTACCTCAGGGCCTGCCTCTCTGTCCTTTAAACAGCATCAGCCTGCTGCAGTGGCAGACTGGCCAGCGCTCACTCCCCTCTGAGCCCCCGGGATGGGAGATGTTGAGAATTAGGGGCAGGGGTATTTTCAAGATATGGGGGGGGGGGGGTATTTGTTTCAAGGAGGAAAGGGCTGTGCCCCAGAGCTCAGCCTTTTCTTTCTTGCAGCCCAGGAACTTGACACTGAGTGTGCGATGTGCTTCCTTCTCTCTCTCCCGGAGGGCTTCCCCAGGCAAATCTGAATTTCAAATGTTTAACCCTCAGGAGAATATCTGTGCCCAGAAGGTGGTTGGGGTTCGTTTTGCGCCGCCAGCTGTGGGACCAGAAGGGGACATTGATGCCGGATGCCCCGTTGGTTACCACTGTCACATCCTGTTTCCTTTTTGTGAGCAGGACAAGGAGAACTGGCTGGGGAAGCTGAAGGTGGGGAGGAGCAGCGGGGGAGGAGGAGGACCTTGGAGAGTATAATAACCGAAGTCTATCTTGTGATCAGGACAATTCTCTCTCGTTCGGTCCCGGCTTTTGGCTGCATTCTTATTTCTTACTCGAGTCTTGGGAAGTAAGGTATTCGTTCGTCTCTATGGCTGCTGTCACAGAGGCTCCAAATTACCAGTGGTCTAAGCTTGATAGTTGGCTTCTCCCCGACCTGAGAATCCAGGCTCAGGTGATCAAGGGCATTACCAAGGTGCTGCGACGCCACCCCCTCTATGTTCTAGCCAGTGGCAGGGGACTGACTGGTGGGCCCAGCCGGGACATTGCGCATCGCCTGGGCTCACCCGCTGTTGGCCCCTTGCAGCCACAAGGGACTCGAAGGGGATGGATGTGGGGCCGGCTCTCAGTCTCTGCCTGTCATAAGGTTTGTGCCTTCAGCTGCCCCGACCTTCAAATGCCCTCTTTGGAGAGCACCAGTGGCACATGCTCCTCTTCTTGTTATTTTAAAAATTTTTTATGTTTATTTGTTTCTGACAGAGATAGAATGTGAATGGGGAGGGGTAGAGAGAGAGAGGGAGACAGAATCCAAAGCCGCTCCAGGCTCTGAGGTGTCAGCACAGAGCCTGACTCGGGGCTCGAACTCATGAGCCGGGAGATCATGACCTGAAGTCGGATGCTTAGCTGACTGAGCCCCCAGGCGCCCCAGCACAGGCTCCTCCTCTTGATGTCCTCCTCCCCTTCCTCCGGGTTCACCTTCCCTGCAGTACCTCCTCTGCCCTGTCTCGGGTCCCGCCCCCAGCTGGGGTCTCCGTTGCCATCCCTCGTCTGCTGCTTCCCCCCTGCTCTCCATGCTCAGCATCACCTGCCTGGCCCGTCTCCCCCAGTCCTGCCCACCTCTCCAGAGCCCTTCCCCAGGCCCTTATTCTCTCCGCCCTTGGGCCGTGGGAGCCCCTCAGGTGTCCTGAAGTGGGGGAAGGGCCTGGTCCCACTGCCCAGTAAGAACAAAGAAGGGTCCCTGACTTGACTGCCCCAGCCGCCTGAGTGTGTGTTCATAAAACACACAAGGGGGAGGTCGGGACACGCTTCCTAGTAAATCTACCCTAAATCCATCGTAGGGGGTCTCATAGCACCATTTAGTGCTTCGCAACGCGTGCGCATGTGGGTGCGGCATCACGGGTAACATTTCTATGGGAAAAGGTATACTCTCTGACCTGAACAAGCTACTTCTTGATGGACTTGTGGGCCACTGCTCTTCCCTAAATTAGGAATCCCTATTATAAGAATTAGAGTCTTGAATTCAAGAGCTATGGCTTCGTTGTCTACGTGCTGCCCCAAGGTCCCTCTTGCTTACGAGACTCCTGGTCAGTTGGTGTCACACGAAAGAAAGACTCGTTAAGTTGCCAGGTGTTATCGAGGCTAGGGGTCTGAATGGGTGCCAGGTGATGCCGGGGCCAGGCCCACAGAGGCCTTGCCATGGGAAGAGACTAGAGACGAAATCAGAGGAGGGAGACCCCATCACATTACGAGTGCTGTAGCTTGAGGAAAGCCCTGACTTCCGCAGGCATCTGTTTTTCCCTCTCTGTAAAAGGAAACACCCATCTACTTTACATAATTGTTAGGAGTGAAAAATGAGTCACTGTATGAAAAGCATTTTTCTTTTTTTGCTACTGCAAGATCATTTTCAAAAATTAGAATTGTAAGCTCTTCAAAAGTAACTCTTTAAAATCACCTAAAACCCAGTCCGCCCCGTGTTGGCATTTTGGTTTAAAGATTTCCCGCTAAGATTTATGCATGTAAATGTATGTCTCTTTAAATGAGCTCCTATTTTATACACACACACACACACACACACACACACACACACACACGTTATGGTTAGTACATCCCTTCTTTAGCTTAACTATATCCTGTAAATATCTTTATTTTAGTGAATAACAGTCTCCTGGTTGTAAAATATTCCACTATAGCTATTCGCCATAATTTATCTCAACAATATCTTATCTTTGGACTTAGAGACTGTTGCCAACTATGCCATTATTAAGCAATGCCTTAATGGGCGTTCTTGTATGTATGCCTTCAGATACTTGCCTTATTTTAAAGTCACTTAATACACATTTGCTTCCATAAAGATTGTACTGGTCCCTTATCCAAGCCATTATGGCCAGATCTGTTCCCGAATTTATACTCTATAAAAGTAATAAAGTTATACACTGTGTATTACAAAATATTCCCAATAAACGGCATTTGTGGGGGAGGGCACTAACAGTTATAGTCAGTGTAATAAGTAGACCATAAATAGCCCATATCACGTTTTGCTACAAAATTAGTTTGCACGACAGAATATTTTTTTCTACCTTCAGAGCATTTTGGATTTTAGAGTGGCAGAGAGGGGATTATGAAGCTGGCTAATTTATATTTCTTTTATTTCTAGTGAAATTGAACTTTTTACGTATTTTATTGGCCCTTTGCAACATTTACTCTGTAAAGAGCCTGCTCTCGATCTTCGCCAATTTTTTTTATTAGGCAAATAATATTTCACTTTAGGTGTGTCCCCTTTTATGGATGTTTAATAGCTTTTCACATATTTATCAAATATTTTGCCACATACTTTACAGTTATACCTCCCAATTTGTTGTTTTTCTTATACTTTGTTAATGTTTAACACACGTATGTCTTTAGGTAACAGCATAGAAATGTATTTCTTTATGAAGCTCGTCTGTGGTATCATATTTGATAAGTCTTTCCTAATTCCAAAACGATATAATTATTAATCTACTTATCTAGTACTTCTGGTAGTGTAGAGGTTTTGTTTCTACACTAACATCATCAATCTATCTGAATTTTATTTTGATGTTAGCTTTAATGTAGGTTTTAACCAATGGCGACAACCCCATTTATTAAGCAATCCTGACTTTCCCCACTGACCTCACATGCCGTCTTCATTGCACACAAAACTTTCATAAATATTTGGATCTGTTTCAGGACGTTCTGTGCTAACAATCTGTCCAACTATTCTGTGGCCAGCACCACACGATGTCTATTATTACATCTTTATTTTTTTAATGTTTATTTATTTTGAGAGAGAGAGCATGAGCAGGGGAGGGACAGAGAGAGAGAGAGAGAGAGAGAGAGAGAGAGAGAATCCAAGCAGAGTCTACACTGTCAACACAGAGCCCGACGCAGGGGTCGAACTCATGAATTGTGACATCATGACCTGAGCCCAAATCAAGAGTCAGATACTTAACCTACTGAGCCACCCAGGTGCCTCTGTTTTAATATCTATTAGGGCTGAGGAGGAAATAGGCATGAACAGGCTGAGCACAGGATTGTTAAGACAGTGAAATTATTGTCTGTGATACTATAATGATGGATACCTATTCTTATACATTTAACCAAACCCAATGAATGCACAATGCCAAGAATGACCCCTAAAGTCAACTCTCGACTCTGGCTGATAATGCTGCGTCAGTGTGGGTTTGTGGATTGTAACTAGTATACCATCTGGTGGAGGGTGTTAGTAGTGGGGTAGACGGGCAGGGGGAGAGGGCAGTAGGGAGGGTGTGGGAAATCTCTGTACCTTCTGCTGAAGTTTGCTATCAATCTAAAACTGCTCTAAGAAATGAAGTCTATTTAAAAACAAAAAACAAAAAACAACCCCAAACTAGGCATTGCTTCTGAAATTGTAGAGCTGACATTCAAGGGGTTGGGGAGGGGGGTGGTATATAAGAAGATAAGTAGAAAATTAGAGTAGATTGCAATTTAGCCAGTATTGTGATGCAAATGGCGCCCTGGAACTACTCTGCTCAAACTCTGTGATGAAGACCCAATTTTATAAAACAAAAGCAATTTCCAGTATCTGTCAGGACTAGCAACCTGTTTATTACCTTCATGTTTGCAAAGCTCTTTGTAAGCTGTCAGGTACTCGCTGCATATTAGTTATTTGCTGCTAATCCATAGTGGATTCCTTGTTAAAATGAAGATACTTCTTTCCTCCACCTACCTCCTCTCCAGAGGAGAACAACGAAATTGCCATTTCAAAATGCAGTGCTGTCCTTTTAAGAGATTGTCATCTCATAAGAAGAGGCTGAAGTATATTTCAAACAATGGCTCTGATCACACAGTAATTGTAAGAGCTCGCTAAAAATTCACCCAATGAAGTCAGAGCTTGGCATTTGTAAGAGATATATCCCGTAATCAAATACTTCTTTTTCTTTTTACCATTGTTTTCCAAAGAAGCAAGAGTTTTAATCTCTTCATATTTTGTATGTGGGTGAGGAATACAGAAGACCCCCTTTGGGGGTGTGCGGAATGAGCATTCAGCCAGGTGCATTCACTCGCCAAGTGCCCGGCTCAGTGAGTATACAAGGTTGCTGCATCTGGTGAAAATTTGCCAAATTGTCCATATCACAGATAAACCTGAGTGGGCGAAAGGGTCTCACATCTGGTGTGTGAAGCTGCCTTTCTGTGTGAGTGGTACTGATGCTCTGTGCAAATAACTGAAGAAGAATCTAGGTGAACCTGGGCCCTGGTAACACTTCTTCCACTAATTAGATGGGTGACTTTGGTCTCTTGCCTTAATTTCTCGGAACCTTAGTCCCCTTATCTGTTATGAGAGAAGACAGACTACTTGGTGACTAAGAGCCCTTTCAGCTTTCAAGAAGAAAAGCAAATGAACAGGTCAGCTAATTTGTTCACTCATTTATTCATTTGTAATTGGTTTATCCATGTACTTATTCAAAAGGCACTTCTTGCGAGCGTGTTGTACGTCAGGTACCATGCTACTTGTGGTCCCCAAACGGAAAGGCAGCGTGGAACAGAGAGAGACGTTGCCCCACGCCTACGCGCTCCCTTCTTTCTGTGGGGCTGGACTCTCTAACTGCAGGGAAGTGAGGGGAGATTGTGAGAGTTGGAGAAGGAAACCCTCTTGGCGTCACCACATTTCATGCATGTGGTTAGAGCAGGGTTCCTAAACCTTGTGTTGATGCATCTGTGGGGGTGGGGGTGGGGGTGGGGGGCTGCCCTGCACATTGTAGGTTGTTTGGCGGTATCTATGGCCTCAACCTACCTGATGTACATCACACCCTCTCCCTGATATTGGGGACAACCAAAGATGTCTCCAGACATTGCCAAATGTCCCCTGGAGGCCGACTGCCTTGGCCGAGAACCACCGAGGTGCCCAGCACTGTGCTAGATGCTGAGCAAGTGAAAGTGAAAAGGACCCAGGCCTGGCCTTACGGAGTTTATGCTCATATGCCCTTCCTCCAACTTCAGCGTGCACCTAGTGAGTGGAAGCCCTTGGTTTGCGGAGGTTCTAATTCAAGTGGGTCCAGGTGGAACTGGAGGGTTTGCATTTCTAAAGGTCCCCCATTGATGCCGATGCTCCTGGCCCTCCAGGACACCCCTTGAGAACCTCTGGGCCAGTGCGTTCCCATCTTGCCTGGTAGGTGGGTGTCCACTGCAGTTGCAGCTGACAATAAGGATGCTCTCCTCTCACACAATAAAACTAGTGTTCCGAGAGTCAGAGTGATCTGTGGTTTTTAAAATGGGAAAACAGGGGCGTCAGGGTGGCTCAGTCAGTTAAACGTCTGACTCTTGATCTCAGCTCAGGTCATGATCTCACGGTTCATGAGTTTGAGCCTCTCGTTGGCTCTGCACTGACAGTGTGGAGCCTGCTTGGGATTCTCTCTCTCACCCTCTCTATCTGCCCCTCCCCCACTCTGTCTCTCAAAAACAAATAAACTTTAAAAAATTAAAAAGTAAACTAAAATGAGAAAATAGGTCCAAAATGGGCTATAAACCCACAATCAATTTGACATGTCCCAGGAAGAAAAGCCAGTAGAGCATCTCATAAGCTTGAACAGTGACAGATGGTGGTCAGTTTTATACACTAATTTTGACTTGGTGAAATTAATTTATGTGAGTGAACAGATTAATAGATCAGTGAGCGAGCGCAGGAACCAAATGGGGTCTCATTTTGCTGTTTACGTGAATTCTCAGCTCTAATTACAAGCATGCTTTTACAACCCACTCATCGCTAAGTTGAGGACATTTCTCTGCGCAACAAGATGTGGGCGACTTCCCTAGATCCACACGCACACATCCACCCGAGAGCATCTGACTCCACTCTGCCTCTTTCTTTTCCTTCTCCTGGTCCCCATCCGTGGTGCACCCCATCCCCTTCTCTGGGAAACTCTTCATGTGATGGGCAGTAATGCAGCGCAACATTGCCTGTTGTTGGAGGATTCCCTGTATGTTATTCTGTGCACAACTCTTAGTTCATCTGTGGACTGCACATTGCCATTTCCGCTTGCTGTGGTCATACTGCCAGATACTGTATTTTCTCTGAAAAGTGTCACACACCCTGAGGAGGAAGTGGGGTGTGGTGTCAGAGCACCGTGGGAGGGCAGGGGTTATTTGCTGCCGGTGTTCCCAGGAGTGGGAGCCTAGCTTGCCATTTCTTGTTTTCTGTGTCTCTAACGCAAAGCCCATGCTAACTGGCCACATCACTTTATTAACAGGATAAAAGGGCACATAGGCAGAGCCCAGCTCTCAAAACCTCCGTCTTGGATCCAGAACAAAGCTTTGTACAGAGCCGGAAGGTTTAGCAAATGCTTGCTGAATAATGGCAAAGCATAGATGGCACATGTCGCTTCTTGGTGCATGATACAGTCTGTTGAATGAGTTACCATCACTGGCAACTAATTTTCATCAGGGAGAATTTCTCAGGATCCTTTGGGAACGTTCCCATGTGATTCCACCAAACACTGTCGCAAGCATTTCTCATAAATCCATTCATTATTTCTCTCACGATACAGATATTTCTATTATTTCTCTCATGATACAGATATGGAAACATAGAGACAAAGCTATTCGGTCATTTGTCGAAGACTGTGAAGTTGTAAAAGCTGGCTTTCATTCCATGGCAGTGTTGTTTACACACCTGTGAGCCCAACCATGTGTCTCCACTCTGTGTCTACTGCCGTGCAAAGGCCAGAGGAAAATGGACTGTGTGTCCAGGGACTTCACATTCACCTTCTCAGTCAAGGTGCCCATTGACCTGAGTACCCTGGGCCCTGGCTCTGATTTGGGACCCCAAGTTGATGTGGTGTGCCTTTCCTCACTGAGCACCTAACTAGCAGGAAGCACCCTTACTCTTGTGCATTAGACAGATTATAAAGCATCCCGTGTCCCATTAGTGCTAGTGGGGTGCCAAGAAGGGAGACGCACAGAAAAAATGGTCTCCCCCACAACTTGATTGGGGTATAGCTGACAATTCAAAATCAAATATACTTAAGGTATACAACTTGGTGATTTGATGTTCCTATACATTGTGAAATATCACCACCGTCAAGCTAATTAACATACCCATCACTGCGATAGTTACCTGCACATGTGCGGGTGTGGGTACTGAAGACTGTCTTTTAAGAGTATATCTTGACACAGGGGCAGAGCTATAAATTAAATTTTCTTCCTATATGAGACAGCATCTTTAGACTCAGTAAGTGATTACCTGACTGTGGATAGAAAACTCTGCGAGGGAGACAGAGTCCCACCCAGTGTTATGTGAAGCAGTCAGCTTTGTTCTAGACCCTGGCGGTGTAAATCCTCACTCACCCTAATCTGCCTCTAGCAGCATGAATGAAGAGTGGATTCAGGGAGTTAAGATGGCACACGCTGGTGACATCGTGGGGAAGTTACCCAGATTGGCAGTGTTTACCTCACTTCCAGATGAGAGCTTACATTATTCCAAGGAACTTCAATGCCACTTCTCTTACCCATCTTTTCACAGCTATTGGGGTAGAAAGATCCTTAAACCACAAGTACCGACAAGAAAAAATGTCCGATTAGTACCAAAGGTAATTAAGCAAGTAGGTAGTATGGAGGTTGCTGAGAAAGCCCAAGTGGTAGTTGTAATAGTCTTTTCTAATTAGAGGCTGGTAGAGCAGATGGAAACCATTCTATGGGGAAATCTCCATGCTCTCACTTCCTTCCTGACCTAACCTTAAAAGGCATTGTCTAACAAGAAATAATGAACCAATTTGGGTGGAGATGCTTAGCAACCAAGGCTGGAATCCAGGCTCTGTTATTTACTAGCTCTGACCATCAGCACACTGCCTCAGTTCCTTATCTATAGAATGGAGTTAATTATACCCACCTCATGGACTTATTGAGAAAACTGAATAATATGAACTATTATATATATAATATAAACTGTTTACATACATGTGAATTGTAGGGGATCCCATAAATAACTCCACTAGGCTATGCTGTGTTTGGGACAAATGGAGAGAGAGATCAGAAGTCAGAGGGATGCAAAAAAGTCAACTTGAGGCTGGATTTGGTGGCTATGGCTAAAGTAGTCAAATAATAGGTTGGTCTTTGTTCACAGTGTCATAGGCAATGCGAGATAATGGCCAGCTTCCAAGGACTGAAGTGGATGGATCTCACCCTGCTTATGGCAGAGAAGAGTGTAGAAACATGTTTTATGAAAGTCGGCAGATGCCCCCCAAGAGAGAGAAGAGGCTGGGCAGGGTAGGGCTATTCACTTTTCTAAAACCTACCCATTGGATAAACCACTCCTCTTTCTGTGGGGAGCAGGGAAGGATTTCTGAATGAAGCAGTGCATAAGTGAGGTCCTCAAAAAATGAGAAGGTTTAGGGGATGACAGTTGTTTAAGTGGGGAGAGGACAGAATGTTCCAAACAGAGGGACTAGTGTACACAGCCACCAAGATGGATGGTCGGGATGTACCCAGCAAACAGAGAAGTTGAGATACAACTAAGAGGCATGGTGTGGGGGTAGGGAGCAGGAGGACAGTGGGAGTCAACATGTAGAGGCTCTGAAATAATGGGTTAAGGAGCCATGATTTAATTCAACGGGGACTGGAACAGTTTTTTTGAGTATTGGCATAATTCGATCAGAGCTATGCTTTAGTGGACTGTGTTCATGTCATACATTAAAATTAGTGTTGGGGGGCATCTGGGTGGCTCAGTTGGTTAAGCGTCTGACTTCAGTTCAGGTCATGATCTCACGGTTTGTGAGTTCGAGCCCCGTGTCAGGCTCTGTGCTGACAGCTCAGAACCTGGATCCTGGTTCGGATTCTGTGTCTCCCTCTCTCTCTGCTCCTCCCCTGCTCATGCTCTCTCTCATTCTCATTCTCAAAAATAAACAAACATTTAAAAATTTAAATATTAAAAATTTTTTAAAAAGAAAGTAAAATTAGTGTCAGAATACGCACAATGGCATCCCACGTGGCTCGTTTTCTGTATTTCAAATTTTGTTTTGTTTCAACATTATTTTTGCTTATATTAGTTATATCCCACTGGGGATGTCACAATAGAATACCACAGACTGGGGGGCTGTCATATTTCTGGTAGCTGGACATCCAAGATCACGATGTCCTCAGAGTTGGGGTCTGATGCGAGCTCTCTTCCTGTGTGTTGATGGCTCCTTCCCACTGTGTCTCACATCATGACGAGAAAGAAACCTCTGATGTCTCTTCTTCTTATAAGGACACTATCCAATCAGACTAGGGTCCTACCCTTACAATCTCATTTAACCTTAGTTAAATTAATTAGATCTCAATGTGTGGATTTGTGGGGGACACAATTCAGTCACTAACAGTTGAAGAAGGTGGTGTCTGGTTAATGTTTCCAGGTAGGAGGGCAGTACTAACTCTGTTAGCAGATCCACTTCCTTACTATTTCCAACAGCTGGTGGAAAGTTAGGCTTACATTCTTTGGTCTTTGTAGCTCATGCTCTAAAATATTATCTTCAGGTCATGTTTATTTTTCTCATTCACTTTTGAGACCACATGTGTGGCCAAGAGGCTAATATTTATTTATCTTCTTTTTAAAAATGTTTATTCATTTTTGAGAGAGAGCATAAGTGGGGGAGGGGCAGAGAGAGGAGGACAGAGGATCTGAAGTGGGCTCCGAGCTGATAGCAGTGAGCCCGACGCGGAGCTCGAACTCACAAACCATGAGATCGTGACCTGAGTTGAAGTCAGACGCTCAGCTGACTGAGCCACCCGGGTGCCTCAAGAGGCTAATACATAAACTAACTCTTTTTATTACACTACTTTGTAGAAGTCTTAGCATCAGGGCAAAATGCTTTTCATTTGATAGTTCACTAGTTACCATCTTTCTTCTCTGCCCATTTCTAGGCAAGTAAGTCTTAATTTGTAGGTTATTTTCTACAGCAATGACTTTTACCTGAGAAACCTTTCTATTTGTAAAGAAATGTAAGAGCTACAGGTGTCACTTAATTTGCCCATGTTTGCCTGATGTTTAATTTCCCAGACTTTGGCTTAGGTGACCCACCGGGAAACTATTGAGTGCTTTTTATACCATTCCTAGACGCGGGACTTGACCACTGATTCAGTTGTGTTCTCTCTTCTACATGCTTGAAGTTTTGTCATTTCTGTGAGACTCTCCGTCACTGAGATACCTCCTGCTAAATTATAACAATACAGATGCTGTCCACTCTTTTGTTTTTAAATAAAGAAGTGTAGGGGCACCTGGGTGGCTTAGTCACTTGAGCGTCCAACTTTGGCTCAGGTCATGATCTGATGGTTTGTGGGTTCAAGCCCCACGTTGGACTCTGTACTGACAGCTGGGAGCCTGGAACCTCCTTCAGATTCTGCATCTCCCTCTCTTTCTCTCTCTCTGCCCCTCCTCTGCTCAAGCTCTGCCTCTCTCTCCCAAAAATCTTTTTAAAAATTAAAAACATTTAAATAAAGATGTGTAGGCTTATTTCTATTTTACTTGCTACAGAGAAAGAGAAGTCTTGTTTTGGGTTTTTTTTTTTTTTTTTTTTCTGATGAGAGTATGTAGAACTTCTGTTGCTTTCTATTTCTATGGAACTTCTCCTCCTCGGCTTTTGTTATGTGGTGGCAATCCTTAACATGACTGTGAAAGCATTTGGCAGGTTTGAGTTGTGGTAGATGAGTCAGTGCGGGTAAGTAGGTGAGTCAGCACCCAGGGAGTCCAGAATTCTCAGGTCAGCACTTGAGGTGTATGACCTTAAGCATGCCGCCGAGCAATGATACTTAGCCATCTACCGGTGTCACAGCTACCTGTTAAAGACAAATGAGATCACACTTAAAGGGGAAAGCATTGAATCGTAAGAGTAAAGATTCTCTGCAAATTTAAAGTACATATTATGAGATTTCGCAGCTGAGATAGCAGAAGCATAGAAGATTGGATGGGCATCCTGACTGTCCATCATGATAAGTGCCCACATCGGGATGATTCTATCAGAGGGTAATAAGTGCTCTCAGAGAGATACACGTGGGCTTTTATAGGATCTCGGTGGCAGAGCGCACAGGGAGGCCATATAATTCAGCCAAGATATGCTCATAACAGACTATCTCTACTCCTCTTCCTGCCCGTTTTGGGCACAAACTAATAAAGTCAGTAGAGTCCATTGGAAAATATATCAGAGTTGCCATAATAATTATAACAACTAACATTTTTGAGAGTTTACTGTGTGCCAGCCCCGTTGTAAGCACCTCTGTGTATTTGCCCATTCCGTCCACGTAGGCCTTTGAAATGAGTGATGGTATTATTACCATTTTGCAAATGAGAAAACAGGCTTAGGGAAGCTAAATAACTCCTGCAATTGGGGCCATAATGGCATCAGGTCTTGTAACAATGCCTAGGAAATTTCTCTTGTATCGACTTCCTCTACTACTGCCTGCTGCCTGATTGGACCACACCATACCCTTGTGAAGGGGAGGGGAGGGGAGGGAAGGGAAGGGAAGGGAAGGGAAAGAAGAGCATGAAGATTAAGATTATGTCAAGCATTGCTTTTGAAAATCAAGTTTCTTAGCAAAAATGCATTGAGCATCTACTACTTACCAGACAGAGGGATCAGCCTTGGAGGTATGTGAATGATTAAGACTTGGACCCTGCTCTCAGAGCCCACAGTCTGCTTGTTTGGGAAGACCAGGATGAACCAATATATCTAATGAAGTGTTAAAGGGAAGTCTCACCACGTGAACACCAGCACAGGATCTCCCCCCCAACCCTGCGAAGCTGACTGAAATATCAAAAGGAATGTGACAATAGAGAAAACCCTTTATCACAGCATGGATCTAGCGGACAGGCACCCGCATGCACTGACTCTGGAAAGGCTTTGCTAGATGAAAACAGAAGGACTTCTATGGTTTGAGTGACAAATGTACCTCAAAGATGAATCAGGAGAAATCCTGGTGGGGCTCTGCTGTGTCCCCCAAGTTTGGAGGCTCAAGAGAAGGAGAATGGGAGCGAGAGCATCTACCCCCCCGAGAAATGGGAAATGGCAGAGCCACGGCAAATCAGTATGGCAGGCGCTGTCTCATAGTCGTACCCTGGGAGCTGTGGGGGCCTGGAGGACTGAGTGGATTCCACCGGGATGTGCCGGAGGGAGGTGGAAGGATATAGAGGCAGAGGGAATAAAGGCTTCAAAGAGGTGGCGAGGGACTGAGCAGGAACTTGAAAGATGAGGACGCAGAGATGGGGTGCAGAGGGAGGATGGAATGAAATAGGAAGGCGCTCCAGGGAGAGGGAACAGATTTGCTAAAAGCCCAGAGCTGTGAAGCAGCTTGACACGTTGGAGACCAGCAGTAGCTCTGCACGGTCCCAAGTAAGACCTTTCGGGCTACAGCATGGACATCTGACTGGGAGTGACAGGTGTCAGGGCAACAGGTAAGCGGTGGGGATGCGGAGTCACACGAAGGCAGGTGGAGCAGGGAGGGGAATGAAGGAGCAAAGCAAACTGGCCCTGGCCCAGGAGAGGGAAGGTGACATCTGAACGCTGGGCTGAGAGCCGCGGTACCAATCACCAAGCTGGTGAAATAGACGGGGCGCATTCAAAAGGCAGGACGCTGAGTTCTGCTTGGACCTGGCAGGCTGAGGGTCTGCAGGAACTATCCAGGAGAGAATCGAATGTGTGGCTGTGTTCCTCAGAGGGGAGAGCTGTAGAGGGACCTGGTTCCCGCACCGTTCACAACAGCCTGGCCCGTCCTATACACACCTTGTTTGCTGTAAAGGGTGGGAGCATCGTGAAAGGCAAGCAAAGAGGAGATGGATGACGTTTGCATTCTACAGAGAGACTGGGGGAAGGCAGCCCTGAGAGATAGGATTCCAACGTATATATTATTGGACACAGCAATTCCCCTTTCTATTTTTGCACCCAGGGAAATCCCCCTTCTCCCTCAACATCAAGCTCTGAGCGCAAAGGGCCAACCCACAAAAATCTTGCATGTTAATTTCATCCTTGTATGCATCTGACATATCGTCTTGGCACTCTGTATATATATACACACACATATACATACACACACACATACATACACACACCTGCACATACATGTGTGTGTCTTCGGCAGGACTGTGGAAATTGACACTCACAACAGCATTGTTTAGAAGTGTGTGATTCATGTCGTCCTTGCCAGTGTGAGGTAAGGGCATTTCAAAAATATTTGCTAATTGCATGGGTTAAAACAAATGCTCTAGTGCTGTGTTTTATATTTTAAATATTTTAACACTCTTTTTTATTACAGTTTTCTTAAGAGTTGAATATTAATAGGTCCCCAAGGAATATGCATTTTATCAAATTCTAATATTATTCTTTCTCAGCCATTTGCTCCAAAATGGAAAAACTTTCAAAAGAGCTTGAATAGCAGGGTAAAAGCTATTTATTTTTTTAAGGCTCTGACATTTTCCCTTTAATAACTTGAAGCTACTCGTGATTACTTTAGATTTTAATTTAATGCTTTATTGTATGAATTCTTAGTTTCCCAATGTATTTTCTTTTTTTTTTTAATTTTTTTTAATGTTTTTATTTATTTCTAGGAGAGAGAGAGAGACAGCGTGAGCAGGGGAGGGTCAGAGAGAGAGGGAGTCATAGACTGAAACAGGCTCCAGGCTCTGAGCTGGCAGTCAGCACAGAGCCCGACGCGGGGCTCGAACCCACGAACCGCGAGATCATGACCTAAGCGAAAGTCGGACGCTTAACCGACTAAGCCACCCAGGCGCCCCCCAGTGTGTTTTCTTTCATCTGTACCACTGTGCACTGTATCTATATAACCTCTGAGGTTATAGTCCGTGCCTTGAAATGCCAGTAGCATATTTTAAAATTTTGGTCTTTAAAGGATCACATGGTAAAATTGATTGTTGTTCTTGCTGTATAATTCCGTGAATTTAAACCTAGGTTTCTGTGGCCGCTACCCTCACCAGGCTCTCGCACAGTATCATCTCCCTGTGCCCAAAGCTTGCTAATGCTCTATCTTTATAGTCCCCTGTCCAAATCACTGCTAATCACTTTGTGTCCATACAGTTTTGTCTTTTCAAGAACGTCCTATAAATGCAATTAGATACTATCTTTTTTTATTTTGGATTTCTTAAATTGCTCACAGGGCTGAACATCTTCCCACATAATTAATTGCAACTGTGTTTTCTTTTTTTAATACTTGGTGGAGTTTGTGTCATTGCCACTAAATCACTTGGGTCATAGGTGGTTTTTATTTTGTTTTGCTTTTACAAGTTTGTGTATGCTTATTATGAAGAATGATGCTTCGTCTTTGTTGGAGTTACTCTAGATATTTTCCCTGGTAAGTCTTCGCCTTTGTGTTTCATTATTCCCTTCAAATGTGTAAGGCTTACAAATAGGAATACTACTCAATCTAGTAGTATTGAAGACACTAGTGACCTAGTCTGATGCAGTATTCCTAAATTTTAAAGAATTATAAAAAGTGCTTATTATAGCATTGTTTCTATTATGGAAAAACTGAAAGCAGTCTCAACATTTACCTACATGGCTTTAGTAAAGCAGGTCATTAGAATATGGTGCAAGAATGAAATGGATGCTTACAAAGTTAACATACTAACTTGGACAATTTTTATGGCAAAATGTTAAAGCATTTAATTTTTTAATGTTTATTTTATTTTTGAGAGAGAGAGAGAGAGAGAGGAGAGGCAGAGAGAGAAGGAGACACAGAATCCGAAGCAAGCCAGGCTCCGAGCTGCCAGCACAGAACCTGATGTGGGGCTCGAACTCACGGACCATGAGACCATGACCTGAGCTGAAGTCGGATGCCACCCAGGCACCCCTGGCAAAGTGTTATATTAAAAACCCAAATACAATCCCATAAATGCAGTATGAGCAAAGCATGTAAAACAAAACCACAAAACCTGTTAATTAAAAAAGACTAAAGAAAATACATCAAAAGAGTAATAGTGACTTGCCTCTGCTGGTGGAGCTATGAGAAGACTTTTTACAATTTGGTGTATTTTCTTTACTTTTCACAATGATCACATTGCAACTACAGGAGGGGGAAACCCTGAGTAGCTCTGGAGTGAAACGCTGCCTTTTGCCTTAAGATACCCAGCCCTGAGCAGACAGCGTGTTAGGTTCAGCGCACAGATGCCCGTTCTGTCTTCTAGATGTCAAAATGTCAGGAACCATCACGTGACTAGACCTTTAAAAAGAGAGACAGTGGCTTGGCTATCAAACAGATGTGTGCCTTGGCTGAAGTGCCACGATGCACCTGGGTGAGGGCCTGGGGCTGGCAAATCCGGGCTGCTGGTGGGCTAGGAAGTCAGCTGTTGTGTAAGCAGGGTGTGCTGGAGGAGGAGGGGGTTCCGCTATGACTCCCTCCCCTACTGCATCTGAAACCCGGGTCCGGTCACCCCAGAGACCTCTGGCTGCTCCGCGGACAGACTTTTCCAGGTGCATATTGAGTTGCTGCTGCTAATTCTGAACCCAGCCTGGAAATAGCAGAGTGACACATCCATCACTAAAGGTCACAGTGGTCATAACTCAGGCTTTATGAGTCAACGATCCCTCCAGACTCAGAATTACTTACTTACTTACTTGTGTTGAGGAAATCTTCAGAGAGTCCACATGTGGGAAACGCTCGTAAATGAGGACAGCTCTTGCCAATCTTTCCTGATTAGTTCATAAATATGCATTTGTCCAGAAGACCTAAATGAGCCAGAAAAGGGGCTGTTGTCAAGGAAGTTTTCTCCAGAGAGCTCTTGAGAGCTCTTGGTTGTTAGCCCCGCTTCTGTCCAAGAATCCTAACCTCAGAGGCTGTCAGAGGGCGAAGGAGGCCCCTAAAGATACATATAGAAGTCATCTGGTGACCATTTCAGCAGTGTGACTTATATGGAATATATCTCAGAGACTAAGAACACCTGAAAAATATGATGATTTTACAGCCATCCCCTTTGGTTAAACCCTGCTAAACTGTGGCTGATTGAGACTTTCTTAGAATCCATGAAGTTAGCAACAGTTGCCAAGAGCCTCTAATCAATCTCTGTAGGTTCAAAAAATACTCAAAGACCACCAGCACTTCGGAGAACCGGCGGCCGTGAATGACCCTGCCAGATTTGGGATTATGCCATTGGCGCTCCCACGTGGGCTCCTGTTATTCTGAGGTCTTCCCTTTCTTTCTGGAAAGGTAGAAAGGACAGCGAATGTTTCATTCTTATCTTTGGTTTTACTTAAGAGAGTGAGAGAGAGCTAGGGAGGAGAAAATAGTCTGAGGAGAGAGAAGAAGCAAAGTTGTAACTTTTTCACTGAATACAGGATGGTAGTTTCAGATTAACGGGACCTCATGGAAAAGTAGCTTAAAAAAAAAAAGTAGGGACCGGAGGTAAGTGTCCAAACCAGAACAAGTAGGAATACCAGATGAAGAATCAGACTAGAATCCTGGAATTTGTTAGCCAACATGATGATGATTTTCCCCTCCATTCCTAGGTATGCATAATTATTGGTAATCTGGCTTTTGTTAAGTACCTTATTTATCCTTAGATGATAAGGCGTTATTTTATGGTGGGCAATGATTTGGGATTTTTTAAGTGGTTTGTAATGTTCAAAGGCTTATTCTATATGGAGGTATATATGTGTGCATGTATACATACATATATATGCACACTTATATGACTGTGAAGAAAGCAGACCTTTCTGAAATGTCTGAAGTAAATAGAGTTCAGCTGCCGAATGCCCAGAGCCAAGTGCAACACACACATAAATAGCCCATGTAAGAATTTTATGGTGTCATATTTTGGTGACTAAAATAGACTCATCATTTCTAAACTCATTTTCTTATCACTGTGGGTTGTTTCTTGGGGACCTGCTTGCATAATAGAAGAAATCAAATGTTGGAGATTTTTCGTGCCTGTTGCTGCAACTATTAAACGTAACCCCTCTAAATTAGGAGTGGAAGTGTAGTTCTAACGGACAAGGTTGAATAACGCAGACGTCCAGGAAGCCTCTTTCTTTGGCGAGTCAGTCTGGGGTTTGGGGTGAGCCCAGTAAGGTCCTTTGCAGAAGGGGAAGTAAAAGTATTTGTTTAAATGGGTCCTTGAGCCATTTGAGCATCTGAGCTATTGGTGACTACAGCACTGACTGAGTGGGAACGGGACACCCAAAGTAATATATTTTAGAGCCCCCAGCAGCATTTGTCTTTGTCACTTTCTCACTTTGCAGGGAGCCACCATGTCACCGTTTCTTCGCATTGGTTTGTCCAACTTCGACTGTGGGCCCTGCCAGCCGTGCCAGGGAGAGGCTGTTAACCCTTACTGCGCTGTGCTCGTCAAAGAATATGTTGAATCAGGTAAGCTTGAGCAGGTATTCGAGGTGGGGGTGGAGGGAAGTCCCCGTGTGACCCAGGAAGCAAGTCCTTCCAGAAACTTCAGAGTCACCTGGTCCAACCTAATTTTACAGTTCAGGAAACTGATGTCCAGCCAAGCCAAGTACTTCCTCCAGGAAGGAGACCCACGTCTCCTCCCTCGTATTCCGTTCCACTGTGCCATTTTCTCACATATGCAAAAGGGACAAAGAAAGGGAGAAAAGGGCTGAAGACATGACGCAAGGACTTAACGGGGCTGTGGAAATCTACTGGTGAGCTAAGTAGAACACGAGACCTGTGCTGTTCACGCTGGTTGTTTCCAATGATTGCGGATTAAGTGTGCGCAATCTTACAATTAACTCTGACGATGGTTTAGTCCTTCTTTGGGCTCAGCTCAGAGGAATGTTACAAAGAATATGCAATTAGCCATCAGAATCCAAATTTCAGGGGCGCCTGGGTGGCTTAGTCGGTTGAGCGTCCGACTTTCGCTTAGGTCATGATCTCGCTGTTCGTGGGTTCGAGCCCCGCGTCGGGCTCTGTGCTGACTGCCAGCTCTGAGCCTGGAGCCTGTTTCAGTCTGTGACTCCCTCTCTCTCTGACCCTTCCCTGCTCACGCTGTCTCTCTCTCTCCTAGAAATAAATAAAAAAAATATTAAAAAAAAAAGAATCCAAATTTCAGAAAACTCACATATTTACTAAGACCCCGGAGGAGTGAAAGAATAGTCCTGTTTCATCAAATGTAAATACTTAGAGGCAGTTCACAGTGAGGGGGAACTTGTGACAGATTCCAAGATTCCTTTGTGGGTTTTTAAAAAAAAATTTTTAATATTTTTTATCATTTCTTAGAGAGGGAGAGAGGGAGAAAGGGAGAGAGGGAGAGAGCATGAACAGGGGAGGGGCAGAGAGAGAGACGCAGAATGTGAAGCAGGCTCCAGGCTCTGAGCTGTCAGCACAGAGCCCGATGCAGGGCTGGAACCCATGGACCATGAGATCATGACCTGAGCCAAGATGGACGCTTAACTGACTGAGCCACCCAGGTGCCCCTCCTTTGTAGGTCTAGATCATTCAACGGAAATACTCCCATTCTGGCTGGAATCTCTCCACAAAGCTTCCCTCCCAAGATTTTCCCAATTTCACTGCCTTTTCCCATTTCCCTGTATACCTTTCTTGTTTTAGTAGACACATTGTAGTGACAGATGATTAACACCAACAACACCAACACACATTTGTAGTAACTAGAGGCGCCATTCCGGGTGTTTCACACAGAGCGTAGTTATGGTAGGCAGAAAAAGTGCCTTTCTTTTTGAGCTTCTATTCTAGCAGAGGGAGGGAAGTATGGAATGAACTACAATATAAGGAATAATGATAAGTGTTGGTCAGAAAACTGAAGCAGGGCAAGGGTTGGGGGGAAGGGCTTGGAGACAGGGAAGTGTGTGTTCTTTCCTACGGGGTGGTCCTGAAAGGGGCTCCTATTGAGTGGCATTGCAGATACCAGATTCAGCACGTTCCTCCAAGGAGGGGTTTCCAGCTCGAAGTCTCGGGTTTCCAACTCCTCCCAGGCTGCCTGGCTTTCCCCCCCATTAGAGACCTGTGCTTTGGGATCGACTCCATCCCTCCAGCCGCCGTGAGCACACCAAGCAGAGGAGAATGTCCAAATCATCCTGATTTCCCTTCTGCCTGGATTCCTGTCCTGTTTAGTTACAAGGGAGAATGGCACTTGTTCCTGATCTAAAACCTTTCAAATGCCACAGAGACCTTTGAAGTGTGAAATGTCTGCATTTTTCAAAGCCGCTTTCCACTCAGTGGGTCTCCTGGATCTCATTCTCCATAAGCACAGGCCTCACTGACATTTGCCACCTGGGAGCCTCTTTATTTCTTCTTCTTTTGGCCTCGCCTTTGAACTTGGTCGGATCGGCCATGCAGCTCAAGAGACCTTGTCAGAAAAGAAGACGACTTTGTTTTTCCAAAAGGTTAGCCCGTGGCATTCGGAGACTTTGGTTTTTGATTTTGGTTTTGGTTTTGTTCTGACAAGAAATCACTCTGTACTTCACAAGTCAAATATTACTGTTGTAGAATTTATGGGCTTTTTTTTTAGATTTTTAAATTTGAGTATAGTTGATGCTCAACATTTTATTAGTTTCAGGCGTACGATATAGTGATTCGAAAAGTCTCTACATTATTCTATCCTCACCACAAGGGAAGTCGCCATCTGTCATCAGGTGACACTGTTACAATACCACTGACTAAACCCCCCATACGATACCTTTTATCCTCGGGGCTTATTCATTCCAGAGATGGAAGCCTGGACTTCCCTCTCTCCTTTATCCATTTTGCCCATCCCCCACTCCACCGCTCTAGAAACTATCAGTTCTTTGTATTTATAGGTTTGATTCTGCTTTTTGTTTATTTATTCATTTGTTTTTTTAAATATTTCACATATGAGTAAAATCATATGGTATTTCTCCTTCTCGGTATGACTGATTTCACTTAGCCCAACACCCTCTAGATTGTCTATGTTGTTACAGATGCCATGATCTCATCCTTTTTTATGGCTGTGTAATATTCCACCATGCACACATCTTCCTTATCCATTCATCTATTGGTGGACCCTTAGGTCACTTCCATTATCTTGGCTATTATATAAATAATATGACAATAAACATAGGCGTGGCACGTGTCTTTTCAAATTGGTGTTTTTGTTCTCTTTGGGTAAATACCCAACAGTGGAAGCATTGGATCCAATGGTAGTTCTGTTTTTAAGTTTTGGGAAGCCTCCATACTCTTCTCCACAGTGACTGCACCACCTTTTAAAAACCTATCAATCTTTGGGGCGTTAGGCTGCATGGTCCATGATGTGTCAACAGAACTGGGGCAAATAGGACAGTGTGTTGCCTGTGATGATGGTAAAGCCCCCTGTAAATAGGTAGGATGCTGAGCTCGGATCCTGAGCTCTGGTTCTCGTTATAGGTTCTTACAAACCTAGTGAGAGTGTGAGGAGCACCATCACGCAGGCGTCTCTGTCCCATGTGGGGCGTGGAGAGTGGTTGCAGCTGAGAGTTCTGAGCCAGAAGGGCTTCCAGTCCGTGGAAGGAAATTGTTACTGTGGTCATTACAGAATTGCCATCGGTGTTTTTCAAAAGTCCAATCTCCAGTTAAATATTTTTAAGCAAGCCATAAAATCTTCCCCTTCCTTTTCCATCCTTACCATTGTCAGAGTTCATCCTTTCAATAACCAGGTTTATCTAAAATGAGAAGTTTCCACTTATCCAAGGGCTTGTATACTCCCCAAACAATGTAGCAAATGCTAGGCGCGTGTCCTGCGTTGGCGCTGTGCGTGAGAGAGAAGGGGCCGTGAGGAGTCAGAACTGCCTTGTGCCCAGGCTTACATGGATTTTTGCCTTTTGCTTTACCACCGTGACTGAATTTGAATCTGCCAAGTGTGCTTATTATCACAAGAAACCAACACTCAAATACCGCTGCAGTTTGCCGCTTCTGAAATGATTAAAGAATCAATACTAGAAAATCCAGTGGGGATGGAAGATACACCAACACTATTAACCGCACCAGCAAACTCTTTCCTGGTCACCCGGGGGTTCTGGGGAGGCTTTCCTTTCTCTTTCCGCCCTGACCATGGTTCTCAGCAGCCGCCCCCGGGTCTCCTGGCTGCCTGCCCCACTGCACGTGTCGGTCTGTAGCCTGCTTCCCTGACCCCATGGGTTAAGATCACCGCCTCTCTGAGTTACCTGTTGGTTTTTGCTTAGAGTGCATGATGCATGTAAATGTATTCTTACTGAGAATTAGAGAAGGAAAGAATGGATTCTTATGTTTTAAAAGCTTTATCTCGGGGTCCCTGGGTCGCTCATTTGGTTAGGCATCCAACTCTTGATTTTGACTCAGGTCATGATCTCCCGGTTTGTGGGTTCCAGCCCTGCATCAGGCTCTGTGCTTACAGTGTGGAGTCTGCTTGGGATTCTCTCTCTCTCCTTCTCTCTCTCTCTGACTCTCCCACACACACTCTCCCTCAAAAATAAATAAAGGATGGGAAAAAAAAAAACACAAAGGTTTTACCTCATAGTGCATGTATGTCATATGGAAAAATTTTAAATATCTTTTTAAAGGAGCACTCACAATAAACCTTAAGTTATGCCACAGAGTCTTTCAGATGAACACAGTAGTTTTCTATTGACCTTTTTTCTGTTTTTACCAGATGACAGTGAAATTAATTAGTTGTGTGTTCACCCTTTGTCGATGAGCAAAGGAAGATCCCCAAAGGCATAAAAGTATATGATATGTAGAGAATGGGACCTAGGTCATCCAACCCTCCCAAATACAGCAAGCTTAGTCCCTGACGTCTTTTTATTTGCTCAGGTATTCACAGTCAAAGTGAAAGAGCTAACTGTCGATTAGGAGAAGAACATTGCTCATCCAAGACATTATCAGATTTTTGTTGCCTAAATTACTAGATTGAGGGGTGCCTGCATGGCTCAGTCAGTTAAGCGTCCAACTTCGGCTCAGGTCATGATCTCACAATTCGTGGGTTCAAGCCCCGTGTCAGGCTCTGTGCTGACAGCTAGCTCAGAGCCTGGAGCCTGTTTCAGATGCTGTGTCTCCCTCTCTCTCTGACCCTCCCCTGTTCACGCTGTCTCTATTTCTCAGAAATAAATAAAAAACATTAAACATTTTTTTAAAAAATTCTAGATTGACTCTACAGAGTCAATATATTCCCTTACATGTAGACCTCGGGACTGTCTCTCATTGTTTTATGTGTCTTTTTTTGACTTTCCGACAGGAATTATATATCCCAGAGAACAAAGAGAATGGGTGCCACTGTCAAGTTGAATTATTTCCCAAAGTTAGCTAAAGGAGTCATGAGAACGTATCTTTCTGTTCATAGAGAATGGGCAGATGTACATCCAGAAAAAGCCAACCATGTACCCGCCCTGGGACAGCACTTTCGATGCCCACATCAACAAGGGAAGAGTCATGCAGATCATCGTGAAGGGGAAGAACGTGGACCTAATATCCGAAACGACCGTTGAGCTCTCCTCTCTGGCTGAGAGGTGCAGGAAGAACAATGGGAAGGCGGAGATATGGGTAAATATCCAGGCTGTGGGCTTCAAGTCCATGCTATTAAGTGATAAGTACCACGTTCGCTAGACTGGAGCGCAGTTTCAGAGTCATCCTGAAACTATGCCACACTAGTCTTGAGAAAACAGATTCTCTACATTTACTCACTGGTGACTTGCTAATAACAAGGACTATTCATTGTGGACCAGAAAACATATCAACACATTCTCCTATCTTGATTCTTGTGTTAAGGTAAAGAAGGTCTCTTAGGCTATGATGAACACTTATTGATTTATAAGTATGAAAGTAAGCTCCGAAATATCACAGATTCCCCTTAACTTGGAAACCTAGCTGCTGTATCTTACCTATGTGATCTCTTGATAAGATATCTTAGAAGATTAGGTAAGCCTATAGGTAGCTGAGAGGAACAGCAAAGATCTGTGTGATATTTGGTCTGCCCTCTCCATTCTCTGCCCAGCCCCAGCAAGTTTTTTAGCCCTACTGTATGCACTTGGCTCACTTTGTACTACAAAGTACATTGTATACAATCCATGTCACCACAAGTTGCTGAAAACTTAGGTTATAACTGCCTGGGTAGCTTAGAAATGTTAAAGGAAAGAGTAAGCTATGAAGGCTTAAAGAAAGTTCTAATGCAAATTTCTGGGGTCTACAAAATGATGAATAACAAAGCCCACTGGTAAACACTGTTTTTAAATGATCTAAATGCCAGAAAAAGTTTTCAAATGCTTTATCATTTATGCAAGCGGAGAAAATCTTACCTTCTTATTGTCTATAGCTCAGATTTTTAAGAACTCCACCTGATTTTGAGGTCGCTGGTTTCAAAATGGGAATGCTAGAAACCTACCAACTAAATTTTTGTGCTAGTGTTCTATTTTTTACCTCAAAAAAATCAGTACTTTTTAAGAGAATATATATTTATATACATTTTTGCTGGTGACACTGAGGTAATCTTTGAAGATAAACATATACCAAGATTTTTTTTTAAGTTCCCATGCTTACCTATGTTTAGGAAAGGTAGTCCAGCAATATCTGTTGGAGGACTTCTTTGTCCCCTTGGAGAAAGGATGGTGGAAACAGATCTCCTCTGTTTGCTGGCCAAATAATCTGATGACGTCACAGATGTGTGATTTGGTGTGACAGGGTTTACACAAACCAGGGAGTGTGAGACTCTGAGACTGTTCATGGCTGAAGGCAGGGCAGTATTTAGCCGGCTGGGAGAAGAGATTCATTAGACCAAGTCTCCCCCAGTAATCTTCTCATCCCCATTTATTTTCTGCCTTCTGCCTTATTTTTTAAAGAATCACCAAATCCCTAGTTTTTCAAAAAGTAGCATGCCATTTGACTTCCTTTTCAGGTAACGAAAGGACAACTGATTTTAAATTTTTTATTTGGGCTTCACTGAGGAGAAGGTTGCTTTTCTATTATATCTGTAACTTAAAGTTGCATTTGCTTGCTTGCCTTGGCTTCTTCTGGTTGTATGCTTGTCAGACTTTTCCCTTCTTTGGAATTCTAACATTATTTAGACACAAGCAGTTGGTGACGTCCAGGTCCTCATTTATCTAGTGACCTTTTTACATTGTCCAGCTCTTTTTTTCAAGATTATTTCTTAGTTTACTTTTATTTGTAGTGTTTAAGGGCCAACAGGGTGCTTCGAGCTTAGATTTTCCCTCACTCTATAGAAATCCAGTTTCTTAAAAAAATAATTTCTCTACTTAAAAAGTAACTATTTTCTGAAATTTGCCCTTCACCACCGCAGAACCCAGCCAGTTTCTATGTACCGCACTGAGAGTTACCTTCTGCTTTCCTAAGGCTTCAACTATTCATGTGGTTACCCCTTGTTCACTCTGAAAGGCATGGTGCAACATGCCTTCCTATGGATTCTGTTTTTCCGGCAGCCAACTGGTTCAATTTCTTCCATCATCACTAAGTCCCAAATATCGATAATTTTGTGGTCACCCGGTACCAATTGTCCCACTTCACTTGGGAACCAGCCCTTTATTTCTTACCCATCCTGTTACCTTTTTGCCCCCATCTTTATTACTCATTCCACAAACCAGAGGACATGGTGTATATGCTTGATGTTAAAAGCACTTCTGTTCTCATTGATCTGTTGAAGCTTGAGTGAAGGTTTATAGTTGACCAAGCAGTAAATGCTTATGTTCTCATAAAATTCGAATAGTTAGGATGCTGTGACATACGTCTCATTATTATGTCAGCTTTGCAGAGATCCTGAAAGACTTAGTGACATGCACAAGGTCACATGGTCAGTAAATTAAGCACAATTCAAATTCAGTCCTGGGTTCAGCCAGACATCTCTTACTATTTCTGTTATTCTCGTTAACCCATGGATGCAATGACCAACAATGACCTTCAATTCACCTTCTGAGTCTTTTTAGTATACTAACGATCTAGTGCAGTGACTTCGTACGGTAGCAATAGTAGTCAAGTTTTCTTGGCTTTGTCATCTTCCTGCATTTCACATCACATGGTATCCTGCCTCATCCCTTTAATGTCACTCCGTTCTGGTCTCTTCTACATGATGATATTGTAATATGCATTTTTATCCATTCTTAGACTAATCTAAAGTTTCCCTTAGTAGATTATCCAGCACTTCCCCAAGGAAACAGTCTCTCCTAATAAAAGGAAAACACCGCTCCCATTTCATGCTCTGGTTAACCTAGGGGCACTGAGTAGGTGCCCTCAAAGCAGGATCCATCTTTCCTTCTCAAAGACCTACTCTTCCCCCAAATAGCTGGTCCCAGTGTCTATGATTCTTTCATCATGATGACGATCCGAATCTGCTCTATTACAAGTGTACAGATAGGAAGCAGAACGGGGCAAGAAAATCAAATGGAAACTGAGAATTGTGTTTCTTCCTATTGGAAATTTTGATTTCTGAGTAAAATTAATGAGTTGTGGAGGTGTTTTAATGAGAGAAAGGCTGGTATGGAGGCTGTGCTACTCTGATGATAACCTGTATGAGTAAAACGAAAGAAGGAGGTGGTGCTTGGGCTCTAGGTTGGAAACCTCTGGCCATAACAACACTCACCAGTTACTATGTCATTAAATTCACGATTATTTCACATTCTGACTGATATTTCTTTTTTTTTTTTTCCTCTCAATCAGTTAGAGCTGAAACCTGAGGGCCGAATGCTAATGAATGCAAGATACTTTCTGGAAATGAGTGGCAAGTGACATTTTGTCTTCTCTTTTGGGGGTGCAGAGGGTGTGTGCCTTCTCCTCGTGTGCAATTTATTTGAGTTTTGCCATAATATAGGAAAGAATTGGGAGAAAAGAAAATACAGGGAGTTTTCTTAAAACTTTTCAGTGCTGCTCAAATATTAGTTGAAAATATACTAGCTGGGCCAGATACATATAGAATTATAAAACATATATAGCATTAGTTTCCAAAAGATATGAACTCATGTGCTCAGTGCTTTTATAGTCTGTCTTTATTTCAGTCTGAGAATGTAATGTAAATATAAAAGGCTCAGTTATGCATCACCATGTGTATACACACTGTATAAATTAATCAGGGACACCTGGGTGGCTCAGTTGGTTAAGCATCTGACTCTTGGTTTCGGATCAGGTCATGATCTCACGGTTTGTGGGATTGAGCCTGGCATCAGGGCTCAAGAGAATCCTGTTTGGGATTCTCAATATCACCATATATTTGGTGATATTGAAGCATTGTTATACATTTTTTAGGTGTGATGATGGTATTATGGTTTTAGTTCTTAAAACAGGTACTCATTTTTAAGATACTTACTAAAATGTTTATAGATAATATAATGCCAGGGATTTGCTTCAGAATAACATCTTGGTATGCAGTTATGGGTAGTAGATAGGGTATATTGGAAAAGAGTAGTGGCCACAGACTGGTAATTATTGAAGCAGGATGATTGGTACTGGGAAACTGATGATAGTATTTGCTCAACTTTGGTATGGATTCAAAACTTTCCATAATAAAGCTTTTTGTTGTTGCTGGTGTTAAAGAAGAGGAGGATTCCTAAAGAGGCAGCAATACAATCTGAACTTCTTTTATCTTGTAGAGGTTCTAGAAACATAATACATGGCATTGGACTATTTCTGAGTTGGCCAAATGATATGGAGTCGTTGTAGGAAGCTGAATAACCAGGCTTGCATAAAAAATGAAAGTGCTGGCCCAAATGATAATGCCAATAGTGTTCAATTCCCACAGGCAGAGGAACTGTGTTCTTCCTATTAGTTCGAAACATGATCGGGGTGCCTGGATGGCTCGGTTGGGTGACCGACTTCAGCTCAAGTCACAATCTCACGGTGTGGGAGTTCGAGCCCTGCGTTGGGCTCTGTGCTGATGGCTCAGAGCCTGGAGCCTGCTTCCAATTCTGTGTGTGTGTGTCTCTCTCTGCCCCTCCCCTGTTTCTCTCTCTCTCTCTCTCTCTCTCTCTCTGTCAAAAATAAATAAGTCATTTAAAAATTTTTAAAAATGATCTAAAGTAAACTGAAGGAAGTCTTCTATGAGAATGCCAAGCATCTTGGGTAAATGATTTAAAGACCACCGCTTTGAGAAACAATTCTGTGGTTACTCATCCTATTGCTACAGAACTTAAATTTTCTCTTAGAATGAGAGAGAATATTCATGTGGGGTGAAAATAATGATATTTCCCAGACTGTAATTACTCAAGTCCAGGAAAATTTTTTAAAGATAAAATTTTGTCATACTTAAAATTTCTTATACCTAGACCTAAATTGAGACCCCATTTCTAAATTTTTATATATCCAAAAGCTCTAATTTTTAACAAACGGTATTATGGAATAACCCAACTAGAAAATTCCTTACTGAAGACCAGAAGTATACAATTTCATTCCATTGTAAGAATGTTTATTTTTATGTATAAAAAGTAGTTTCCAGAAGGATTCAGAAAACCAAGATATGAGTTCTTATACTCAAGGAGCTTAAGCCTAGGTTGGAGAGGTGGTACAGACTAAACAATTAGAGAAGAATTTAGTCCTAAGCCACAAAAATACTGATTAACCAAGAGATCAGTTTGGGGTGGCTTCATTCCAGAAAATTCCATAAGAGTGGACATTGACAGATAGGCAGAGTTGGATTTGCAAAGAAGAAGGATTGTTTTCTAGAAGGAAAACATGCAGGTTTAAACAAAAATAGGAGTGGGGCGCATGGGTGGCTCAGTCAGTTAAGCGTCTGACTTCGGCTCAGGTCATGATCTCACGGTTCGTGGGTTCGAGCCCCGCTTCGAGCTCTGTGCTGATGGCTAGCTCAGAGCCTGGAGCCTGCTTCTGATTCTGTGTCTCCCTCTCTCTCTGACCCTCTGCTGCTCACACTATCTGTCTGTCTCTCTCTCTCTCTCAAAAATAAATAAATAAATAAATAAATAAATAAATAAATAAATAAAAATAAAAAAATAAAAATAGGAATGCATGCTGAACTGTGGGAAGACCAGTCTGGGCAGGTCAGAGGGCCCTTGCTAAAATCAGAATGAAGAATCCAAGACAGATCTTGAAGGACTTGAATCAGGCAAGAGGAGTGTGCACACCTAGGAAAGGCACCAACAAGAAGTCACAGTCCCATTCTCATGCAGGCCATGTTATGCTGAAAGCAGTATTTGAGGGAAATTGCTTGTGTCGGAAGGTGCGACACATCTGGAAAACGAAATAGACTGGATATAGAGAGAGCCTATACAATTTTGTTGAAGAGGTGCAATGGAGAGGTGATGAGAATCTGGTCTAGGGATGTGGTTATAGAAATGAAATAAAAGAAAGAGCCCAAAAGAAAATCAGATTTCATGGCAGTGTAGATGAAAGGGTATGCCCATTATAAGTACATAGTTGAAGTGCTTTATACTTCTTTAAAAATGAGAGTTGAATGAAGGGAAAAACATCGACAATATTTCTTAAAATAGCTGGAGTGGGGAAATGATAAAAGGAGTGGTAGGAGGGAGGGGTAAGGGAAGAGAAAGCGATTGGGGAAGGACACAGAATTCAGTCTTGGATAACATTTAAGATAATGCCATGTCTCCCATACCCCTCTTTAATGGAAGCATCAATAATTTTCCACTCTACAGGAAAGCAAATTGCTCATTGCTGTCTACACACAAATCACTCCATTCTCTCTCCTTTAATATCCTCATTCTCTGGGGTGCATGGGTGGTTTGGTCAGTTAAGCGTCTGGCTCTTGATTTTCGTAGGTCTTGGTTCGTGGGATCAAGCTGCATGTCAAGCTCTGCGCTAGCAGCGTGGAGCCTGCTTGGGATTCTCTCTCTCCTCTCTCTGCCCCATTCCTGCTCATGCTCTCTCTCACTCTCAAAAATAAACTTAAATAGAGGAACAACTTCAGAAAACAAAGAAACAAAGTAAATGCCAGAAGAATTCAAGCAATTCTGAGCTTTTACACAGTTGCTCTCTTGTAATGACCAAAATGGTTACAAGATAAAGAAAAATCAGAGTAAGGACCAAAAAAATAAATTTATTTCTAGTACTTTGTGACCTTTTAAAAAATTTACAGTATTCTAGTTTAATGCTCAGATTGTGTGTGTGTGTGTGTGTGCACGCGCGCATATGTGTGTGTAACTTTTACAGTGATACAATAGGGTTCCCAGAATAACTCACTTCCCTTGCCTGAATTCAAAAGTAATTTTGTACTTTATTTCATTTCATCTGGACCAAAATAGAAATGAGTCAAATCTTACTGACAAACCACCTACTCCACCAGTCACAAGTTGTAAGTAGATCTGCTTATATCAGAACTTGTGGAAAATAGCAGTTGCCTCAGTGACCCTGAATTTAACCTCTCATTCACCAGACCTAATTATTTATAGCTCAGTTCCAAATAAAGAAACCTACATTACCTGACCTTAAAGTATTAGGCAAAGTATTATGTCTCATCTGTGGAATTTTTTGGAGAGTTACTGGGAACACTCTTTATCTGGGAATTTGGAGTTGCCATAAAATGGACCTGGGGACCACTATAGAGAAGACTTTAGTCACAAAATGTGGCCTAGGACTTGGGCGGGGGGCATTCCTAGCGGAGAGGTCTCCATCTACAGGCCCCCCCGCTCTTTAACTACCCAATGTGTTTCTTGCCTGGCCACTATTAGAGGTGTGGAAAATAAGGTACCATGGCGGAGACGTTTGTATCAAGTGTTTTGTCTGACCCCCCCCCCCCCCGCGACTACTTAGCCAGAATGAAAACAATTTAGTTTAAATATTATCAACTCTTTGTATTTGTGAAATATGAGCCTCTTATTCTTGCTACACTTCCATGTTTTGTGCTTGTATACACACAAGAAATCGAGTAAATTATCTAAGAACATTTCAAGCTATTTAAAATTATAATTTTATTTTTTTAAGTTTTTAAAATGTTTATTCATTTTTTGAAAGAGAGAGAGAGAGAGTAGGAGAGGGTCAGAGAGAGAGGGAGACACAGAATCCGAAGCAGCTCCAGGCTCTGAGCTGTCAGCACAGAGCCCCATGCAGGGCTTGAACTCACAAGCTATGAGACCATGACCTGAGCCAAAGTCCTATGCTTAACTGACTAAGCCACACAGGCACCCCTAAAATTATAGTTTTAGAACTTATAATCATTAAATTCATTATCCTTATTTCAACAATGATGGCTATTTTTTTAATCCTTCTTTCTTGTTTACCATTTTATTCTCTCTTGCATGCTGGAGTTTTCATCACACTGTTGAACCTTGACTGCCTTGCTATTACGTGTTTTCTTTGAGTCTGGGCTTCAGTCAGGAAATCACTAGTCTTCTAGCCTTTTGGAAAGATGTCATCAGGGCATAGGGCATTATGGACAGTGACTACCATAGTTCCTTCACCAATAGCTGGAACCCTGAGTGAACTGAAGAGATGTGAATGTGATGATTTGATGTAGATGACTAAGTAACATCCAGGATTACTTAGACATTAACAAATGGTTGCAGTGATCTATTAATTTCTGGCTTTTTCTATTCTACACTGACCAGTGTAGTCTATACCTGGTCCACCTGGTTACTATAGACGTCAGGAACCAGAGCATAAACAACTTTCCAAAGTTCTTTTGCTCTCATGCATAACTCTAGCCACCTCCTCTCAGTCTACTGGACCCTGCTCATAAACAACCAGATGTAAAGCATCCTGGGAGATTAAAAAAAAAAAAAGAAAGTACAATTTCTAAGTTGCTGTCAGTAACCACATTATTCTCTAGAATTACAGGCAGAAAAGTGTTTGCCACTTCCTGCTTTTTCTGGCTGACTCATCATTGACCGTGAATAGGAGAAGTTGATAAATACCTTGAAAGTTCTGACCTCTGGTTTTAAAAATTGAAAGAGGATAGCTCAGCACAAAGAGGAGTGAGGGAATGAGCCAGCAGTCCAACCCCGTTGTTTCAACCCTATAGTAATACACCCTATGATAATTCTGTATCATATCATTGAAGAAAGAAGCTTAGTGCTATACCAACCTTAATAAGTACTTGGGATTTTACTGGTTCCAGTGCTTGCCTAGTGCCTGGTCCGTCTCCATCCCTTCCCCGTCTCCCCGCCCTCCCCACCCAGCTCTGACAGCCGAATCCCAGAACTTCACTTTGTTCTCTGTCCTTCCTGTTCCTGCAGACACAAAGGACATGAGTGAGTTTGAGACCGAAGGCTTCTTTGCTTTGCATCACCGCCGAGGAGCCATCAAACAGGCCAAAGTCCACCACGTCAAGTGCCATGAGTTTACCGCCACCTTTTTCCCACAGCCCACATTTTGCTCTGTCTGCCATGAGTTTGTCTGGTACGGTAACTTGGCGTTTTTCTCCAAGCTTCCCGCTATGCATTTTGTCACATCCTCTCAGGCTGCCAGGGCTGGCATGCTCTACCTCCTCAGAACATGCTGACATAAATACTACTGAGCGTTTTCAGTGGCCTTACCTGGATGGATGAGGCTTAAAGTGTGATTCTATACAGTCTTTTCATAATGTGACTCCTATAGAGCTAGGAAGCTAGCTCTAGCAGAAAAAGTTTCCAAGAACTTTAGCTTCTAATTAAATGGGGTTAAGAGGGAAGGACAGAAGAGGGAGACTTCTTTACCGTTGGCACAGTTTTACAGTTGAAAGTTCTACCACCTTGATGGCACAACTCTGCTGGGACAAATGCGTGCAAAAGGAAACACTTCTACATTGGAGCTAATGTGTTTAGATGTTTACGGGGCTCCTGGGCGTCACAGCAGTCCTCAGACAGAGATCAGTTCAAGCCTCAGGAAGCACATAGCGAAGGCAATGGAACATCAGAGACCTGAAATGACTCCCGTCTCTGGTTTCAGCCTCCTGCGTCTTGGTGGGGTGTTCTTTTCTTTGAGCATGCATCACCTCACAACCTCAGCCTAGCTAGAGTATCGAAAGGTCAAATAGTGTTTTGGTATATTTCCACCAATAGTTTTCATTGTATGACTACAGTTGCCTTCCTTTCTAATAGTGTTACGTGGGAATGGGTCTTAAGTTTAAGAATTTAGTAGTTGCAAATATTATCAGATACTCAGAGGAAATAAGACACTGTACAGGCGTCTTTACCCATCTATACTGAGCTTAGAGAGACAATGACTTTGTAAGTGTCGGACGTGGATATTTCCTGCTAGGAACCTGTGCTGAATTTTCAGTCAGTATTTTCATCTCTACATGTTGGTTTGGAAAATTCACAAGTGAGGGGGAAAACAAAATTTCCTCATTTATTATCAGACTTTTAACAAAGCTGCTTAAAAAGCAAATAAGCATGTTAACACTCTTGGCCAGTGATAGACCAGGGCTGCTGATCAGTAAATGCTCTGTGATCATAGGAAGCTATGAGATCTTATTCACCTTTTAAAGTTTGTGGTGCTGCTGTTGACTCAAGCATCCAAATAAATCAAATGTCTGCTTTATTGCAGGGGTCTGAACAAACAAGGCTACCAGTGTCGACGTAAGTAAGAAGGATTTCGGTTGTATTACTGTCATTCTTTGTATTTCATTGTTCCTTCACTTCTGAAAATCTTAAGCGGCAATCCTTTCTTTTCAGAGTGTAATGCAGCAATCCACAAGAAGTGTATCGATAAAGTTATAGCTAAGTGCACAGGATCAGCTATCAATAGCAGAGAAACCATGGTACGTGTTCCTCCTTCTTGTCTGAAACATGAGAACTTTAGCCTGACATTAAATTTTACAACCCACTAATGTTTCGTATTGCCTGAACTTGAATCCTTAAGCTTTGCAATGAATGCCAATCTCCCTAAAACCCTTTCCTCTTCAATAATGACGGTTACTGAGATCCAAAACTAGAGGATGAATAAGAAAAGCATAATAAGAACATCAGTGACTCTCCATTTTCCAGAAAAGCATGATAGAAATTGGCCAGAAAATACAGTTTTGGTCAATTATATGAGAACAACTCTTGTGGCTTCTAGAGCTAGGAGGGACAGTTAAAGAAGAGAGGCGAATGATTACAAAATACCTGTAAGCATTTACACAGTTTGTATGAGATATAACAGAAGTATACTTCTTGTTGTTGAGAGACAAGTGTTTCTTTCATAATGAACCTTGAGGTATATGGCAAGGGAACAAGTTAGATGCTACTGCCTAGGGAAGGGAAGCAAACACAGAAAGTCAGGCACACTTCTTTTCCTATACTTTCCTTCTTCATTCACCAGGTATTTAGTGCAAACCTAATACATGGAAGACACTCTATGCAATGCACAGCAGAGCACAAAACAGACCTGGTCCTGTCTTTATGGACCTTACCGTAAAATTAGGGAAATACATAACTGACAAACAACAATGTATTACTTTCATTTATATTAAGTGCTAAAAAAAAAAAAAAAGCCAACAAGGTATGATGGTGGAGAATAACTAGTGACCTACTTAAACCAAAGGTCAGGGAGGATTTAAGCTGAGACCCTCCAGACAGCAAAGGTCCCAAGGGGAAAAGAGTCAGCATGTTCTAGGAACTGAAATGAGACCACGCGGCTGGAACAGCAAGGGGAAGAGAGCAAACAGAACATGAAGTCGGGGAACTTGGAAGGGCCTACCTGGATGGAGGTTTTCAGACCCTGGTGAGGTGGTTGGATTTTATCTGATCTGTAGTGGAAAGCCCACTTGGTGACTGCAGTAGGGAAATGGTGGGTTGAAGTGCGAATGTAAAAAACCAGAGGTGAGTACAGAAGTCCCCCCAAGGGGGAAAGTTGATGGCTTCTACCAGAAATGGGAACGATGGAGGTGGAGCAAAGTGAGCAGATTTTCAGGTGATTGCCATGTTAGAAATGACTGGATTTACCAATAGATTGGATGTGAAAAATAAAAGAGAGATAAATAAAGATGATGCCCAAGTTTTTGTCTTGAGCAGTAGGGTAGAGGCAGAATCATAATAATGTGAGTAAGATTAGAGGAGAAATTAATATTTCGGTTTTTAATAAGTCCAACCTGAGATGGCGGGCATTCAAGTGGGTATCAAGTGGACAATTTTACAGGCGCTCAGGATTTATATGAGCCAATAGGCCAAATATATAAATTCCCCGAAGGAATCTAAAACTACATTAGGCAGAAGAGAAGGAGCTTGGGATAATGACTGAGAATAAGAGTTCAGAAAGGGCTCGGGGCTCCTGGGTGGCTCAGTCGGTTGAGCATCCAACTTCGGCTCAGGTCATGATCTCACAGCTCACGGGTCCGAGCCCCTCACCGGGCTCTGTGCTGACAGCTCAGAGCCTGGGGCCTGCTTCGGATTCTGTGTCTCCCTCACTGTCTGTTCCCCCTCCACTCGCACTCCGTCTCTTTCAAAATAAACATTAAAAAAATAATCATCATCATATTAAAAAAAAAAAGAGTTCAGAAAGGGCTCTCCATATATTAAGAGTACATGAAGTTACCGAAACCAGAAAGCAAAGGGGTCAATTGTGTTCGGTGCCACTAAAATGAAGACCTCATGGAGATATCCGGAGCCCTTGATCCAAGAAATTTCAAAGAATTGTAGAGTGATTGTTTCCTTGACCAGCAATGAAGGTTACTGGAAGTTGATGACATAGAAACCATTTATGTACTAATACTATCAAGAAGATTAACCTGAAGCTCATTGAAGTAAAACAGTAACTGAAAGGAGGTGAGACCCAAAGGATGGCAATATTCCCATAGCTAGAAATAGATGAGAAGTGGATGAAGCTAGAGAGAGGGACAACCAGATCAGTCAAGAGGGAAGAAGTCCACCCTTGGCAAGAGGGGAAGATGTGGGGATGGGTCTATGACGGACAGACTGATGGTTCATTAATTGTAGCAGAAAGGGAGGAGAGGATGGTTCATATGGATTGTAGATTTGGCGGCAGGCAGCTGAGAGAGCTTCCCTTAGACAGCTTACTACGTCAGTGCAGTCCAGAGATTGGGGGAAGGAAGAAGAGATAGCAAGTGGCTTTGCAGAGAAAGGATCTGTGAGAGAATTATTCCAGGATGGTAAAGCACGGTGGTTAGAGAAGAGCAGTAGTGTTGCCGAGGGCAGTGATGAGTTCATCCGAGTTTGAGAGGCCAGACTGCCCTGGTGTGGGATTTTATTCAGCCACTGGGCAGGCACAGAGAAGGCAAATTGATTGAATTTTTGCAGAGCAGAATTTCTTCTAAAATTTAGTCAGAATTTAGTTGGAAAGGGGGCAGTCTTCTATTACAGGTGACTCTCCTAAGGCTTAAAGAGGTTCGAGTAGTTTGTCCATAGTCAACCATCTATAATATAAGTAGCCAGGCTGGGACTAAATTTCAGATTTCAATCTCCCAGAGCAGTGGTGTTGGGGGTCTTCCCCACCCCAGTTTTATTGAGAAATAACTGACATATGTCACTGTATGAATTTAAGGCATACGGCAGGATGGTTTCATTTACATAAGCGATGAAATCATTACCATGATGGGCTCAGCTAACATCCATCATCGTAGATAGAATAAAAAGAGGAAATAAGATTTCTCCTTGTAATGAGAAGCCTTAGGATCTACCCTCTTTCTTGTACCTCACACAGCTGTGCTGGTTGTGGTCGCCATGTCTAGCTTCTATCCCCAGGACTTATTTATCTTATAAATAGAAGTTTGTACCTTTTGACCTCCTTCCCCCACTTCATCTCCTGTCTCCCAGCCCCCTACCTCTGGAAACCACAAGTCTGATCTCTTTCTATGAGCTTGGTAGGGTTTTTTGGGTTTTGTTTTTGATTGCACATATAAGTGAGATGATATGGTATTTGTCTTTCTCTGCCAGACCAGTGTTTTGTTTGTTTAAATCAAACCTCCACCTCGCAACCTGCCTTTCTGCTTTCTCTACTTGATGCCTTCAGCTTTCCTGGGAAAATCACAAAGTACAAGAATGTCTCTCTATCTCAATGGCCAATGTCCGTTGGAAAGAGAATGAGAGCCATGAGCATAATTTAAAATTTTCAGGAGTCTTCACATAAAAATTAATGAGCTAGTTTACATTCTTTTTCTCATACAAAATCTTCAAACTCCGTATTTTACACTGATAGCATATCATTTTACTGCTCATATCATTGAGGTGCTCACTTGGCCCACTAAATGCATATCATATTGGAATGTATAAATCTCTAGCCTTTCTCAGACATATCTTGAACTATTTGAGCTTGGGGTTTAGATTTGAGGTAGAAGACTTCCAGCTGGACCTTGTCACTAATTATTCATATTTACATGGGAATGTTTATACAAAATGAGATCTGAAAATTATTTTTTCTTGGTTGAAAATGGCTAGAATCAGTTCTAGGCAACTTTTAAATAATTCTAAACAGCTGTTCTAATGGCCTGATGCTGACTAACATCCTCGGTGGGAATACTAGACGTATCCCTGATAATGAATAAGTCTTCTTTGCTGTGCACGTTCCCAAAGGAATTGTTTAATTAAGAACATCCGGAGAGATTATAAGTCTTAAGTAGAACTTTCTTTATTACACAAGAATATTGGTATTTTTACCCAGAATCAAACTTCTTGATGCTGTTATGGCTGTCGTTCACATTGTACGTTTGGCTAAAGGAGATAACTTCAATTCTAGAAAACAAAAACAGAAACAAAATCCTGCTGTATATCTACCACCAGCAACCCTCTCTCATCTCCCCTCCCTGTCCCCAAAACCATCATGTTCATTTTGATGGAGAAAGGGTAACAGTGAAAGAGTATAGGCTGATTCTGTCTTCAGGCTTATAGATGTCCTGGCTCGCTTGCTAGTGTGTGACCAAGACAGGTGTCTTGCCTTCTCTGTGCTTAACCTCCTCATCTATCAGATAAGGATTCTAATAGAAGCGACTTCCAAGGAGGTATTTGCAATATCACATGTATGAAAGGCAATACAAGCAACATACTTGTCCACAGCACCCAGAAGGACCCTTTACCTGCCTGGCGCCCCATCCATCCACATGTGAGAGCGGTGAAGTGCTTCACACTTAGGCTTGCATACTGTTAAGCCCGTAAGCAGTATTTCCTGTAGAAGAAGTATTACATAACATCTTTCAAAGGTTAGCGTCCGAGTTTTGGGTTGAAAAAAAAAAAAAGGAACTATTTATACAAGAATAGGAAGGGGCAGTGTAGTGTTTACTTAGATCCCATTTAGATAAATGACCCCAGTCCCCTCTTCCTGATGCTGTGAGCCTCTCTGTGGGAATGCCCCACACTTTCAGCTTAATCCAGTATATTATACACTTAGCCCTTGTGTGGAAGAGCTAATGGCCGCCTGCCTTCTTCGGCCATAGCTGGAAGGCTTGACAAGTCACACTTATGCCTTAAAGTGTACATTGTTCCGGTGTTTTTAGTGCTCTGTTGGACTAGAGTGTCTGCCAAGACACCCAAAGTTGAAAACCAGGGACACGCATTTGGTCACACATTCTTCCTTTTTTCAGTTCCACAAGGAGAGATTCAAAATTGACATGCCACATAGGTTCAAAGTCTACAATTACAAAAGCCCGACCTTCTGCGAGCACTGTGGGACCCTGCTGTGGGGCCTGGCACGGCAAGGACTCAAGTGTGACGGTGAGTCTAGTGGGAAAGGGGCGTGGGCCCGATGCGGGACCCCTAACAGGTGGCTCTGCAGCCTGGATGGAGAGAGGTCGGGGGGTTGACTTCTCCAGCCAGCCCGGACAACCCCGACATCTTGAATGCGAAGTGCCCAGAATGAGAAACCACTGCTTTTCATTCCCTTCCACCCCCAACACCTTAATCCTTGTTTCCCAGAAAAGTGCAAACCCGTTGAGGCTAATGTCCAGTCTTCCTGACCCATCTCCCTTCCCGTGTCCCCTATTGTGCTGGGGAGAAAGGAAGATAGCATTTCCCCTGACTGGTCCCCTCGCTGGGACCCGCCCTGTGTCTCAGTGCTCTGGGCCGGCTCCTTCTGACCCTGCCTCTCTCCCTCACACCAGCCCTAAGATTCTCTCTGTAGCCCATCAGGGAGCAAGCCCAGCTCATCTGCTTGGCTGATAGATGCTCCTGCATGTGAGGATTTTGTGACCTAGACGGTAGGCTCTGTGCCCTAAGCGTGCTGCAGACTCACAGTGCCGGGTAAGAGGCCCGACCCCGCACTGACCACTTTCCCTCCTCTGATCTCTCCTGGAAGGCTGGCATTACAGCCGAATGAGCCTACAGCTCTGCATGCAATTGAGATTTTTAGACCTGCCCTGAGAAAGGGCAAAAAGCACTTTAATGCTCTAAGAGTTCCAATGGCTAAGGCAGTAACCTCTAGAAACCGAGATGCTGTTACACCAGGCTTAGACAGTAGGGAGGAAAAGATTCCAGCAAGCCACTTCTGCCTTTTGAGTGGGGGTGGGGGTGGGGGACAGGGCCAGAGAGACACCCAAAAAGGAGGGCGTCCTGCTGTGGCAGAGGCCTCTCTACTTTGAATTATTAAATATGGAAGCCACTTTCCTTTTTCTTGGTCACCCCATTCTATTTTATGCCACTGGTTACATCTTTTTGCAATTCTTTAACTTCTTTAAATTCAAGTTAGTTAACCTTGAATTTAGTTTTGGTTTCAGGAGTAGCACCCAGTGATTCACCCCCCTACATACCACACCCAGTGCTCATCCCCACAAGCACCCTCCTTAACGCCCATCACCCATTTAGCCCCTCCCCCCTCCCCTCCTGCAGCCCTCAGTTTGTTCTCTGTAGTTAAAAGGCTCCCTGGTTTGCTTCGCTCTCTGTTTTTATATTACTTTCCCTTCCCTTCCTCTATGTTTATCTGCTGTGTGGTGATAAAGGCAAGGGCCGCCTTCAACAGCCTTCTCTTCCTTGTCCCCGTTGCGTTCACATGCCTGTCAGAGCCTGGGGTGACGTGTCAGTGGAGGCTGGAGGAGGGGTAGGCTTTCAAACCATTTCTGGAGGCAAAACCCAGGTGTAGTGAAAGTTCATCCAAATAAGCCCTCTGTAGCCCAGAAGTACCACAGAGCGCCTTGCTCTCTATACCTGCTCAAGAGCACCCCGGTGGGTCTAGTGGTCTCCGGAGGATCTTTAGGAATTCATAGGCAAGGAGTAATTCCCAAACGGAGCAAGCAGGGTATGAGTGATCAGATGCCCTCTGAAGGCCCCCCTGGTCCTCTGACGGTCTCTCTCACAGCTCGGGTTTCCTCTCCTTGGAGCCTGAGCGCCTCACCTGCCCAGGGGTGCCAACAGCCTGTCTCTGCTTCTCAGCCTGGAACCTCTAGAGAGTTCCTTGCCATTGTTTCACATCCTCCCTAACGTTCTTTCTCCTCCATTCTCTTCTCTTTCCCTCTCTCCCCCCACCTCCTGTATGCCAGGCGGCCTTTCTCCACTCTCCCTTCCTCTCCTCTTCCCTCTCCTCCCCTCCCTCTCCTCCCCAGCACCCTCTGCTCTGGCTGCTGACGCCTGCAGACATCCCTGTGTCCTCGCCCCCCATGCCCTTGACTTCACCTCTCCTCCCTCCCTGCTCTCTGGACTCTGTTCCTCTGCCTTGGCCCTGCTCCTCCTGTCTTGTTCTCGTCTGAGCCTCCTTCCCAAGTAGGGCCTCCCTCTGTCTCGACTCTGTCTCCTTTCTCTCTCCACTGTAATTCCCATGAAAATCGTCGTCCCAAGTGCCAGTTTGCACTCCCAGAGATCAAGTTATCACCTAACAGGTCAGTAACAGAGACGTAGGACATTATCACAGTGGGGATGGGACATGCCTTCATGCCATGCATCCGAGACAAGCTTAGATCCGGCTTCCGTGTTTAAAAGCAAAGTGAAACTCTCCAGTCCTTCGTGCCCGGCCCTCGCTAACTGCCTCCCTTTGCCTCGCGGTAACAAGGAAACGCAGCTAGGGCTGCCCAATGTGCAACCCACAGAGGCACATCCAGGAGGAGCCATGCCGACTTCACAAGGGTACAAAGCCGTTATAAACAGCATCATTACTATAGTAAGGACTTTAGACATACATAAGAGATTTCACTTAGAATGGATTTGGGTTCTATCGATGCAATGTACTGGTTTGTATTTACATAGAAAATGCTGTTTTATTATAAAGTCTCTGAGGAAGAGAAAGTCAGTCAAAACTAAAGGCTGAAGCCTGCTCAAATTTCACTGAAATAGTTTAATATGTATCTCATTGAAATAGACAATGGAGATGAAAGAGAAACTGTATTTGTTGAGCATCTATTTGATGCCATTCACTGTGCTAAGTTCTTTGCACACAAACGGGCTGATAAGCAGGGTGAGAGTAAAAGTGCATTATTTTATAGTGTCTCTTGCCTAATGCCATTATAACAATCGCTATCGATAGAACTTGACAGAATGAAATAGGACTTGGAAACAGAATTCTATCAGCTGGAGTTTGGAAATCTCACGTTAGAATTTTTTTATTGTAATAACGATGTTTCACAGGCAGAATTTCATGTTTCTTAACCAACGACATGAAGTAGTAGTTGTCTTTCTACACACGCACAGATTCACAAACATCCCGATCCAGGAAGGCTCATGGGATCACAGGAAGTGGAGGTTGGACCTTCAGTGCACCGTTTTCAAGACTAATAAATCGGAATATTCCCCTAGAATCATAGGACTTACAGCTCCATCATTTGGTTCAACTAGCCCAACTCTGCCATATGGTGAGAATGGCCTCCAGGCCACTCCCATCCCAAAGCACAGACCACCCCCACCATGTCTGGCTCAGTTCTGCAGGCTGAGGCTGCACCCTGGGCTTCAGCCTAGAGGGGAGAGAAGCTCCTTGCACCTCGTGTGGGAAAGGGGATACTTGGACTCCAATCTAGAACAGAAGTGAACCACCTTCCATCATGGCACATTTCCACCAGAGAGAGCCAGCGTCAGGGCTCTACTCCCAGCAACGGCATCGTCTAAGTGCACACTGACAGCAGCCTTCCTCCACTGTCAGCAAGGCTCTGCTTCTGCCTCCAGTGGCTGTCATTCCCCAGCATCCCATCAAGGAACATCTGTCTGTGTGTAGTCTTGGGAATGAGAGGCGGATGCGTGGGAATCATAAATGCACTGCCTTAATTTATTTGTATTCAGTGTCTCCTCGGAAAATGGCTCTAGGGATTTGCCAATCATTCTTCAACATATGTGTACCTGAAACAGACCTGTGCAAAGCCCGCTCAGTGAGTTCTGTTCCTCTGGCTCACAGTGTCCCTTTCTCCTTTCAGCATGTGGGATGAACGTCCATCACAGATGCCAGACAAAGGTGGCCAACCTTTGTGGCATAAATCAGAAGCTAATGGCTGAAGCACTGGCAATGATTGAGAGCACTCAACAGGTAGGAGAGGCTTTTAGGTTAAGCTCCTGCGCTTTCAACTCGGCAAGGACCATGTGAGTCCTTTCTCCCTTTGATCTGTGGGGTCTGTTCCTGAGCATTCGCCTTGCCTCTGGCTTTTATCCTTATGCCTGTATCCCCACTTGGAGATAGGTATTTATTTAATGCATTTGTATTAGAGATATTTTTAAGATCTTAAATTCTTTGTGGCATGAGCAGGATAGAAACAAATTCACTGAAATTATTGAGGATTCATTACCAGCTTAATACCTATATACTTAATACCTATATACACATCATCCCTAATGCGTGCATGGAACACTGAGTCGAGGGCAACTTTTGCCTTGCCGTTGACTCACATGCGCTGGGGCTAGAGTGTTGAATTTTTGTATCCAAGAACAAACCCTCTTGGTGTTTCCTTTGTATGCTTTTTTTCGTCCATTAACCTTCCTTTCTTATTTGTGACTGAATGATGTAGACAGTACAGGAGAAATCGATTAGCCCCAGGAAAGTATGAAGGAAGTGAATATTTTCCTGCTCATGCATAAAATAGATAGACTCTTAAAGCATAGGGGACCCTAAAAGAATGCTGAGGGAAAGAGGGGTGTAGGTTATCTGTGCATTTAGGAATCTTAAAGGGATCTCATCCCCAAGGGCAGCAGGCTGAGCTGACTGGGCAGTAGTGGGTGGGTAGGCTCGTGGTCTGACTCTTTGTTTATAATCTAGGCTCGCTGCTTAAGAGACAGTGAACACATCTTCAGAGAAGGTCCAGTTGAAATTGGTCTCCCGTGCTCCATAAAAGGCGAAGCAAGGCTGCCATGTGTACCAGCATCTGGGAAGAAAGGTAGCTATCCTGATCCTCGGTAGAATCCTTGTCAGTAGTTAATCTCGGTCAGCCTTAATTGAGTCCTCTGGATTTAAACTCCCCATTTACCTGGTCTGGTAGGTGAGAGGCTCCTACTTCTTGGAAGTGAAACCAAAATATGTGCCATTAGGGAACCTTTGTAAGAGGGGTGGGGGGCAGGGAGAATATGGGATAGGTCTACAGTAAAGGGCTGCAAATGTTTCCTTAGGATTTTAGGATGTTACCTCCTGTCACTGTTAAAAGGTTGTGCAAAAATAAATCTATCGTAAATTTCAATGGTGGGAATATCACAGTAGACCATCTTCTTCTACACCTTTGAGACTTTGGGGGGAAGTTTAAGAGCAGAAAAGGGAAGAATAGTGAGGTCTCAACATATATGACATCATGGAAGTTTACCCAGCCTACTTTCTGAAAGTAGTTCATGAGGAGATATGCCCACAGAAATGTGGGAGATCAGTAGTTTCAGCATACGTTATAAAATAGAGGTTTTCCCCACTATCCTAAAGTAGAGTCTTCCTGTGAAACCCTTTTTTTAAATTGAAATATAGTTAACATACAGTGTTATTTAGTTTCAGGTGTACAACATATTGATTCAACAATTATGTATATTACTCTGTGTTCATCTGTCACCATATGATGTTGTTATAATATTATTGACTGTATCCCCTCTGCTGTATATTTTTCCTCTGTGACTTACTTTTTTTTTTTTTATAACCAAAAGTTTATACCTCTTAATCCCCTTTATTTCACCACCACCCCACCCACTTCCCCTTTGGCAACCACCAGTTTATTCTTTATATTTAAGAATGTTTGGGTTTGTTTTGTTTTCTAGATTCCACATATAAGTGAAATTGTATGGTATTTGTCTTTCTCTGTCTTATTTCATTCACCATAATACCGTCCACAACCATCCATGTTATCACAGTGGCAAGATCTCCTTCCTTTTTATGGCTGATAGTCCATTGTATATATAACGTAGGTTCTTTATCCATTTATCTATTGATGGACACTTTGGTTGCTTCCATATCTTGGCTATTGTCAATTATGCTGCAATAAACACAGGAATGCATATATTTTTTTGAATTAGTGTTTTCATTTTCGTTAGGTAAATACCCAGTAGTGGAATTACTGGATCACATGGTAGTTCTGCTTTTAAGTTTTTGAGGAACCTCCGTACTGTTTTCCACAGCGACTGCACCAGTTTGCATTCCCACCACCCCTGTACTGTTCCTTTTTCTCCACACCCTCACCAACCCTTGTTATTTCTTGTCTTTTTGATACTAGCCATTCTGATTGGTGTAAGAGAATACCTCATTGCGATTTTGATTTGCATTTCCCTGATGATTGATGATGTCCAGCATCTTTTCATGTGTCTGTTGGCCATCAGTATGTTTTCCTCAGAAAAATGTCTGTTCAGATCCTCTGGCCGTTTTTTTAATCTCTGTGTGTGTGTGTGTGTGTGTGTGTGTGTAACTGTATAGGTTCTTTATATATTTTGCATGTAAATCCCTCATCAGCTATACCATTTGCAAATATCTTCTCCCATTCACTATATTGCCTTTTTGTTTTGTTTATAATTTCCTTTGCTGTGCAAAATTTTTTTATTTTGGTATAGTCCCAATAGTTTATTTTTGCTTTCGTTTCCCTTGCCTAGAAGACGCATCCATAAATGTGTTGCTAAGACTGATGTCTAAGAGATTACCGCCTGTGTCTTCTTTTAGAAGCATTATGGTTTCAGGTCTCACACTTAGGTCTTAATTCACCATAAGATTATTTTTGTGTGTGGTTTATGAAAGAGGCCCAGTTTTGTTCTTTTTTAAATATATAATTCATTATCAAATTGGCTTACATACAACACCCAGTGCTCATCCCAACAAGTGCCCTCCTCAATGCCCGTTTTCCCTCTTTCCCACCTCCCCCATCAACCCTGTTTGTTCTGTGAATTTAAGAGTCTCTTGTGGTTTGCCTCCCTCCCTCTCTGTAACCATTTTCCTCCCTTTCCCTCCCCCATGATCTTCTGTTAGGTTTCTCAAGATCCACATAGGAGTGAAAACATATGATATCTGTCCTTCTCTGACTGACTTATTTCACTCAGCATAATATGCTCCAGTTCCATCCACACTGCTGCACATGTACCCCAATGTTTATAGCAGCGCTTTCAACAATAGCCAAATTATGGAAAGAGCCTAAATGTCCATCATTTGATTAATGGATAAAGAAGATGTGGTTTATCTATACAATGAAATACTACTTGGCAGTTTTTTTCTTTTGCATGTAGCTGTTCCCAACACCATTTGTGGAAAGGACTGTTAAAAGAAAAAAAAAAAAAAAGACTCTTTTTCCCCATTGTATATTCCTGTCTCCTTTGTCATAGATTAATTGACCATATGGGTATGGGTTTATTTATGGGTCCTCTATTCTGTTTCACTGATATATATGCCTGTTTTTGCACTAGTACTATACTGTTTTGATCATTATAGCTTTGTAGTGTATCTTTGAAATCTGTGATTATGATATGTTCTTCTTCCTCAAGATTGCTTTGGCTATTCAAGGTCTTTGTGATTCCATACAAATTTTAATATTATTTGTTCTAGTTCTGTGAAAAATGCTGTTGGTATATTGATAGAGATTACATTGAATCTGTAGAGTGTTTTGGGTAGTCTGGAGATTTTAACAATGTTAAGTCTTCTAATCCCTGAGCAGAATATCTTTCCACCTGTTTCTGTCACTTTAATTTCTTCAGTCACCGTTTTATAGTTTTCAAAGTACAGGTTTCACCTCCTTGGTTAAGTTTCTTCCTAAGTATTTTATTCTTCTTGATGCAATTGTAATTGGAGTTGTTTTCTTAGATTTTCTTTCTGCTACTTTGCTATTAGTGTATAGAAATGCAACATATTTCTGTGTATTAATTTTGTATTCCTTGACCTTGCATTTATCAGTTCTAATAGTTCTGTTGGTACAGTCTTTAGATTTTTCTAAATCTAATATGTCACTTGCAAATAGTGACAGGTTTACTTCTTCCTTATCAACTCGGATGTCTTTTATTCCTTTTTCTTGTGTGATGGCTGCAGCTCAGGCTTCTAGTACTATGTGGAATTAAAGTGGCTTGAGTGGACATCTTGTCCTTATCTGAGAAAAAGCTTTTAGTTTTTCACCACTGAGTGTGACGTTAGCTGTGGGTTTGTTATGTGTGGCCTTTATTAGGTTGAGGTGTCCCTTCTAAACCCACTTGATTGAGGGTTTTTATCATTAAGGTATACTGTATTTTGTCAAATGGGTTTTCTGCATCTATTGAGATGACCATGTGTTTTTTATCTTTCCTCTTTTTAATGTGGTATATCACATTGATTTGCAAATTCTGAACTACTCTTGTATCCCTGCAATAAAACAGGGTGGGTGATTATTGTTTTATTGTGGTGGGTGATTTTTTAAATCAGTATTGCTGAATTCTGTTTGCTAATATTTTGTGAAGATTTTTACATCTATCTAAATCAGAGATATTAGCCCCACAGTTTTCTTTTTTTGTAGCTTTGGTATCAGAGTAATCCTGGCCTCATTGAATGAATTTGGAAGCTTTCCTTCCTCTTCTATTTTTTGTATAGTTTGAGAAGAATAGGTATTAACTCTTTAAATGTTGGGTACAATTCCCCTGTAAAGCCCTCTGGTCCTAGACTTTTATTGAGAGTTTGTGATTACTGATCAATTTGATAGCAGTCAGTCCATTTTGTATGTCTTCCAAATTCAGTATTGGAAAATTTTAAGTTCTTGGGTTGTTATCCATTTCTTCCACGTTGTCCAGTTTGTTGGCATACCATTTTTCCATAATATTTTTTAATCCTTGGTATATTTGTGGTGACAGTTGTTATTTCTCTTCCTTCATCTGATTTTGAGTCCTTTTTTCTTGACGATTATAGCTAAAGGATGATTAGTTTTGTTCACCTTTTCAAAGAACCATCTCTTGGTTTCACTGATCTTTTTTTATTGCTTCTCAGTCTCTATTTCAGTTATTTCTGTTCTACTCTTATTTTCTTCCTTCCACTATCTTTGGGGTGTGTTTTTCTTTTTCTAGCTCTTTTAGGTGTAAGGTTAGGTTGTTTATTTGGGATTTTTCTTATTTTCTGAGGTAGGCCTATATTGCTCTAAAGTTTCTTCTTAGAGCTACTTTTACCAGGGCCCAAAGATTGTAGCTCGTTGTTTTTCATTTTTATTTGTCTCCTTGTATTTTCTGATTTTTCTCTTTGATTTGTTGACACATTCATTGTTTAGGAGCATGTTACTTAGCTCTGTGTGTTCTTGTTTTTTTAGATTTTTTTTTCTTTTTTTTTTTTATTATTATTTATTTCTAGGAGAGAGAGAGAGAGAGAGAGAGCGTGAGCAGGGGAGGGTCAGAGAGAGAGGGAGACACAGACTCTGAAACAGGCTCCAGGCTCTGAGCTGGCAGTCAGCACAGAGCCCGACGCGGGGCTCGAACCCACGAACCGTGAGATCATGACCTAAGCGAAAGTCGGACGCTTAACCGACTAAGCCACCCAGGCGCCCCATAGATTTTTTTTTCTTATAGTTGATTTCTAGTTTCATACCATTGTGGTTGGAATGGAGACTTAATATGACTTCAGTCTCCCTAAATGTGTTGACGCTTTTTTGTTGCCTAACATGTGATGTATCCTAGAGAATGCTCCATGTGCATTTGAGAAGAATGTGTATTCTACTGCCTTGGGGTGGAATATTCTATACATGTCTGTTAGGTCAGTCTGCTCTAGCATGTTGTCAAAGCCACTGTTTTTTTTATTGATATTCTGTTTGGGTGGCTTATTCATTGATGTAAGTGGGGTATTGAAGTCCCTGGTATTATATTACTGCTAGTTTCTCCCTTTATGTCCGTTAATATTTGTTTATGTAATTTAGTATTCCAAAATTGGGTACATAAATATTTATAATTTTATGCCTTCTTGTCAGATTGATCCCTTTATCATTATGTAGTACCCTTTTGTGTCTCTTGATCTAGCCTTTGTCTTAAAGTCTATTTTGTCTGATATAAGCATTGCTAACTCAGCTTTTTTTTTCCTTCCATCTGCATGGTATGTTTTCCCATTCCTTTACTTTCAGTCTTAATGTGTCTTTAGGGCTAATGTGAGTCTCTTGTAGGCAGCATATAGATAGGTCTTGGTTTTTTGTTAGTTTTTAATCCATTCGATCACCCTCTGTCTTTTGGTTAGAGCATTTAGTACGTTTACCTTTAGGGAAATTATTGATAGGTATGTATTTCTTGCCCTTTTGTTAATTGTTTTCTGGCTATTTTTGTAGTTTTCTTCTATCCTTTCTCCCATTGCTCTCTTTCACCGGGATTTGATCACTTCCTTTACTGTTATACTTGGATTCCTTTCTCTTTAATTTTTGTGTATCCACTCTTGGTTGTTGATTTGTGCTTATTGGGTCCATATACAACAGCTTATGTGTACAGCACTGTATTATGTTGATGGTCACTTAAGTTCAAACATTCTAAAAGCACTAAGTTCTTACCCCTCCCCCACCTTTTATGTATATGATGTCATGTTTTACATTTTTCTTTATTTTGTGAATACCTTGCCTAATTTTTGTAGATATAATTTTACTACTTATAAAGCCTTTTAGCTTTATAAGCAATTAATCTACTACCTTAACATAAGTTTGCTTTCATTAGTAAAGCTTTATCCTTTCATAATTTTCTTTTAATTATGGCTTTTTATTTTCACTTAAAGAATTCCCTATGGAGTTTCTTGTAAAACTGGCTTAGTAATGATGAACTCCTTTAACTTTTGTCTGGGAAACTCTTTCTCTCTGTTTTTATTCTGAATGATAGCCTTGATGGATTGAGTATTCTTGGTTGCAGGTTTTCTTCTTTCAGCACTTTAGTTTTTGTTTGGTTGTTTTTTTGTTTGTTGGTTTGGTTTATTTTTTGTGTTTTTGTTTTTAGAGAGAAGAAAGCATGGGGGAAGGGTAGAGGGAGAGAGAGAATCTTAAACAGACTCCACACTCAGCATGCCACCCAGCCCACCCAGGGGCTCTATCGCATGACTGTGAGATCATGACCTGAGCCAAAATCAAGAGTCAGACACTTAACTGGCTGAGACACCCAGGCGCTCCTTCTTTCAGCACTTTAAATATACCATGCCGCTCCCTTCCAGCCTGCAAAGTTTCTACTGAAAAACCAGCTCATAGCCTTATGAAATTTGCCTTGTATGTAACTGTTTTCTTTTGCTGCTTTTAAGATTCTCTCTTTATCATTACTTTTGGCCATTTTAATGTTTCAGTGTGGACTACCTAGGGTTCATCTTGTTTGGGGCTCTCTATGCATCCTGGACTTTAATGTCTGTTTCCTTTTCCAGATTAGGGAAGTTTCCAGCTATTATTTCTTCAAACAAATTTTCTGGCCCCCTTTCTCTGTCTTTTCCTTCTGGAATCTCTATAATGCGAGTGTTATTATGCTTGATGGCATTGCTGAGGTCCTTAACTTATTCTTATTTTTTATTATTCTTTTTTTCTTTTTTTGTTCAGCTTGGTTGCTTTGCTGATATGTTTTTCTGCACTCTCTCATCTGCTGTTGATTCCCTCCAGTGTATTTTTTTTCCCTTTCAATTATTGTTTTCTTCAGTTCTGACTAGTTCTTTTTTCTACTTTCTGCTTCTTGGATGAAGTTCTCCTGGAGCTCCTCCACTGTTTTCTCAAGCCCAGTGTGTGCCTTTATGGCTACTACTTTGAATTCTTTACCAAGTAAATTGCTTATTGCCATTTCATTTTGCTTTTTAACTGTGATTTTTGTCTTATTCTTTCATTCAAGACCTATCCCTCCATCTCCTCATTTTGTCTATCCATGTTAGTTTCCGTGTTAGTTTGTCTATCCATGTTAGTTAGTATTAGGTAATTCAGCTACATCTCTTGGTCTTGAAGATAGTGGCCTTGATGAGAGGAAGTCCATTGGTGTTGTGTAATGCAATCCCCTTGGTCACCAGAATTAGGGGCTGTAGAGGTGTTCCTGGGTGGACTGTGGACACCCTACAGTTGAGGCTGAGCCATAATTGCAGCCCAGCTGGATGGACTGATCCATTTTTCCTGCTGTGGGTGCACAGGGCAGGGTTTATTCCCCAAGCTGTTGAGAGGTCTGTCTGAAGCTGCCGTGGGGTTGTTGGTGGGTGGGGCCATCAGTCAGCCTATCTGTCTGCAGTTAGCATCTCTGCCACAGTTGCAGGTACATTGAGGGGCAGGGATTGCCCTTAGAGACTGATCTGTTGGAAATGTGTGTGCCTGGAGGAGGCACCAGAGGAAGAATCACTTTGGAGTGGTACTGGTCCGTACTGTGGGATATGGTGGGGCAATAGCTGCTTTGGAGTGTGTGCAGGCTGAATGGAGCTGGCCCACAGGTGAGTGCTGGGGCAGGGCACGTGGTACTTGCAGGATAGATGGCTATCTAGGCTTAGGAAGGGGAAGAGAAATGGTGCCCACCAGCACTTTTTTTTTACCAGAGAAATCTGAAGATCCCTGACCTCCAGCACATATTCTAAGATTAGTCAATAAATCTCCTTCATGTATACACCCCAGAACTTTTTTTTTAACATTTATTTATTTTTGAGAGACAGAGAGAGACAGATCATGAGCAGGAGAGGGTCAGAGGGAGAGAGAGAGGGAGACACAGAATCTGAAGGAGGCTCCAGGCTCTGAGCTAGCTGTCAGCACAGAGCCCGACGCAGGGCTTGAACCCACAAACTGTGAGATCGTGACCTGAGCTGAAGTCGGACGCTCAACCGACTGAGCCACCCAGGCGTCCCACCCCAGAACTTTTTAAACTGCTGCTTTGGTGCTGTCTTGGGTCAAGTTATTATGGTAGTTCTTTAAGTTCTTTATGGTAGGGATTCAGTTTCCTGTCACCCTCTTGCCCTCCCCAGAGTTAAGCCTGGCTGATTTTTAAAGATCCTAATTTTAAGCTCCACTGTTTTGCAAAGCCAAATGTAATTGAAACTTGTCTTCCCCGTACAGCTTCCCCATGCCAGGGGTGCCTTCTATGGTGTCTGATCCTCTGGCTTCCTTGTGACTGTAGTGCCCTTCCCAATTCTGGCTAGCTTCACAGGGTTTGGGTTCCCAGCCACATCTCCACCCCTTCTGTCTTTCTCAGTCTCCTGTCTGTAGTCAACTGTGGAGGGTCTGCTCTACCAGTCTTCAGGTCATTTTCTGCGTTAATTGTAGAGATGTAGCTATTATCTTGGCGTGCCCATGGGGTGAGATAATCCTCCTCTGCATCTTCCCCGTGACTCCCTATGAAATCTTTCAGAAGCCAGAATGGCATAAATCACCATTATTTTGTGTGGAACAATTCTTGAGCGTTCCCTGAACCAAAAAATCACCTTGGGCTTTTCTGATGGCTTAGAACACATGCTGCTAATGGAGGCGCAGATGCTCACACACTTCGAAGCTCTGGCAGCTGGATACCGAGGTGCTGAGTGCACTTCCCGGGAAGGGGCTGGATGGCACCTCTCCCGCTGCTCTGAGACACCGGCTGTGCCCCTCGCTGCAACACCAGCGCTGAATGCTATTTGCACTTTTCTTTTTTCTGTAAAAGAGAAAATCCTCTCCAGTTTTTTTGTTGTCGTTGTTAGCAAAAGCAGGTAGTGATGTAGATCTATCACAAAAGCAAAGCGGCAAATGCGAGCTTTCAAAACGTGGGATACGTCTGTACTTACTTTCCTAGGACTTAGGCAGAAGATGAAAGTTAAACTTAGAGACTGAAAATAAAAAAGGTCATTCCAACCACACAGAAGACACGAAATTGTGTGGTATGATAGAGGAGCTGTAAAATGGGATCATATCACAATATATAAACGCATGTTGTACACCTCAAATTAACACAATATTGTGTGTCAAATGTATTTCAATAAAAAAGAAATGTTATAAGGGGGTAGGAGGGAGGTTCCAAAAAGTTTTCTGCACCTCTTCTGTCATTGGGTGAGGAATAAATTGGCTGACTTGAATACGGTGACAATGATACAGTTCAGATCTTCAGTGATCTGATTTCCATTTCCTTATCCCTCACATCGGAAGCCACAGGAATTGATGCCACTGTGCCTGTGAGCCATGCAAGTAACTGAGCATCATTTTCCCTCAAATTTGATTACAATCTCTATTTGCCCATGATTTGACATTATTTAAGGTGCTCATTTGTTTTGCATGTATGGACTCTTGCTGATTGGAATGTTCCTTAAAATGAAATTTCTCCCAGTCTGTTGAATTCATAAGAGATGCAGTCTGTGCCGCAAATGCCAGGCTCACGGGCAGAAGGTGCTGCCTTTGCACCGCAGGGGACCTTCCCCCCAGTTTTGTGGATGGAGCCTCAGAGTGGGAAGTGGAAGAGAAAGCATTCTCAGAGTAGCTAAAACGATCCTTTATTGCTCCTTGTTTACTTTTAACCACTGGCTTGCTATTTTCAGAGCCTCAGGGAATCTCTTGGGAGTCTCCTTTGGATGGGATGGAGAAAATATGCCATCGTCCAGAACCTGAACCGAACATAGAAAGACCAACTCTACATATGAAACTAAAAATTGAGGATTTTATCTTGCACAAAATGTTGGGGAAAGGAAGTTTTGGCAAGGTATGACACCGTGCTGTAGAATTCTACAGACCAGCTTCTAGGAATTGAAAAGCAGCACTCCTAAACTCATTGGACCAGAGCGAGTTGTGGGCGTGTAGAAAGGATTCCTGTGCATTTTTTGACTGGATGGCAAGATGTCTGACTAAAAGGAAATCTGGAACTCTAGGGAATAATGTCCTCTGCTTCCTGGGAATCATTGTTCCCAAACCACTTTGCTTTAAAGGTGTACTTCCCATATACTTACGAGTGTGATGTACATGGATATCAAAGAAATGAGAAGCTGCCTCAGTCAATTTCTATTTCATACAGAGGGTTGGGTTTTTTTGTTTGTTTGTTTGTTTGTTTTTGGTGGTTTATCTTTTGCTCCTTTCTCAGACTTAGAGAGCTGTTTTAGTTTGAATGCAATTTTTTTTCCTATCAAAAGTCTTCAGTCTTTGCTAGGACTAATGTCACAAAGTATCAAAGACTGAGTGGTTCAAACACCAGACATTTGTTTTCTTATCATTCTGAAGGTTGGAAGTCTGAGACCTAGGTGTCATAGGGTTATTTCTTCTGAGGTCTCTCTCCTTGGCTTGTAAATGGTCATCTTTCCCCTGTGTCCTCACATGGTCATCCCTCTGTGTGTATCTGTGTCCTAATCTTTTCAGCTTATAAGGACACTATCCTCCCCACTACCCTCCCCACACCCCCAGGGAACTTATTTTAACTTTATTACCTCTGCAACGACCTAGCTCCAAATATAGTCACATTCTGAGGTACTAGGGTTCAGGGCTTTGGCTTGTACATTTTTTGGAGGGAGCACAGTTCAGTGCATAACAAGGCTGTAGCTTGAGAGCCATGAGAAAAGTTTCATGGGGGAAAGTCCCTCCTCTAAATTCTTCCTGCCACACACTCAAGTTATGGGCTGCCTCTGTCAGTCACAGAAGACCAGAGGAAAAGGAGGAAGATGACATAATTTAACAATCAACTGTCAGTGATAGAAAATAACGGTCGAGCTTGCGAACATCAAGACGGATGCGATGGAAGCATAAGCCTTGGGGTTATTCTAGATGCCAAGGATATCTACTGCATTAATTGCTCTCTTTATTGTTTTATATTCTTGGATTAAACCCCTAGGAAAATTTTAGCCAGAGACTACTGCTCTATGAATCAGTGCATCCAAAGCCAGCATTATGCTCTGCACCTGCTCACCACACTTTGGCTGGGAAACTCACCCAGCTTATTTAATGGTAAACTAGAATGCAAATAAGCAGCACCACAGCCGAATGAAATTATGCAGCAATTGGCTTTGGATTTAAACACCAGCGCATTGCTCTTGGCAAAATCTATTCTGCCCTGCAAACTCGCTGATACCCATTAATTCTTTTAGTTCATTTCCGCAATAATATGAAACACAGCAGGCTCATTTGGTGTTAATCTGTGTAATAGGCAATTTTACAGCCAGTCTTCATTATAATTTAGCATCAATTAATGTGCAATTATAATCTGTTACCAAAAATTGAAAGCCCATTATAGAGATGGAAATTGCCTTTTCAGCTTCTTCATTTATGGCTGGTTTGGGGATGTTTTATTGAAAGAAACAATTACCGAAAGAGTACTTTTAATTGTTAATGAAATGTTTATCTTTCTTTGTTCCCATGTGTGCTTCTATATTTGAACAAGGTTAATAAGAAAGACATTAAGTTAAACCTACAAGCCTTAGTAAAATATCCCCAAAAGACACTGAGAGCCTCAGGTATCCTCTGCTCTATGTCCAAAACAGTACGTTTTCACCATCAGGACCCTGAGTCCCTATAGACTGAAGATGATGGGACCATGGGGCCCCTGGAGAGGAGGATAAAGCACCGAAGCAAAATGCGGAGCCATATTTCCCTTTCTCACAACATTAAGAATACTCCAGAATTTGTTTTTCTTCTTTCTTTTGGCTTTATATAGGAAGTACGGTTTGTCAACAAAATGGTAGCCTCTATATTCTTATTCTCAATTTACTTTGCAGCCCAGAAAAAAAATAGCATTGTTTTCTGGGGATATGCACATCATTCATTTACCTGCATTCTCGTAAGTTCTATGCCCTCTGTCAAGCCAGCTACCCCAAAGCTATATATCTGCACCATATTATTTTAAACATAGACACATGCATTTTCAGGATTGGTTGAGTGTCATTGACTTTGACATTCCCTAAAAGTCAAGAAGCAAATGACAAGTATTCTTAATAACTGTCATTTAGAGAGCTTTTTATAGTTTCCAAATCACTTTCCCATGTGGTAGCCATTTGCTTTTCACAATGGTCCTGCAAGTTAGAGAATGTCATGACAATTATCTCTTTTACACATTAGGAAACTGAAGCCCGGAGAGGTTAATTGGTTTGTCCACATCCCCGCAGCCAGTAAATGTCTGCGAAAAGAGACCCATGCTGGAGTTTTCTATTTCCAAATGCCATGTCCTCACAACTGTCAGTCGTCTGCTGCTGCATCATTTGCAAAGTCAAAAGTTGTAGAAACTCCCCAGTATATGCCATCTGGTGTCCTTTCATATAAGAGTCATGAAATCAAGTAGAAAAAGTAAATTTGGAGTTCGATTTTTCCACTGAGTAGCTCCATGCATTTGAGCAAGTGAAGTTACTCTTTGAAGTTAGTTTCTTTTTATTATTACTACCTGCCTTGCAGAGAGCTCTGAGCTAAGAATAAGATTGCACATGTGAAGTGTAGCAGAGTGTGTGACACACAGTAGGTCCTAAAAATGGCACTAGGTCTATGCCATCAGATGAAATGCTATACACTCTTGAGGCACGTGAGGAAAGCTGTATTCCCCTTGTATTATATTTTCACCCTGAAAAACTGGGTAAAACTCAGAGCTAAGTTTTATGCTCATTTGCCCTGATGTTTCAAGTATAATCACATCCTCCTCTCTGCTACTCGCTGCTGCTTCCTTCAGTATGCACTTAGCATCTGGGATTTCATATTATAAATGTCCTCAGGTCCCTGTGAAGATGGGTTATACTTCTTTACACAGAAATTTTTTTTTTTTTAATTTTTATTTCTAGGAGAGAGAGAGACAGCGTGAGCAGGGGAGGGTCAGAGAGAGAGGGAGTCACAGACTGAAACAGGCTCCAGGCTCCGAGCTGGCAGACAGCACAGAGCCCGACGCGGGGCTCGAACCCACGAACCGCGAGATCATGACCCAAGCGAAAGTCGGACGCCTAACCGACTAAGCCACCCAGGCGCCCCTACACAGAAATTTTTCAGGGCCCGAGAATAACCCATCCAATTGTATAGTAGTTTTGTGCAACCCTTTCAAAGTTACAAAGCAAGTATGAAACTCCTAAGTAATAGCCCACATCAGTGAAGTGCTCTATTTTGTCCCTGTAAAGGGGAGGGAGGGGGATTGGAGAAGAAATCCTCTTTATTTCATTTATTTCACCCAACACAGATCTCTCTTGGGACATGGTGTGTTCTTTAATGAGTGAGACCAAATTCTAAAATAAAGTTACTTTTTACCTTTGCTCCTAGGTCTTCCTAGCAGAGTTCAAGAAAACTAATCAGTTTTTTGCAATAAAAGCCTTAAAGAAAGATGTGGTTTTGATGGACGATGATGTTGAGTGCACAATGGTAGAGAAGAGAGTTCTCTCCTTGGCCTGGGAGCATCCGTTCTTAACGCACATGTTCTGTACATTCCAGACCAAGGTAAGTCTTCCGCTCAACCTTCATCCACCTCTCGCCCAGCAAATGCGCCTGTCTACGCCCGGGGTGGGGGTGGGTGCCCTCATTGGGAGGCATGGGGAATTGTCTCCATAGTTTTCTTTACCTTTCAGCTCACCTTCCATCTGTCCAAACAAATTTCTCCTTCTCCAAACACCAGTGAGATACTGTTTTGAATTTTTTAAAACATAGTCTGTTGAGAAGGAACTTGACTATTGGGTTTGTCTATTCGCTTGATGTTTAGAATTTGGTTTAACTCCAATAACCACCAGGATTCTAGGCAGCCTGTGACTTGCTTGACAAAGCAGTGCTTTGTGAGGGAGAAAGACGTGACGCTTGTTTATTCAGCTACCCTGTGTGTATTTGAAGAGACAAAAGTTGGACAGTAGATCACAGTGCGTGTGCACTATTATTTTCCTATATGCAGCCACAGAGAAGCAGCCTGTACGGTGGGCCTATCCATGAGTGAGGGCTGAGCAGTGAGGTAAAAGAGTGCATTTTGTCAGAAGGCTCTTATTCTGGAAGGATTCTCTTCCTGTTCTCCTTATGCCTTAAAAAAAATGCAGGTACCTGGGCGGCTCAGTTGGTTAAGTGACCAACTTTAGCTCAGGTCATGATCTCATGGTTCATGGCTTCAAGCCCTGTGTCAGGCTCTGTGCTGACAGCTCAGAGCCTGGAGCCTGCTTTGGATCCTGTGTCTCCCTCTATCTCTGCCCCTCCCCGCTCATGCTCTCTCTCTCTCTCTCGAAAATGAAAAACGTTAAAAATTTTTTAAAACTTCCATTGCCTTTTTTTCAGACCAAAAACTATTCAGGATCATTTTAGAAAATTTGGAAAATGCTTCACAGTTAATGAGGAAAATCATTTATAATCTCACCACCTACGTATACTCATCATTAATACTTTGAAGTTTAACCTTCTAGACTTTTCACTCAGTGGATTTTGTAAAATTAAAAATAGAAATGGGGGTACCTGGGGGGCACCTGGGTGGCTTAGTCGGTTAAGCGTCCGACTTTCGCTTAGGTCATGATCTCGTGGTTCGTGGGTTCGAGCCCCGCGTCGGGCTCTGTGCTGACTGCCAGCTCGGAGCCTGGAGCCGGTTTCAGAGTCTGTGACTCCCTCCCTCTCTGACCCTCCCCTGCTCACACTGTCTCTCTGTCTCTCTCCTAGAAATAAACAAAACAATTAAAAAAAATTAAAAAAAAAAAAAAAAAGAAATGGGGGTACCTGGGTGGTTCAGTCAGTTAAGTGTCCAACTTCAGCTCAGGTCATGATCTCATGGTTCATGCGTCCGAGCCCCACATCAGGCTCTCTACTGTCAGCACAGAGCCCACTTCAGATCCTCTGTCTCTTTTCCTCCGTTTCCCTCCTCCTTATCTGCTCCGTCTCTCAAAAATAACAAATTAAAACATTTTTTAAAAATAGAAACCCATTGTAAATACTTACTGTTCTGCAGCTGGTGTTTCAACACTCTCTCATATACATTTCTGACTATTTCACAACACGATTTATCTAACTAGAACAATTCTAACTTTCTATTCTGATTTAAATAACAGTAAAGTGAACATCCTTGTAGATCAGTCTTCATGCACAAGCATTATGATTTTCTTTTCCTTTTTTCTCCTCTCCTTCACACTCTCCGCACTGTACGTGGTCTAGAATAATAAGCAGAGCCATGTGGGACTGTGTGGTTAAAACCCAAAGAGCATGAAGGCTTTATTCTCTTATTCCATTTCAAGCCTGCATGATAATGTTCCACCTTAATGTTGGTATGAGTAACAGGCCTCTAGGCTGCCTCAGTCACAGAAGGCAGTAGTGAGGAAACCAAGGGAATCTGTCAGAAAATGTAGATGGCAACTAAGCCTTTTATCACTACTTCTGCAGCCCCCAGTAGATCCTCAACAAACGTTTAATGAAGGAATAAATGCATAAATACACTTAGATAAGAAAAAGAGAAACCAGATGTTGTTTTAAAGAGTACTTAATAATCATATGTAGTATCCAAAGCACCACAGAGGATATGGAAAAATATAATATAGTTCCTGACCTCAAGAACTTCATACTATAATACTAAAGGGGATGAGTGATACTCCTACCAGTGCTGAGTGATATGAAACTGCAGAGTGCAGACTCTACATTCCAGAGCTGAGAGAAATGAGAAATTAGAATATCAGTAGGCAGAAAAGGTCTTGGGCAGTAGAGGGGTGGTTGACTTCAGAAGAAGTATGAAGGAAGGGAGGGATCATAAGGTATTTAAGAGAAGGTGGGCTCATTTTCTGCAGCAAGAAGGCATTTGGAATTTCTGATAATGAGTTAGGTTCTCTCCCAGAAATGTCCTCCTGGAGATCATAAGTATCTGTCCATATGTTACCAAAATGCAAGGTGAGGGGCTTTGCTGTGCATTCCTCGTCTGCATTCCAGATCTTCTGTGCATCCAGGGATGCCTGATCTCACTTTTTCTCTTGGAAATATTGTAAGGCTTGTATCAGACTACTAAATATACTTAAGACCAGGCTTCTAAGAGCATGATGTAATTACATTTCATCTGGTACTTTCTCCCAGCTGTGCCTGTGTGTACACACACATATACATGTACACACACACACACACTTATATATATATATATTTGTATGTGTGATGGTTTTTGTATCTTCTAGGAAAAGCTCTTCTGAATGCTGCTCTGTAGAAAATGCAGAAATCTCCTTGTGCTGGTCTGTCAGAGCTTCAGGCAGTGTTTGCTCCTTTTTATCTCACAGGAGATGCTCTTAAAGTTCCATTCAGCTGTAATGTTTTACCAAAACCAGAGAAGTCAGTGAATGAGGAAGAGTGGCAGAGAATGTGTACATCAAATATAAAAATGACTGGCTCGCTCCTTAGGCTTCAAGGAATGGGTGCTTTCTCATTTCTAAGAAATAAGGGACTGGAAGGTGGGGGGGGCGGGGCGGGGGGGAGAATCTTGCATTATACTTTCCCAGGGACACGGAGTTGTTTTTGAGATGTTCTGATTTATTATTCACATCTTGCATGTCAAACAAAATAACCAATTAAATGCCACAGGTGAACATAAAAAGGAATAATTGAATGATTTGCTGTGGGAACATTTTGGAAATTGCCTTTCTTGAGGCAATGACAGTTACCTTCGCACACTAGTGTAGATATTAGGTAACATAAATGAACTATTGACTCTTCTGGAGAATTGTTATTTTTAGAAGTCATTCATTGGCTTTCTACCTACAAAGAGCCCAGCTGTTGAGTGCCGATTTTTCAGGAGATTCTAAAGACAGCTATTCACTTATTTATTATTGTTTTATTGAAGTATAATTGGCATGCAATATTCTATTAGTCTCAAGTGTATATCATAGTGATTCAATATTTTTATATATTACAAAATGATCCTCATAAGTCTAGTTAGCATCTGTCACCATACAAAGTTATTATAATATTATTAACTATATTTTCTATGCTAAACGTTACATCCTCATGACTGACTTACTTTATAACTGGAAGTTTGTGTCTCTTAATACCCTTTACCTATTTCTAATCACCTCCCCCAACCCCTCCCCACTCAGATAACTCACAATTTGCTTCCTGTATCTGTGTCACTTTCTGTTTTATTTTATTAGATTCTATATATAAGTGAGATCATAGAATATTTGTCTTTCTCTGACTTATAGCATAATACCCTCTAGGTTCACCCACGTTGTCACCGATAGCAACATTTCACTTGTTTTTACAGCTGAGAAATGTTCTGGTGTGTGTGTGTGTGTGTGTGTGTGTGTGATAGATGATAGATAGATGATAGATGATAGATAGATAATCTCACATATTCTCTATCCATTTATCTATCGATGGATACTTAGGTGGCTTCTATATCTTGGTTATTGTAAATAATGCTGTAATGGACATAAGGTGTGTATGTTTCTTCAAATTGGTGTTTTTATTTTCTTTGGATAACTATCCAGGAGTGTAATTGCTGGATCATTTGGTGGTTCTATTCTTAACTTTCTGAGGAACCTCCATACTGTTTTCCATAGTGGCTGCACCAATTTACATTCTGCCAATGTGCACGAGGGTTCTTTCCTTTTTTCCACATCCTCACCAATACCTGTTGCTTTTTGCCTTTTTGATAGTAGCCAATCTGATAGATGTGAGTTGATTTTCATTTGTGATTTTGATTTGTATTTCCCTGATAATTAGTGATGTTGAAAATCTTTTCACATACCTATTGGCCATCTGTATGTCTTCTTTGGGGAAATGTTTATTCAAGACCTATGCCCATTTTTTTAATCCATTTGTTTGGAGGGCATTTAATAATAAATTGTATAAGTTTTTGTATATTCTGGATATTAACACCTTATCAGATGTATAATTTTCAAATATCCTCTCCCATTCAGTAGTGTTGCTTTTTTAATTTGTTGATGATTTCCTTCACTGTACAAATTCTTTTTTAGTTTGATGTAATCCCATTTGTTTATTTTAGCTTTTGTTGCCCTGGCCTGATGACACTGGTCAAAAAATATATATCGCTAAGATACATGTCAAAGAGCTTATTGCCTATGTTCTTGTGTAAGAGTTTTACAGTTGCAGGTGTTATGTTCAAGCCCTTAATCCATTTTGAGTTTATTTTTCTATATAGTGCAAGATAGTGGTCCAGTTTTCCCAACAGTATTTATTGAAGGCACTGTGTTTCCCCCTGTATATTTTTGCTTCATTAGTCATAGATTAATTGACCATAAGTATGTGAATTTATACCTGGGATCTCTGTTCTATTCTCTTGATTTATGTGTCTGTTTTGGGCCAGTACCATGCTGTTTTGATTATGATAGCTTTGTAATATAATTTGAAATCTGGGATTGTGATACCTCCAGCTTTGTTCTTCTTTCTCAAGATTGCTTTGGATATTTGGAGTTTTTTGTGCTTCCATACAAATTTCAGAATTTTTGGTTCTAGTTCTGTGAAAAATACCATTGATATTTTGATTGAGAGCGTATTGAATCTGTACATAGCTTGAGGTAGTATGGACATTTTAGCAATGTTAACAATTCTTCCAATTCATGAGCATGGTATGTCTTGCCATTTATTTGTATTTTCATCAATTTCTTCCACCAGTGTTTTATAGGTTTCAGAGTATAGGTTTTTCACCTCCTTGATTAAATTTATTCCTAGGTCTTCTTTTTAATGCATTGTAAATGGGATTGCTTTCTTAATTTCTCTTTCTGATAGCTCCTTATTAGTATACAGTAACTAATACAACCAGTTCATATATGTTAATTTTGTATCTTGTGACTTTACTGAATTCATTCATTACATCTAATAGTTTCCTGGTGGAGTCTGCAGAGTTTTGTGTATATAGTATCTCATCTGCAAATCATGATGGTTTTACTCTTTTCAAATTTGGATACCTTTTATTTCTTTTTCTTGTCTTCTTGCTCTGCATAAGAGTTACAATACTATGATGAATAAAAGAAGTGTAAATGGGTATCATTGTCTTATTCCGGATCTTAGAAGAAAAGCTTATAACTTTTTACCATTGAGTAGAATGTTAACTGTGGGTTTGTTATATATGGTTTTTATGTTGAGGCACATTACTTTTATATCCACATTGTTGATAATTTTTATCCCAAATGGATGCTAAGTTTAGTTAAATACTTTTTCTGCATCTATTGAGATAATCATGTGATTTTTTTTATCCTTTGTTTTGTTAATGTGTATCACATTGATTTATGGATGTTGAACTATCCTTGCATCCCTGGAATAAATCCCAGTTGATTGTGGTGAGTGATCTTTTTACTGTGTTACTGAATTCAGTTTGATAAAATTTTGTTGAAGAGTTTTGAATCTGTATTCATCGGGGATATTTGTAGTTTTCTCTGTGGGTGTATGTGTGTGTGTCTGTGGTAACTTTGTGTGGTTTTGGTTTCAGGGTAATGCTGGCCTTGTAAAATGAAGTGTTCCTTCTTCTTTGATTTCTTTTAAATAATTTGAGTTAGTATAGGTACTAACTTTTCTCTAATGTTTGGTCAAATTCACCAGCCATCTGGTCTTGGATTGGTATTTTGGGGGAGTTTTTAAATTATTGATTCATCATTACTTAAAATCAGTCTATTTAGATTTTCTCTATCTTCCTGATTTGGTCTTCAGAATGTTGTATGTTTCTGGGAACTCATCCATTTCTTCTAGGTTTTTTCAATCTGTCGGTGTACAATTCTTCATAGTACTCTCTCATGATCCTTTGTATTCTTGTGGTCAGTTGTAACTTCTCTCATTTCTGATTTTATTTTGGCCCCTCAATTCTTTCTTGATGAGTCTGACCAGAGGATATCAATTTTCTTTATCTTTTCAAAGAACCAGATTTTAGTTTCTTTAATCTTTTCTATAGTTTTTTTAAGCCTCCATTCATTTCCATTCTGATCTTTATTTAAGTTCCTTCCTTCTGCTAACTTCGGGTTTTACTTTTTTTCTAGTTCCTTTATGTGTGAAGTTAAATTATTTATTTTTGACTTTTTATTGTTTCTTAAAGTAGTTTCTTGAAGTATTACTATAATCTTGTTTCTTAAAGTAGTTTTGTATTACTATAAACTTTTCTCTTATAATTTCTTTGTGGGGGGTGGGGATCCCATAGATTTTGGTAAGTTGTTTTTCCACTTTCATTTGTTTCCAGGAAGTTTTTATTTCCTCTTTCATTTCTTTGTTAACCCATTGGTTGTTTAATAGCATGTTGTTTGGTGACCCTATTTTGTATGTCTTCCACTTTCCTTCTGTAATTGCTTTTTAGTTTTATACTGTTTTGCTGGAAAAGACACTTGATATAATTTCATTGTTCTTGAATTTGTTGAGATTTCTTTGTGGCCAAACATGTGATTTGTCCTGTAGAATTCTCCATGTACACTTGAAAATAATGTATATTCTGTTGGTTTTAGATTAAATTTTCTATATTAGCAATTAAGTCCATCTGGTCTAATGTGTATCATTTAATGCCAATGTTTTCTTATTACTTTTCTGTCTAGATGATGTCTCTTTTGATGCCAGAGGTGTATTAAAGTCTCCATATTGTATTGTTATCAATTTACTGCTATCAATTTCTCCCTTATATTTTGTTAATATTTACTTATTACACATAGATGCTTTTTTGTTGGGTGCATAAATATTTGTGAATGTTATATCCTCTTCTTCAATTGATCCTTTTATTTTTAGGTAAAGGTGTGTGTGTGTGTGTGTGTGTGTGTGTGTGTGTGTTTAACAGTGTTTCAAGTCTGTTTTGACTGATAGAAATATTGCTCCATGCCTTCACTTTCAGTCTGTATGTCTTTAGATCTGAAGTGAGTTTCTTGTAGGCAGCACATAGGTGGTTCTTCTTTTTTTTTAATCCATTCACCTATCCTATGTCTATTGATTAGAGCATTTAGACCATTTAAACTTAAATTAATTATTGATGGATATGTACTTCTATTTTGTTGATTGTTTTATGGTTGCTTTTGCAGCTCTCTTTTTTCTTCTCTTGGTATCTTTCCTTGTGATTTGATGGTTTTACTTAGTGTTATGTTTGGGTTCTTTTCTCTTTGCTTTGTGTATATCTACTGTAGATTTTTGGCTTCCCAGTACCAAGATGGATGGATGGATAGGTGTGTGTGTGTGTGTGTGTGTGTGTATACACAAATACAAAGGTGTTACAATGTTATTAACTATATTCCCTATACTGAACTTTTGTTCTCTGTGACATACTTATTTTATACCTGGAAGTTTATACTTCTTAATCTCCTTCACCTATTTTGCCCATCCGTACAAATCTTCACCTGAGGCAACTACCAGTTTGTTCTATGCATGAGTCCCCTTCTGTTGTTAGTTTGTTTTCTTTTTAGTATTCTGCATAAAAGTAAAATCATATAGTAGTTGTCTTTCTCTGACTTCTTTCACTCACCCTAATATCCTCTAGCTCCATCCATGTTGTTGCAAATGGCAAGATAGATATATATGATATATGGATATAGATATATAGATACATATCATACAAATATCAGCCAAATACACACACACTCTCCACTTCTTTAGTATTTATCTGTTGATAGACACTTAGGTAGCTTCCACATCTTTGCTATTGTAAATAACACTGCATTGAACATGGGGTGCATATATCTTTTTGAATTAGTGTTTTCATTTTCTTTGAGTAAATACTCAGAAGTAGAATTACAAAATTATATGGTACTTCTATTTTTAATGGGGGGGGGTAGAAATCTCTATACTTTTCCATAATGGCTACACCAGTCTATGTTCCTGCGAATAGTACATGAGGGTTCCGTTTTCTCCATATTCTCACCAACACTTGTTCTTTCTTATTTTAAATTTGACTATAGTTGACACACAATGTTACATTAGTTTTAGTTGTTATTTCTTGTCTTTTTTTTTTTTTTTTTTACAAATAGTTTATTGTCAAATTAGTTTCCACATAACACCTAGTGCTCATCCCCACGATATTTCTTGTCTTTTTAATACTAGCAACTCTGACAGGTGTGAGGTGACTATCTCTGTGGTTTTGATTTGTACTTCCCTAATAATTAGCAATGCTGAGCATATTTTCATGTGTCAGCTGCCATCTGTTATGTTTTCTTTGGAAAATGTCTGTTCAAGTGCTCTGCCCATTTAACCAGATGGGTTTCTTGCTGTTGTTGTTGTTGTTGTTGTTGTTTTGGTGTTGAGTTCTTTCTATAATTTGGAAAATAACCCCTTATTGAATTATCATTTGCAAATATCTTCTTCCACTTGGTAGGCTGTTTTTTTGTCTTCTTGATGGTTTCTTTCACTGTGCAAAAGTTTAATATTTGATGTGGTCTAAATATTTACTTTACCTTATGTTTCCTTTGACTAATGAGACATATCCAGAAAAATATTACTAAGGCTACTCTCCCAAGATTTTACTGCCTGTGTTTTTTCTTTAGGACTTCTTTGGTTTCAGGTATTGCAGTTAGATTTTAATCCATTAAAAATTTTTGTATGTGTCTATGACATAAAAAAGTGGTCTAGTTTCTTTATTTCATTTTTTTTTTGCACAGTCGTCCAGTTTTCCAAATACCATTTATTGAAGATATTCTATTTTCTCCCTTGCATTTTCATTCCACCTTTGTCACAGATCATTGACAATATAAGCATGAGTTTATTTCTGGTATTTCTATTCTGTTTCATTGACACAGGTGTCCAGTTTTGTGCTGGGACCACACTGCTTTGATTATTGTAGCTGTGTAGTATCGTTTGAAATCTGGGATTGTGTTACTTTTAGCCTTATCCCTCTCTCAAGATTGCACTGACTATTTGAGGTCTGTTGTGGTGCCATTCAAATTTACAACTATTTGTTGTAGTTCTGTGACTAATACTACTAATATTTTGATAGGGAATACAGTGGATTGTGGATTGATTTGGGGAGTATGGACATTTAGTCAGTATTCTTCCAATCCATGAGCATGGAGTATCTGTCTCTTCATTTATGTCATCTTCCATTCCTTTCATTAATGTCTTAGAAGTTTTCAGAATTCATGTTTTTCTCCTCCCTGGTTAAATTTATCGCTAAATATTTTAAGCTTTTTGATGCAATTGTAACTGGGATTGTTTTCTTAATTCTTCTTTGTTAGCTCATTATTAGTGTATAAAAATACAACAGATTTCTGTATATTAATTTTATATTCTGGAACCTTACTGAATTCATTTATTCTATAGTCTTTTAGTGGAGTAACCGTGGCTTTCTATATATAGTATCATTCATTTTCAAATACTAATGGTTTTACTTGTACCTTACAATTTGGATGGCTTTCTTTATCTTATCTGTCTGCTGTGGCTAGGATTTCCAGTACTATGTTGGATAAAAATGGCAAAAATGGATATCCCTGTCTTGTTTCTGATTTTGTCTTAATCCTGATCACCACTGAGTACGACGTTAGCTGTGTGTCTGTCATACATGGTTTTTATTATGTTGAGATATATTCCCTCTAAATCTACTTTGTTGAGTTTTTATCATGAACAAGTGCTAAATTTTGTCAAATGCTTTTTCTGCAGCTATTGAGATGATCATATGATTTTACCCTTTATTTTATTATCACATTGCTTTGTAGATGTCAAACTGTCTTGCATCTCTGGGATAGATCCCACTTGATCTTGCTGAATAACCCTTTCATATTGTTGGATTTGATTTGCTAATATTTTGTTGAAGATTTTTGGATCTATATTCACCAAAGATATTGCTCTTTAATTTCTTTTTTGTGGGTGTGGTTTCTTTGGTTTTGTGTAAGAGTTATGTTGGCCTTGAAGAATAAATTTGGAAGTATTCTCCCTCTTCTGTTTTTTGAAATATTTTTAGAAAGATAAGTATTAACTCTTTAAGTATTTGGTAGGGGTGCTTGGGTGGCTCAGTCAGTTAAGCATGAGACCCTTGGTTTCAGCTCAGGCCATGATCTCATGGTTTCGTGGGTTCAAGCTCCACATCAGGCTCTGTGCTGACAGTGCAGAGCCTGCTTGGGATTATGCTCACTCTCTGCCTGTCCCCCACTCACACGGTCTCTGTCTCTCTCCCAAAATAAATAAATAAACCTAAAAAAAATAAAAGTAAATAAATATTTGGTAGAACTTACCAGTGAAGCCAACTGGTCCTGGGCTTTTGTTTGCTGCAAGTTTTGATTACTGATCAGTTTCATTATTAGTAACTTGTATGTTCATATTTTGTGTATCTTCATGATTCAGTCTTGCAAAATTGTATGTTTATGGGAATTTTATCTGTCTCTTCCAGGTTGTCCAATTTATTGGCATATAATTTTGTGTAGCAGTCTCATAATACTATCTATTTCTGTGGTGTTGGACATACTTCTCTTTCATTTATAATTTTACTTCAGTCCTTTCCTTTTTTTTCTTGATGCAATTGACTAAATGTTTATCAATTTTATTTTTTCAAAGAACTATCACCTAGTTTTATTAATCCTTTCTATTGTGTTTTTAGTCTCTATTTCATTTATTGCCAATCTTATCTTTATTACTTATACCCTCTTACTAACTTTTGGCTTTGTTGGTTTACCTTTATCTTATTTCCTTAGATGTAAAAGTATATTGTTTATTTGTTTTTGTTTTTGTTTTTTTGTTTGTTTCTTGAGGTATGCTTCTATCACCGTAAACTTCCCTCTTAGAAAAGCATTTGCTGTGTTCGAAAGATGGATTTTGAACCATTGTGTTTCCATTTTCATTTGTCTCCATGTATTTTGTTGAATATTCCCTTTGATTTATTCACTTACCCATTGGTTGTTTAGTAGCATGTTGTCTAGTTTCCAAGTGTTTGTGTTTTTTCACTTGTAATCAATTTTTAGTTACATGCTGTTGTTGTGGTCAAGAGAGATGTTTGATCTAATTTCCATATTCAAAATTTATTGGAACTTGTTTAATGGCCTTACATGTCATTTATTCTGGAGAATCTTCCATGTGCACTTGAAAAGATTGTGTATTCTGTCCTTTTGAACAGACTGTTCTCTTTATTAAGTTGATCTCCTCAAATGTGTTATTCAAAGCCACTATTTTCTTATATTATGTGTGGATATTATATTAAGTGTCCATTTATGTGTCCATTTATGTAAGTGCGTATTCAAATCCCATATTATTATTGTATTACTTTCAATTTGTTCCTTTATGTCTGTTAATATTTATGAGCTTCTATGTTGGGTGTATAAATATCTATGTTGGGTTATATCCTCTTGTGGATTGATACCTTTATAATTATGTAATGTCCTGTGTTGTCTCTCTCTTTTTTTTTTTTAAATATTTTTTTATTTCTAGGAGAGAGAGAGAGAGAGAGACAGCATGAGCAGGGGAGGGTCAGAGAGAGACAGGGAGACACAGACTCTGAAATTGGCTCCAGGCTCCGAGCTGGCAGTCAGCACAGAGCCCGACGCGGGGCTCGAACCCACGAACCGTGAGATCATGACCCAAGCGAAAGTTGGACGCTCAACCGACTAAGCCACCCAGGCGCCCCCTGTGTTGTCTCTTATTAGTCTTTGATTTAAAGTCTATTTTAACATAGGGGAAAGAAGGAAAAATAATATGAAAACAGGGAGGCAAACCATAAGAGTCTTAAATACGGAGAACAAACTGAGGGTTGTGAGAGGAGGTGGGCGGAGGAGTGGGCTAAATGCGTGATGGGCATTAAGGAGGGCACTTGTTGGCATGAGCACTGGGTGTTATATGTAAGTGATGAATCACTGGGTTCTACTTCTGAAACTAATGCTAGATTGTATGTTAACTAACTTGAATGTAGGAAAAAGAATTTAGAAAATAAAATAAAAGTCTCTTTTATCTGATATAAGTATGGCTACCCCAGCTTTCTCTTTGTTTGCATTTGCATGGAATATCCTTTTCCATCCCTTCACTTTGTCTATATGTGTCTTTAGGTGGAAATAATGCTCTTGTAGGCAGCTAACAGATGTGTCTTGCTTTTTTTGTTTTGTTTTGTTTTTAATTCATTCAGTCACCCACTCTCTTGATTGCTGTATTCAGTCCATTTACATTTAAAGTAATTATTAACATGTGTACTTATTGCCACTTTCCTCAATGTTTTCTTGATTTTTTTGTTAAATCTTTTCTTGCTCTGAGTTTTTTGATTTGCTGACTTTAGTACTATACTTGGATTCCTCTCTGTTTATTTTTTGTTTGTTTCTATTACAGGTTTATCATTTGGGTATATCATGAGGTCCTTCTATAACATTCTTCATTATAACATAATATAGCAGTCTTTATTGTTGATGGGCACTTAACTTCAAACATACTTAAACCACTACCTTTCCCCCCCTCCCACATTTTATGCATATGATGTCATGTTTTACATCTTTTTGTTTTGTGAATTTCTCATCTAATTTCTGAAGATAAAATTAATTTTATCTTTTAATGTTCATACTGGACTTATATGACTGATCTACTACCTGTACTATATATTTGCTTTTACCATTGATATTTTCCTTTCATAAATTTCTTACTAGTAGTTATAGCCTTTACCTTTTTGCTTAAGGAACACCCTTAAACATCTCCTGTAAGGCTGGTTTAGTGGCGAAGTCCTTTAAGTTTTGTCTGGGAAACTATCTCTTCTTCAATTCTGAATAACCTTGCAAGGAAGAGTATTCTCGAATGTAGGCTTTTGACCTTCAGAACTTTCGACACATCATGCTACTTCTTTCTGGTCTATGAAGTTTCTGTTGAAAAATCAACTGATAGCTTTAAGTGGCTTCTCTTATGTTAACTATTTGCTTTTCTCTTGCTGCTTTTAAGATTCTCTTTATCTTTAATCTTTGAAATTTTAATTATTATGTGCCTTGGTGTGAATCTTCTCAGGTTCTTCTTGTTTGGGTCTTACTGTACTTCCTGGACATCTGTTTCCTTTCCCAGGTTATGGCACTTTTTCATTATTGTTTCTTCAGATACGTATTCTGCTTCTTTCTTCTCCTTCTTGGTCCTTATAATATGATTGTTAGTATACTTTATGTTGTTCAATAGGTCTCTTAACCTAGTCTCATTTTTAATTTTTTTTTCTTTTTGCTATTCAGCTTGGATGCTTTCCACTACCCTGTCTTCCAGATCCTTGATTTGTTCTTCTGTATTATCTAATCAGTGTTGATTCTGTCTAGTGCATTTTGCATTCCAGTTATTGTATTCTTCATCTCTGCTTGGTTCTTTTTTTCATATTTTCCAACTCTGTTAAAGTTCTTGGTTCATCTACTCTTCTCTAGTCCAGTGAGCATCTTTGTGATATTACTTCTCTTTATCAAAAAGATTTCTTATCTCTGTTTAATTTAGTTATTTTCTGAGCTTTTGCTTTGTTCTTTCACTTGGAACATATTCCTCTGTCTTCTCATTTTGTCTGACTCTGTGGGTTTGTTTCTAAGTATTAGGCAAGTCTGCTGTGTCTCCTGATCTTAGAGAAGTGGTGGTCTTATATAGGCATCCTCTGAAGCCCAGTAACACAATCCTTTGTTGTTGTCTAGAACCGGGGAGTCCTAGGGGGCCCCTCTGTGGGCTACATGCACCCTCCTCTTGTGCTGATCCAAAACTGCTGCTGGCACTGTGGGTGATGGGCCCTCAGCCCACGTATCAGCAGTGACAGGCTATGACTGATGCAGGAGCACTGGTAGGCAGGACTAACTCTTGGCATGGCAGGCTGAGAGGCCCAGCTGCTGCTACTGCAGGTGCGTATGGGTGTGGCTAGCCCTACCACAGCTGGTTGAGAGGTCTACTGCAAGCACTAAGGGTGTACCGGTGGCCAAGGATGCCCCCTATGCTGAAGAAGCCACCTTGCAGAGTCATCAGTCTTTGCCAAGGCTGTCTGCCTGGTGTGGTAAGATATAGTCACTCTGGGGATAAGACAGTCCTGACAAAGGCTCCCCACCAAGTGTGGCTGGGTGAGAGCTGCTTTGGATGGGGTGTCTGCTAGGGCAGATGTATGGGATGGGGCAAGTCTGAGTGGGGTGAGCATTTCCTAGCAAGGTAGATGTAAAGTGTCAGAACTGGCTCCTATAAGTGTCTGGCTAGTTAGGCTGAAGGAAAGCAAGGAAAATGGTGCCTGCCAGGATTCCTCCTTCTGGAGAAAGCTCCCACAGATCCTTCCCCCCCCAGCATATGTTCTAAAATTAGTCCATAAATCTCCTCCTTCACATATAACAAGGTGCTTTGTTAATTCAAAAAAATTAACGTTTTTATTTATTTTTGAGAGAGAGGCAGAGACAGAGTGTGAGCGAGGGAGGAACAGAGAGGGAGGGAGACAGAGAATCCAAAGCAGGCTCCAGGCTCTGAGTTGTCAGCACAGAGCCTGACTTGGGGACTCGAACTCATGAAGCGTGATATGAGATCATGACCTGAGTTGAAGTCGGACGCTCAACTGACTGAGCCACCCAAACTCAGAGCCAGAAAATTTAATTCAAAAATTTTTAATGTTCATTTATTTATTTTGAGAGAGCAAGAGCGAGTGCACAGGGAGGGGGCAGAGAAAGAGGGGGAGAGAAAATCCCAAGAAGGTTCTGCACTGTCAGCATGGAGCCCAATGTGGGGCTCAAACTCATGAACCTTGAGATCATGACCTGAGCCTAAATCAAGAGCTGAATGCTTAACTGACTGAGCCACCAGGCACCCTAAGAGGTGATTTCTAAATACCTCTGTGCTGGGTCTCAAACTGAGTCCTATAGCACATTGGCCCTTTAAGAGTGGGGTCTTGGTTTCCTATGGCCCTCCACCTCTCCCAGAGTTAAGCCCCACCGATTTTCAAAGCTCTTGGAGTTGAGCCCTGCAGATTTTCAAAGACAGACATTATGTGGGCTTGTCTTCCAAGTCCAGGGCCCCAGGGACTGTGTGTGCCCAGTACGGGGCTTAATCCCCTTGCTCCTCAGAAAGAACCTCAGCACTTGTGACATCCATCCCACTTGTGGTTTGCCACGCTGAGGGTTGAGTTCCTGACCTCATCTCTGCCTCTCCTACCCTTCCCAGTGCGGCTTCCTCTTTGTGTCGTTAGCTGTGGAAGATCTGTTTTGTTAGACTTCAGACCTGAAGGGGGTTGCATCACATGAGCTGTTGGCGGTGTGTGTCCATGCGGGGAAGGTGAGCTCAGAACCCTTCTACTCTTCCATCTTCAGTGTTTTTACTCATCTATATTTCTTACTTCTGGTTATGATCTCTTTCACTAAAAACAACCCTTTAACATTTCTTGTAAGACTATATAGTGGCAATGAACTCCTTTAGTTTTTCTTGTCTGAGAACTTCTTTCTCTCGCCTTCAGTCTGAACGCTGACCTTTTTGGGTAGAGTATTCTAAGTGGAAAGTTTTTCCTTTTCAGCACTCTAAATTAAATATATCCTGACATTCCCTTCTAGCCTGCAAAGTTTCTGCTGGAAAAAATCAGCTGATAGCCTTGAGTTCTTTTGTATGTGACTGTTTTGCTGCCTTTAAGATTCTCCATTTATCTTTAGCTTTGGCCATTTTAATTATAATGTGTCTTGATGTAGATCTTCCTGGTTGATCTTGTTTTGGACTCTGTATGCTTCCTGGACCTGGATGTCTATTTCCTTCCCTACATTAAGAGAATTTTTCAGCTATTTCTTCAAATACATTTTCTGCCCATTGCTCTCTTTCTTCTTCTGGGTCCCCAGTAATGTGAAAGATAGAATGCTTGATGTTATCCCAGAAGTCCTTAAACTATCTTCATTTAATTTTTTTTCTTTTTGCTATTCTGTTTCTGTGATTTTCACTCTTCAGTGTTCCAGATCACAGATCCATTCTTCAATATCATGTAATCTTCCTTTAGTTCTCTCTAGCGTATTTTTCATTAAAGCTACTATATTCCTCATCTTGAACTGGTTCTTTCTTATATTTTCTTTTTGGTGAAATTCTGTGTTCCTCCATTCTTCTCCCCAGTTCAGTAAACATCTTTATGACCACAACTTGGAACTCTTAATCAGGCAATTTGTATCCATTTAATTAAGATTTTTTTTCTGGGGTTTTATCATGTTTTTCACTTGGAACATGTTTCCGTCTCATTTTGTTTGACTGTCTAGGTTTGTTTCTATGAACTGTGGTAAGTGGAACACCCACATTTCCCAGTCTTGAAGGAGCGGTCTTGCGTAGGCCCATCCCCTTGAATACTGAATGCATCTGGCTGCCTTGGCAGGCCAGCTAGAGCTGAGGTGGGTGCAGTCTTGGGGCTCCCAGGGTATGCTGCATTGGGGCCACCTTGAGAGATGGCTGGATCTGGAGCTGGCATGGATGAGGAAGTCCTGAGGCATGCTTCCCCTGGGCTCTCTTGGGAGGAACAGCTGGAGCAGAAGTAGTTGTGGGCTATGGGCACAAGAGCCAAGCTTCACTACAGCCATCTTGATTAAACAGCTGGATTGGGCACAGGCTGGGGAGTGGTCTTGAGATATACCACCCCCAGGCCACCTTGGTACAAGAGCAGGGTTATAGTGCAGGCTGGGAGTTCCTAGCACTGCAGTCACCCTAGAGGGATGGCTAGAGCTGGAGTAGGCATGGGCTGAGGGACCCGAAGCATAATTTGCTGGGGCTGCCTTGGTAAGCTGGCTTGAGCTGGAGCAGGTGCAGACAGGGGTACCTGGCGCACACTGTGGGTGCTAGAGCCACTTTGAGGAGATTGCTGGAGCTGGTATGGATAATGGCTTGTTGGGGTGGCCCCAGTAGGCTGGCTAGAGCATCTGGACCCTGTTCCTGCCTGTGGTATCAAGGTGGAGAGTGAACATGAAAAATGGCACTTGCTGGAACCTCCGACCCTGGAGGGAGTTCCAACAGTTTCCCATCCATCGGCAAACACTCTAGGGTTTATAAATGGATTTTTCACTTATAGTCTCATTGCCTTCAATCCAGATTTTTATTTTTTGCTGTGCTGCGCCCCAGTTCAAGTGAATGCACACCAGCCTCTCAGTGATATCACTACAGACTGCAGGTCACAGTATCAAGGGTAGAGTTCCCATTATTGCCTTGTCTCCATCCCTCCTGCCTTCTCTATGTGGTCCCTTTTTCATTTTTTGAGCAAAAGCTGTTCCGTTAGCCCTCAGTTCTTTTTCTGGAGGGGTTGCTTTATATGTAGGTATAGATTCATTGTGTCAAGAGAAGGTGAATTCAGGGTCTTCCTCTGCCACCATCTTGGATTGACCCTTTTCATTTATTATTTATCTGGGCAAGTGCTATAAATCATTAAAGGCTTTTAAAGTTCAATATGAGGGACCTATGACCTATTGAAGTGTAAAAATATGGCAAAGCTATTTAGGAAGCTACACAGCATGAAAATAGCTATGGATTTGGGCTCTCAAGCAGTTTAGTCCCAGCTCAACCACATATCAGCAGGGCTCTGAAGCTCCCCTCCTTCCCTGCATGGGATAGAGAGTAAAAATTATCATGCAGAGGGGTTGTGGAGTATAAGCCAGGTACCATACATGAAATCACAGTGCTTGTGACCCAGATGTGCAAAACAGTATCAGTTGAATTTAAACCTGAATCTGAATGAGGCTCAAAAAATTGTTTTTGAAACTTTCTCTGTGACACATCAAGATAACTTTGTACATCACTGACGTTATGACATAAATTATTGTTATCAAAGTCTAGTATAAATCAGTATTATGAGAAGTTGTCTTAGCAGGTGGGAATGCTTCTTATTCTTTATTTTTACTAACATCTCTGTTTTTCAATATTTAACTTTCTGTGTCTCATATGAAAGTCCACAGGGCTTAAAATTGCATGGTCCCTCTTGGAATCAACTTCAGTATGTATCCCAGCCAACTTCACACTACTGGATTTTAAGCCTGTGTATTCAGTACCTATTTTCCATTACCTACAGTCCAAAAAAAGCATAAAAATGGGAAAATCCATACTCAAGTTTTATCTACAAGAATTATTGTCATAAGTCTTTTCACTGTACTAACAATTAAAAATTATCAGAATCAAATTAATCATAAAACCTTGAAAAATATCCATTTCGCAACCTACTTTCAAAGGTAACTATTTAATTCAAATTCTTATTGTGGACCTACAATTTGTAAGTTCTCTAGGTTTCCCCAAAATAGGCAAGACTCTAAAACTGTATGTGGATTAAATCACAGAGCTATTTCCCTTTCTCACCTAATTCCAATTAGTAAATAGAAAACCAAGTCCTACCTCACTTGGAAAAATATTGCACTTTCTTGATCTTAATATATAACTAGTAATTAGATGCACTATTAATTTTCTTGATAAAGCAATTATTTTAAACATTGTATTAGAAGCTATCTCCAAATTTTAAGATTGTCTAAATGTGAAATAATGTGTCAACTAGAAATTGCCATTGGCTGCTAGTAACAGGTACAAGGTTTCCATGAGTTTCTCTCTTCATCTAAAAGGAGTGAGATATGCATTTCAGAGCAGCTATGATACAGTTCCATGGTGTCATCAGGGATCCAGGCATCATTTGCTTCCATCGTCATCCATTCCGTCATCCACAGTACTTTGCTTCCATGCATCCCTTTGAATTAACAGTCTTGTATTCTTTTTTTTTTAAATAGTTGTCAAGTTGGTTTACATATAACACCCAGTGCTCATCCCCACAGGTGCCCTCCTCCATGCCCATCACCCCCCTTTCCCCCTCCCCCACAACCATCAGCCCTCAGTTTGTTCTCAGCATTTGAGACTCTCTCATACGGTGTGCCTCCCTCCCTCTCCCCCACTATTTTTCCCCTTCTTCTCCCTCATGGTCCTCTGTTAAGTTCCTCCTAATCCACCTATACGTGCAAACATATGGTATGTGTCCTTCTCTGCCTGACTTATTTCGCTCAGCATAACACCCTCAAGGTCCATCCATGTTGCTACACATGGCCAGATTTCATTCTTTCTCATTGCCATGTAGTATTCCATTGTATAGATGAACCACATCTTCTTGAACCATTCATCAGTTATTGGACATTTAGGCTCTTTCCATGTTTTGGCTATTGTTGAGAGTGCTGCTTTGAACATTGGGGTACATGTGCTCCTATGCCTCAGCACTCCTGTATCCCTTGGGTAAATTCCTAGCAGTGCCATTGCTGGGTCCTAGGGGAGCTCTATTGTTAATTTTTTGAGGAACCTCCATACTGTTTTCCAGAGGAGCTGCAGCAGCTTACATTCCCACCAACAGTGTAGGAAGGTGCCCATTTTTCCATATCCTCGCCAGCATCTAGTGTCTCCTGATTTGTTCATTTTAGCCACTCTGACCGGTGTGAGGTGGTATCTCAGTGTGGGTTTGATTTGTATTTCCCTGATGATGAGGGACGCTGAGCATCATTTCATGTGTCTGTTGGCCGAAAAATAATCCAGTGAAGAAATGGGCAGTAGTCTTGTATTCTTTAGGTAAATACCCAGTAGTAAAATTGCTGGATCATAAGGTCGTTCTATTTTCAACTTTTTGAGGGACCTGCATCTGTTTTCCACAGTGACTGCTCCAATTTACATGTCTACAAAGAATGCACAAGGGCTCCTTTTACTCCACCTCCTTGCCAACACTTGATATTGCCTGTCTTTTTGACAATAGACATTCTGATATGTGTAAGGTGATATCTCACTGTCGTTTTGATTTTCATTTCCCTGATAATTAGTGATGTTGAACATTTTTTGATGTGTATGTTGGCCACGTTCATGTCTTTGTGCAAAAATGTTTATTCAAGTTATTTGCTCATTTTTAAATCAAATTGGGGTTTTTGGTGTTGAGCTGTAGGAGTTCTTTATATATTCTGGATGTTAACCTCTTATATGGTGTGGTATCATTTGCAAATATCTTCTCCCATTCAAGGTTGCCTTTGCATGTTGTTGTTGGTTTCCTTCACTGTGAAAAAGCTTTTTGTTTTGGAGTAGTCCCAATAGTTTAATTCTGTTTTTGTTTCTCTTGCCTGAGGAGACATATTCACAAACATGTTGCCTAGGCCAATGTCAGAGATTATTGCCTATGTTTTCATGTAGATTTTGATTTCAGTTCTCACACTGAAGTCTGTAATCCATTGTGAGTTTATTTACATGTAAGAAAGTGGTCTAGTTTCATTCTTTTGCATGTAGCTGTCCAGTTTCCCAGGAACTATTTATTGAAGAGACTATATTTTCCCCCATTGCATATTCCTGCCTACTTTGTTATAGGTTAATTGACCATATAAATGTGGGTTTACTTCTGGGCTCTTTATTCTGTTCCATTGATCTATGTATCTGTTTTTGTGCCAGTACCATTCTGTTTTGATTACTACAGCCTTGTTGTATATCTTAAAATCTGGGATTGTAATACCTCCAGCTTTGTTCTATCTCAAGATTGCTTTGGCTACTCAGGGTCATTTGTGGTTCCATACAGATTTTAATATCATTTGTTCTAGTTCTGTGGAAAATGATGTTCATATTTTGATAGGGATTGCATTGAATCTGTAGAGTACTTTGAGTAATATGGGCATTTTAACAATATTATTCTTCTAACCCATGAGCATGGAATATCTTTCTGATTGTGTCATCTTCTGTTTCTTTCATCACAGTTTTAGTTTCAAGAGTACGGGTTTCCTTGGTTAAGTTTATTTCTAGGTATTTTATTATCTCGGTGCAATTGTAATTGGAAATGTTTTCTTAATTTCTCTGCTACTTTGTTATTAGCATATAGAAATACTTATTTCTGTGTATGAATTTTGTATTCTGCAACTTTACTGAATTCATTTGTTCTTTTAGTCCTTGGGTGGAGTCTTTAGGGGTTTCTATTTATAGTATCATGTCATCTGCAACCAATTCGGATATCTTTTATTTCTTTTTCTTGTTTGATGGGTATAGCTAGGAGTTCTAGTTCTATGTTGAATGAGACTGATTTGAGTGGCCATTCTTGTGTTGTTTCTGATCTTAGAGGAAAAGCTTCAATTTTCACCATTGACTAAGATGTGAGCTGTAGGTTTGTCATATATGGCCTTATTATTATGACACAGTTTGTTGAGAGTATTTTTTTATTAAGAATATATGTTCAATTCTGTCAAATGCTTTTCTGCATCCATTGAGATGACATGATTTCTATCCTCCTTGTAAATGTGGGATATCATGTGGATTGATTTGCAAATATGGAACCATCCTTGCATTCCAAGAATAACCCCACTAACTGTGGTATATAGTTTTTCTTAATGTATTGTTGAATTCAGCTTGCTAATATTTTGTTGAGGATTTTTGCATCTATGTTCATCAGAAATAATGGCCTATAGTTCTCTTTTTTGTAGTGTCTTTACAGGTTTTTATATCAGGGTAATGGTTCATAGAATAAATTAGGAAGTTTTCCTTCCTTTTCTGTTTTTTGGAATAGTTTGTGAAACACAGGTATTAATTCTTTAAATGTTTGGTAGAGGGGCACCTGGGTGGCCCAGTTTAAGCATTCAGCTCTTGATTTTGGCTCAGGTCATGATCTCATGGTTCATGATTTCAAGCCCCATGTTGGGCCTGCACGGAGACCATGGAGCCTGCTTGGGATTCTCTCTCCCTCTCTCTCTGCCCCTCCCCTGCTCACTCTCTCTAAATAATTAATTAAACTTTAAAAAAAAATAGAAAATAACAAAATGTTTGGTAGAACTTGCCTGTAAAGCCATCTGGTCCTGGACTTTTATTTGCTGAGAATTGATTACTGATTCAATTTCCTTCTTGTAATTGGTCTGCTCAAAATTTCTATTTCTTCCTGATTCAATTTTTAGAGGAATTTATCCATTTCTTCTAGGTTGTCTAATTTGTTGGTATATAATTTTTCAGAATATTTTCTTAGAATCTTTTCTATTTCTTTGGTGTTGGTTATGTCTTCCCTCTCATTTCTGATTTTATTTGAGTGCTCCCTCTCCTTTTTTTATGAGCCTGGCTAAAAGTTTATTGATTTTGATGGACTTTTCAAAGAACCAACCAGCCCTTGATATTATTGATCTGTACCTGTTCTATGGTCTTTTTAGTTTCTATTTTATCTCTGCTCTAATCTTTATTATTTCCCTCCTTCTATTAATTTGAGGTTTTCTTTGTTTTTCTAGTCCCATTAGATGTGAATTTAGGTTGTTTAGGATTTTTTTTTTTTTTTTGGCTTAGATAAGCCTATATTACTATAAATGTTTTTAGAACAGCTTTTGCTATATCTCAAAAATTTGGACCAATGTGTTTTCATTTGTCTCCATGTACTTTTTTATTTCATCTTTGATTTACTGGTTGACCCATTCATTGTTTAGAACATGTTGTTTAACCTCTGTATGTCTGTAGGCTTTTCAGGTTTTTTCTTGTGGTTGATTTCTAGTTTCATAGTGTTGTGGTCAGAAAAGATCCATGGTATGACTTCTGTTTGAATTTGTTCAGACCTCCTATAAGGCTTAATATGTGATCTATTCTGGATAATGTTCTATATGTAGTTGAAAAGAATATATATTCTGCTGTTTCAGAATAGAATGTTCTAACTATAAGTTGGATCCATCTGGTCCAATGTATCATTCAAACCCACTGTTTCCTTGTTGGTTTCCTGTTTGGATGATTTCTCCATTGATGTATGTTGGGGGGGGGGGTAAAGTCCCCTACTATTACTGTATCACCTACCAACCATTTCCTTTGTTTTTGTTATAATTGCTTTACGTATTTGGGTCCTCCCACGTTGGATACATAAATATTTACAATTGTTTTGTCCTCTTGTTAGATTTTACTGTTTATGATTATATTGTATCCTCCCTTGTTACAGCCATTGTTTTATTTATTATTTTTAAATATTTTTATTTATTTCTAGGAGAAAGAGAGAGACAGCGTGAGCAGGGGAGGGTCAGAGAGAGAGGGAGTCATAGACTGAAACAGGCTCCAGGCTCTGAGCTGGCAGTCAGCACAGAGCCCGACGCGGGGCTCGAACCCATGAACCGCGAGATCATGACCTAAGCGAAAGTCGGACGCTTAACCGACTAAGCCACCAAGGCACCCCTACAGCCATATTTTTTAAAGTCTGTTTTGTCTGGGGCACCCGGGTGGCTCAGTCGGTTGAGTGTCAGACTTCAGCTCAGGTCATTATCTTGCAGTTCATGGGTTTACGCCTGCATTAGGCTCACTGCTGTCAGCACAGAGCCCGTTTCAGATCTTCTGGCTCCCTCTCTCTCTCTCTCTGCCCCTCCCCTGATTGCTTTCTGTTTTTTTGTTTGTTTGTTTTTTTAATTTCTAGGGGAGAGAGAGAGAGAGATAGGGTGAGCAGGGGAGGGTCAGAGAGAAGGAGTCACAGACTGAAACAGGCTCCAGTCTCCGAGCTGGCAGTCAGCACAGAGCCCGACGCGGGGCCTGAACCCACGAACTGCGAGATCATGACCTAAGCGGAAGTCGGACGCTTAACCGACTAAGCCACCCAGGTGCCCCAACTTTCTGTTTTAAAAATTAATAAACATTTAATAAAGTCTATTTTTTGTCCAATAGAAGCATCGCTACTTTGGCTTTTTCACTTCCACTTGCATGTTAAATGTTTCTCCATCCCTTCACTTTCAGTCTATGTGTCTTTAAATCTGAAATGAATCTCTTGTAGGCAGCATACCGATGGGTTTTCTTTTTATCCATTCCTTCATCCTATGTATTTTGATTGGCGCATTTAACCCATTTACATTCCAAGTAATTATTGATATGTATTTATCACCATTTTGTTCATTGTTTTATGGTTTTTGTAGTTCCTCTCTTGATATCTTCTCTCATGATTAGTTGGCTTTCTTTAGTGAAAGACTTGGATTCCTTACTATTTACTTTTTGCATATTACTGTTTTTTGAATTGTGGTTGTCATTCACTTTATAACTTCATTTAGCAGTCTATATTAAACCAATAGTCAATTTTAAACTCATTCTTTATTCCTCTTTCCTACACATTTCATATATTTGGTACCACATTTTATGTCTTTTTGTGTTTCTCTTGACTGATTTTTACAGAGTGCTCTCTGGTTTATTTACTTGGATATGAGTGATATATGATTGTAAACATGGGACAGGGTGAACGTACCGTCTGCCTACTCTGCCATCTTCCCAGTATCTTCCCTGGTCCTATACTTTTTTTATTAGGGGATTTTTGATTACTGATTCAATTTCACACTAGTAATTGGTCAGTTCAGATTTTCTATTTCTTTCTGATTGAGTTTTGGAAGATTGCATGTTTCTAAATTTATCCATTTCCTCTAGATAGTATAATTTCTTGACATGGAAGTCTTCATAGTAGTCTTACAGGCTTTTATTTCTGTTGTCAGTGGTTATTCCTACTTCATTTCTGGTTTTATTTAGGTCCTCTTTTTTCTTGAAGAATCTAGCTAAAGGTTTTTCAAAGAGCCACCTTTTTTGGTTTGTGTTTCTTTAGTCTCTATTTCTGATCTGATTTTTTGTTATTTCCTTCTTCTTACCAATTCTGGGCTTTATTTTTCTCTAGGTCCTTTAGGTATAAGATTAGATTGAGATTTTTATTTCTTGAGATAGGGCTAGATTGCTATAAAATTCTCTCTTAGAACTGATTTTGCTGCATCCCAAAGATTTGGGGCTATTGTATTTTCATTTGGCTCCATGTATTTTTTTATTCCCTCTTTGATTTCTTGACTCATTGTTCCTTAATAGCACATTGTTTCACCATTATATATTTGTGTTGTTTTTTTTCAGGTTTTTACTTGTAATGGATTTCTAGTTTCAGGCTGCTGTTTTCAGAAAAGATGTTTCATATGATTTCACTATTCTTAAATTTATTGAGACTTGTTTTGTGTCCTAATGTGTGATCTATCCTGAAGAATGTTCATGTGCACTTTATTTTTTTTTAATGTTTATTTTTGAGAGAGAGAGAGAACGTGAGCAGGGGAAAAGCAGAGAGAGGGAGACACAGAATCCAAAGCAGGCTCCAGGCTCTGAACTGTCAGCACAGAGCCCGCTGCAGGTTCGAACTCATAAATTGTGAGGTAATGGCCTGAGCCAAAGTGATGCCCAACCAACCAACTGAGCCACCCAGGCGCCCCCATGTGCACTTAGGAGAATGTGTGTTCTGCTTTTTCGGGATGGAATGTTCTATATATCTCTGTTAAGTCCATTTACTCTAATGTATCGTTCAAAGTCATTGTTTCCGTATTGATTTTTTGCCTGGGTGGCATATCCATTGATGCAGGTGGGCTATTAAATTCCCCTACCATTATTGTCAATTTCTCCCTTTATGTCTGTAAAGATGTGCTTTGTGTATTTAGGTGCTCCAGTGTTGTGTGCATATATATTTACAACTGAATTGATCCCTTTATCATTGTTTAATATCCTTCTTTGTCTCATTACAGTCTTTGTTTTAAAGTTGATTTCGTCTGATAGAAGTATGGTTACCCTGCCATTTTGTTTGCTTTGTTTGCATTTCAGTTTTCTATCCTTTCACTTTCAGTCTGTATACGCTTTAGTCTAAAGTGAGTCTGCCCCAGGCAGCATATATATGGGTCTGGATTTTTTTATCCAGTTTTCCATCCTGTTTCTTTTGGTTAGAGCATTTAGACCATTTAAAGTAATTATTCATACGCAAATATTTCTCATTTTGTTAACTGTTTTCTGTTATTTGTTTTGTAACTCTCTGTTCCTGTTGTCTTTTGCTGTCTTTGCTAGTGATTGATGACCTCTTTAGTGTTATGCTTGGCTTTCTTTCCATTTTGGGAGGTTTGTGGTTACCATCAGTTTCATATATAACATCCTAAATGTATAGGAGCCTATATTAAGTTGATCACTTAAGTTCATACACATTTTTTTAAATGTTTATTTTTGAGACAGACAGAACATGAGTGGGGAGGGGCAGAGAGGAGACATAGAATCTGAAGCAGGCTCAAGGGTGTCAGCACAGAGCCTGATATGGAGCTCGAACTCATAAACTGTGAATCATGACCTGAACCGAAGTTGGACGCTTAACCTACTGAGCCACCCAGGCTCGCCTAAGTTCATACACATTTTATGAGAACTTCCCCCTCCTCCACATTTTATATATATACTATGCTATTTTACATCTTTTTATTCATAATTTTCTTCTAATTATGGCCTTTTCATTTCCACTTAAAGAAGTCGCTTTAATGTTTTTTTGGTAAGGCTAAGATAATGGTGATGAATTCAAGTTTTGTCTGAAAAACTCCTTATCTCTCCTTCAATTCTGAAGGACAGTCTTGCCTGGTAGAGTATTCTTGGTTGTAGGTTTTTATCTTTTAGCACTCTGAATATTTTACACCACTCTTTTCTGGCCTGCTGTGTTTCTGCTGAAAAGTCAGTCGGTAGTTTTATGGTGTTTCCCTTGTATATAGCCATTTGCTTCTTGCTTGCTGTTAAAATTGTCTATTTTTAATATTTGACATTTTAATGATCAGGGTGTGGGGTGCACCTCCTTGGACTCATCTTGTTCGGAACTCTCTGTGCTTCCTGCCCCTTTCTTCTCCTTCTAGGACCCCTATAATGTGAACATTTCTTCATGTGGAGTTTCCCAAGACATTCCTTAATCTAGCCTCTTTTTTCTTTTAATTTTTCCTTTTGACTGTTCAGCCTGAGTGCTTTCCACTCTCCTGTCTTCCAGATTGCTGATCCATTCTTCCGCATCTGCTAATCTGTTCTTCATTCCCTCCAGTATAGTTTTCATTTCAGCTATTTTACTCTTTAGCTCTCTTTGTGTGTGTGTTTTTTTTTTTTTGAACTCATTGTTGAAGATCTCACTGAGTTGATCCATTCTTCTCTCTAGTCCAGTGAGGATCATTATGATTATTAAACTCTTTATCAGGCATATTATTTGCATTCCAATAGCTTGCTGTTTCGTTTGGAGTTTATTCCTCACTCTTATCATTTTTCTTGACTTTTGGTGTTTCTATGAATTTTGTACAGAAGAGCTACTTCTCCTTACCTTCAAGGAATGGTCCTCCCATCTGTAGACCATGCACCTGGTGACTTTGGGTATCTGGGGCTATACCTGGTGTGGGATGGGGTCCTAGGGCCCTCTGTGCTGGGAGAGCCCTACTGGGATGGCCAAAGCTGAAGTAGGCATTGGCTAGGGTAGTCCCTGGACTCTTCGTGCAGAGAGCACCCTGGTAGGATGACTAAAGTTGAAATGACGCAGGTCTCAGAGCGTTTAGGGCTGGGAGAGTAGCCAGCTAGGGCACCCAGACACTCACTGCTCCTATCTCTGCTGTGAAGGTAGAGGGGAAATATTAACTATAGCTTCTCTCTGGAGAGAGTTCTAGATGCTTCCACAACTTTTGGTGGAATTCTAGGTCTGGATCTTTCATATTCTAGTTGCTCTTCTAAGCCACAGTGTCTTTTCTGAGTCCTAGGCCATCCAGAGCTGGTGTGGGCTAAGAGCCTAAGGCTTACTGAGAAGGCAGGCTGGTTAGAGCACCCAGACCCTGCTATTATCTGTGCTATTAGGGTGAGGAGGGTCATAATACATGGTGCTTGCCTGTTCCTCTGATCCAGAGAGACTTTCAGCAGGTCTCCCAGTTGGCAAGGTTCTAGGGCTGGTTCCTTTATATTCTAGTTGCCCTTTTAGATCCCAGCTTTTTTCTGTCCCCCAGGACCCTCAGTACTATTCTCCCCCCTGCAGTGCCCAGCCTTGAGGGTGGGGATTCATGACCATGTTTCCATCTCTCCCTGTCTTCCATATGGTTTATGTTTTATTGTACAGAATCTGTTTTGTCATCCCTTAGTGCTTCAGGAGGAATTGCTCTATAAATAGGCATAGATTTGGTGTGGCCCTAAAGAAGGTGAGTCGGGGTATTCCTAGGTTACCATCTTGGATTGGAAACTCAGTTGTGTTTAAGGAAATAATTTTTCCTTAGAAATTGAAACTATGGGCTACCTTCATTTGTCTCTTCTTTGAATTGTGCAAGGTCTCTCTGTACTCAAGTGACTTGAGAAGTATTATGGTTTCACTCTATAAAAGAAGTTTGAGATTGCACGAGAACATCTCTGGGCCCCTCCAGTTGAGTGTGAGTTGAAGCACTGGTTTTACAGGTCTCTGTATGCAGCTTCTCTCCAGCGTGATGTCAGGAGTGAGGATGCCAGTGTTAATTCATATATTTATACCACTGCCCTTGACTTCCACACTCCCCATCTGAACCAGTTGAGCCCTTTGTGTCAATATTACTTTGCAAATGATATTTGATGAAAAAGAAAACAGAGTTTCACTTTCCATATACAGAACACACAAAGCTTAACTTCCAGGCCAACCTCACCATAGACCTCCCTCTGCTTATGATTTCAGGGTAGGAGTTGATGCCTGATGCTTTGTATGACTTTCAGCAAGTCACCACTTGTTTACATCCTTGGCTTTCCCCTTTTTGCCTCCAAAGGATATTTTTTAAAATAGCATTTACAGAGAAGTTTGAATCCTTTGTGGATAAAGTACCATACTGACTACAAGATATCATTACTATTTGAAACAGAAGAAATATCCCTCCAACTTATTCTTGTTTTTTAGTAGGTCATTGTGGTATTTCCATGGTTTGAAGGCAAAATTCACCTAAGATTGCCAGGAGGTCTTTAATTTCAAACATTTTGTTTAGGAACTGCCTCACACTGAGCTCTGACACTTTAATCCAGAAGCCCTGCAGTTGAGAGCGCTGGTAATTATCACGGTTGTAAGCAAGAAAAGAAAAAGCCACATAAACCACATCCTCAAAAACACTTATCCATGAAGAATTAACTTTGTGCTGCCCCATTTATAGTGACTTATAAGTCTCTCTTCTTTAAAGTACTTTGGCAGTTTTCTGATATGAAGAATATTTGATAATTATTATTTCAGAAACTGCACATCACTTTGATGTGCTTCAGATGCCCTTTTTGTGCAACCAAACTAATTGGGCAGATGATAGAGTTATAGTAAATTGGCATGGCACCCCCAAAGTTTGTTTTAGATTCCTGCTTTCCACAAAACACTGGGGAACATCAGCAATTAGTGAATAAATATTCAGGAAGTCTTTGACTACTAGCATTGCCTGGTGAGTCTGAAATGTCATGTCTTTTCCGCACATCTGTTTTTTGAACTCACAGATATTTTCTTACCTTTGTGTGTGACTTTTGTGATGCTTCTTTGGGGCTTATCTGCACGCTGTCAGTCCATTCTTCTGGCAGCTGTTCTCCCAAAGCCCCAAAAGTATTGTCACCAGCTCCCCTCGGGAAATGAGCATTTTGCTTCTCCTTCAAGAGTAGGACAAGGCCCCAGTTCTGTGAAATCTACAGGTCTTTTACAAGTTTGCTCAAAGACCATCTCCTCCATAACAGCTTTCAGATTCCGTAAATCCTACTTAATTACCATTATCTTTCAACCCCTCAGGCTTCTCTGCTTATAAGACCTAGAAAGGGTTTGTTTTGTTCTCATATCACATGTCTTTTCTGTGATTGCTTTCATATGTACTTATTCTGATTCCTTCATATTGAGAAACAAGTTTTGTTCTTTTCCTCTTTTTCTATTTTTTCACAGAATGCTAATGTCATAAGTGGGGGGTATTAAAAGAAAAAGAAATGTCCTATAGTCAATTATATTGCCTGACTATAACATGTCTGCTGGACAGCTGCAGGGGAGAGGCGGTCCATCCTCAGCATGTGCCCTTCACCTGGCATTCCCATGGTCTTGTGCTCGCTACAGCCCTGTGAACTTCTGCCTTCATCTCCAAATCGTTCTTGGTCTCTCCACATTAAAACTTGTGTTGCTTCCAATGTCCTTTCCTCAGCTCACCGTCTTAGAGGAAATACATGATAAATAGCATATGGCAGATTAAAATGTATTGTCTCAGCAGTAATTTCTTACAACAGGGTACTTGGATGTGCAGTCCCTTATTCGTCCGTTTTTAAAAATTCAACTGGGCTTTATTCAATGATTTGTGAATTGGGGAGCTTCCTATCTAGCAAATAGAAAGGAGCTCCACAGAGCTGTGTGAAGCAACCAAAAAAGGCTTTTATAGGCAGAAAGAGGGCACGAAGACCTAGATAGAGCGTATTGTTTTAGGTCTGGTCACTTTCTTCTGGGGCCCATCAGGCACCTTACCACACTCATGCTGACCGGGTGATTCCGGGTTGACTGCTTAGAGGTCACATTCCTGGGAGAGGCTGAAACTGCAGTCAGGTTAGATATTAAGTCTTGGTTTGCTGATGTGAGCGGCACAGGTGACTCTTACTTGGGGCCTTTTGTCTCTTAACGACCCTCCTTTTTTTAGATCAGACTCTCAGGTTAGCAGAGAACTGCGATCAAAATGTACGCGATTAGCGTCACTGGCAGCCACCACACTCAAGTTCTCCTACTCTTATCGATCCTTTGTGTGGTGTCCCCAAGCTATGACTTTAGGTTCAAAATTTTAAGTTCGTCATTCTCTGTGCTCCTTTTCTGATGTTCCAGTCTTGGGGAGATCATTTGCTTGGTGGCCGCGAACATGGCATTTAAAGCATTTGCGAGGACAGAGTGTGCCCGAGAGCCTTCTAGGATTATTACAAGTGGGACAGTTCCCCTTGTAGCCATGGTCCCCAGGACTGAAGCAAATTAAAATCGAAGACTCCAAAAATCAAAGTCAAGGAAAGACCTTCTTGATGGAGTCACCTTCTCAAGCTGAGTGTAACTAGTTTCAACTTCACCAGAAGTGCTAACCCAAGCGCATCAAGTGCCTTCCGCCAGGGAAACAGGGCCATATCTTGCAAATTCCTGTTTGAATATGTGCTTTAGGACTAGAAAGGGGACAAGCACAGACCCGTAGAATTTTCAGGGTCTGTCGACCACATAGCCTTGTGTTCCCTTCTTTGCCTAGAGCCTGAATACAAAGTTCTCCAAATTTAGAGTTGTTAACCAAGAGACAGGGAAATAATCTAAGTTTTTGATGCCAAATCCTGTGGTCTGAAAGATTACCTTGTCCCCTTAGTCATGGCGTAGGAGATGTGGATGACGGGGTTCTCTCTCCAGGGCAGTGCTATAGTGAAAGAAAACAAGAGAATAAAGGATTTTACTTTAAGTATGAAGTCTTGGCCTGGCGCCTTGGGAGGAAGTAGTCTACATGGATGTCAGCTACTCCTCTTTCCCCATTAATTTGATTTACATACCACCAGATGTCAGGCAAAGCCTTCTTTAGCTGCGAAATAGGTGCTTCAGGTTCTAGTCGCTGAAATTTGGCTGCTATCTGGGTAGCGAGCAAGACGTGGCATAATCCCTTCCATGAAGATTCAAGATCAGTCTTTGTTCTTAGTGGTTCCAAATTCTTCCAAAGGGTTGGAGCAAACTGGAAATGTTAGTTTTGAGGGTTATAGACAGATATTTAAAGAAGCTCGGGGTGGCTCAGTCAGTTGAGCATCCGAAATTGGTTCATGTCATGATCTCCTGGTCTGTGATCAGAGCCTGTTTCAGATTCGGTGTCTCCCTCTCTCTCTGCCCCTCCCCTGCTTGTGCTCTGTCTGTCAAAAATAAACATACATTAAAAGTTTTTTTATTAATATTAAAAAAAGATACTGAAGGAAGCTAGAATAATGCAGAATCCAGTCTAGTTCACAGACACATAACAAAACCTCAAATATAATTAACAAGACTAGACTCTAATATCCACAAAGATCCAGATACAATTTCTTCAATTATCCCCATTTTCACATCAAAGATAATCACAGTAAAATAAAGTTGTTTGGATTAAATCTGGCCTGATTATTTACATAAGTGCAGCAAGAATGGTAATTGACCACATAAGCTCCTTTTAAAGACTTTCTGCTGGAGCTTTTCATATGGAGTATCAGACTGAACTCTTAAAAGCCTCTGAAGCCAGGAAGCTAAGCCAGCGATTCACCATCAGATTTTACCTGCAAAACCATCCCAATCACAGCCATTAGGACATAACTGAGGTTTTCAATTGTGTCCTGTTACAAGGAAAGCAGAGTCTTGCTGAATTTATGTAAATAACTACGCTGCCATGAAATAGATACTCAAGAGTTTCCCAAAGCTGGAAGGATCTGGTTGGAAGAAAAAAACCAAAGCTCTACTCCACCAAATTGTTGTTACGTCATAAATAGCTTCACAGAAAAGATTCCCTCAAATCTGGAAAAATAAAACATTCATGAGCCAGCAGTATTTCACAAAAGAAGTCATAAAAACTATAATCCCCCTCCTGAGTTCACTCAGTGCCCTGGTATTAATTCGTGTTCTGCTTGAATCTAGCTTTTTCCACTGGTGCTCGAATCCTTAACCATGTCCGTTTTATGACCTTAAATATTCCTTTCCATGAATCTCCTAAAAAGATGGAAGAACTACTGCAGGAATGGTTTTGCAAAAGCACCAAAGTAAAACAATAACTCTGAATGCCAAGAGTTAGTGTCCATCGTTAGAAACCTGACGAGAGTTCATTTTAAGAGAACTGACAAGGATATATGGTTATTTATTTACCGTATGAAATTATGACTAATTGTATTATACCAGACAGATTCTTAGGAATTTCATAATTTTTAGGACACTTATCACACATACTTATACAGATGTAACTAAGCTTATTACTTATTATTTGACAATTCTTCCCATATAATTTAACATCAACTAGTCTAACCAATCTTTTACTATCTTACTTTTAATAAAGAGAGCATGCACAAGTCCTTTGTGATTTTCTATGGGCCCCTTCAAAATTCTCCTTCAAAAGTTAGTTGGAGGTCAAAAAGTCTTCATCCAGAATCTGATTTTTGAAAGTTTGTCCAAAATAGTATTTAAGTTTTTATTTAAATTTCAGTAACTATATTCTTAAGCTGGCTAATCAAAAAGATACTGATAACAACAAAAGTTCACAATTGCTTACAACTTAGAATCCTTAGCTTTTAGTGAAAACCAAGACTTAAGAATTCTAATACTTGTAATTAAGAGCACTGGACGTAAGGCAAACAACTCTGTATGCAAGAAAAGGTAGATCTGTGTTTTTGAAAAAACAGCGTGAGAAAGGGGAGTCCATTTTATGGTGAAGGAAAAGATAGTAATTTTGTCCTAATCTGAGACTGGTTATTTAGAGAAGGAATATTTAGGACAAAATCTGAATGTACGGACTAAAGTTGTAGAAGGTTTCCAGTGATGGGAAGCTTTGGAAGGGAACTATGTGCAAGTCAGTCATGGCTAAGATTGGAATAAATTTAAGTAAATGAGTTTTAATATAAAAAAAATGCTGATGCAAAGCTAAAATTTTTGTTTTCTCTTTGTTAAAAGGTTTCTTAAACTATTAATCTGTTCTTAATACACTGACACTGTAAATTTAAAAAAATTTTGTCAAAAATCTCAAAAGGTTTTAAAACATTTGGTCACATAGGATCATAGATGTAAAAAAAAAAAAAAATGGAGTCTTCCCTATGAAAAAACCTAAGGTTAGTGTTTTACAACTATTTAGCTCTCTTGTCACTAAGGTTAGATGGGTAACTAAGTATTGGTTTAATGTAATCAAAGAGCTGATAAAACAACATGAAATGTAGGAAATTATTTTAAGAAGACACAAAATCTTTGGTTTCTAGGCATATTACTTAAAAAGGTATAGAAAAAATGTTTACAGTCGCTTATCCAGAAAACTTTTATAACAAAGAGAAAAGCAAATTCTCATTTTGTACCAGCTTACTATTGATATTAAAACTCATTCAACTTAGAGGCTTTCCTTACATATATTAGAAATTTTAACCCTAAAAATTGTAATTTTTTAGTGCAAATAAACAATTATGTATTGTCTTTTACACTATCATTTAGTGAAGTGGCAGACTTATACCTTTTATAATTTCTAGAAATGCATGCTTCCTCAAGTAAATATCTCAGCAAGGCATAAAATATATTTACTAATAAGCCCAAATATCTCTAGGTTCTCTGTAAAAGGAAGCCCAAAGTGGATAAACCTATGTTCAGCAATTAATGTTTCAGTATTTTATCTTATTTGGAAATGATCTTGATATTTAACGACTATTCACCATTTAATTTAACCTACCAAACCTTTATGATTTCAGTTTACCAAAAAGATTAGGAAAACTATTTTTAAAATTCATCTAAAAACATTTATTTTGCTTACATGTATTTAATTCACTTGTTCTCAATAATTATGTTTAGATCATTTATGAAAATTTCAACATACCAGCTTTTTTTTTTTGCTGACAAGCTTTGTAATAGAAAGACAGTGAACTTTTTTTGACTAGTAAACCCAGGCAGAATAAAAGGTATGTGTCTGCATTGTATTCAATGCTGATAATGCTGAAGATCTATTTTTCAAAAATAAATAAATGATAAAAAAATTTTTTAGAGAGATACAGAGTGCGAGCTGGGGAGGGGGAGGGAGAGAGACAGGGAGACACAGAATCGGAAGCAGACTGCAGGCACCAAGCTGTCAGCACAGAGCCCAGCGTGGGGCTCAAAATCACGACCATGAGATCATGACCTGAACCGAAGTCAGACGCTTAACTGACTGAGCCACCCAGGTGCCCCATAAAGACGGGTCTATTTTAATTAAACCCACAGACTTAGTTTTTATTTTCCTAGAACATGTGAACCTGAAAAGCATTTAGGTTAGTTTCTACTAGATCTCTGAGAATTTTAGGAACACTTTAATTCATGTAAGTGCTTACTTTACTTGAAGCCATTTAAATAGAGCTCTTTTACAAATTAATTGTAGCATTCCCATCCTGAGGAAGAAAAATACCAGACATCTACAGCACACATGTATTTAAACACACATCAACATATAGATGTCAACAGATTTTATATCTTCCATTTAAAAATGCCTGAATTTTAAATGAATCCATGAATCAGGCACAGTACAAAGCTCACTAGTTATAAAGAAGTTGGGTCTGAGTTGTTTTTCCTGGTAGACGTATAATAAGTTTATCTGGTCAGATGGCTGAAGTTTTTTACTAATATTTCCGTGGGATGCATCTATTCCATTTGAGCTGCTGTTGAAGAATCTGTACAGGACCTTTGAGAACATTTCCCCCCCTTGGTTTCCCAGATGATTGACCCTAGGACCACTGTTTTGATGATGGACCCCTAGAGGAGTGTGATGTGGGGAGAGCCCAGGTGTTAGGTTAGGTGCCTGGCTTTGGGGCTGAAGTTATCAGGAGAGACTTTTATTTGCGCTCTTATTGCAAAGTCCTTTCAAAGTACTCAGCGTGGTCCCTGGTGGCCTTTTTCTGCCTTTTGTTTAATCTAGTCTTAGGAGATAATCTCTGCACAAACAGGGAAGCTGGAGCAGGTTGGGTGCCCATATTTATTGTTTGGAACCTAGATTGTCATAGAAAAAGAGCTTTCAGATTGGCTTCAAAGTCTGCCCCAGATTCCTCTTTTGTTTGTTTGCATGTTTGAATGATAGACCAATCCATGTGGGCTTGGAAGTTTCCAAGAATGGCTTTTAAAACATCAGCTGCTACTCTGCCAGCTTTTTCCGGTCCGTGAGGGGATCATGTTGAAAGGGACCATCTTGGACGTCATCCTCGGATTACATGATCCTACTCCTTGGATCCACTTTTTCCACTGGCACGTGCACAAGCTGATAAAGATCTGGGAGCCGGACATAAGGACTTGTTCAGGAAACTTTTGTGTATGCTCCCTGGGTTTAGGAGATCCTTTATCTACGGCCCTTAGTTCAGTCTTTGACCACGGACTAGAAGATAGGTTTCTTACTTTTTAAAATAAAGCTACCCAATGTGGTAACTGTTTAGGAACACCTGAGTGGCTTAGTCAGTTAAGCATCTCAGGTCATGATCTCACAGCTTGTGAGTTCTAGCCCCGCATCAGGCTCTGCGCTTGAGTGGAGCCTACTTGGGATTCTCTCCGTCTCTGCCACTTCCCAACTCATGTGCACTCTGTTTCTCTCTCAAAATAAATAAATATGTTTAGAAAAAACCAAGTAACTGTTTAATAGTCTCTTCAAACTGAGGACAAATAGACCATGAACACTCAGGAAAAAGAGGTTAGTGAGGAGGAGGAGGAATCATAGCTTTTTTTTTTTTTCATTTCTGGCGCCCCTTGTGTCTTTTTCATTAACCTTTTGCTATAATTTTTTTAAAAAGAAATTTTGGAATCTTTAGGCCTTTGGGAAGGTTCTGCATATAAATTAAAATAGGCATCCCATTCTGTTGAATCAAGGAGTTCTTTCTTTCAAGGATGCTTCCTAAATGAACTATCTTGACTAATTGCAATGGTTCTCATAGTGGTCCTTGTAATTCTAGGTTGTCTTTTGTAAGATTTTCTCATTTTTGTTGACATTTATAGCTTACAGGACCATAAGAGGTGACTTGCAGGTAGCATGCTTAGCTTTTTAGAATTTAAGAATCTTTTTTTTTTATTGTTATTATTTAATGTAAGCCTTTGGCACCAAATTAACACCTAAGGGGCATGTGCTGCTGCTGGGTGCAGATTGGGTGGTAGTTTTACAGTGTGTCTCCCCGCACAGAGATCTTATCCCCAAAGGTTATCATATAACCTTTGAGTTATATGGCAAGCATTCAAACAGGTAACATCCCTATTAGGGACTGAGAGGCACTTACTCATGGCCCTCCAAAAGTGGGTGTGGGGGAGGGGGGACTCTAAAGAGTTCAGGGATACGACTCCTGTGTTTCTGGTGTCTGAATGCTGTCAGAAGTTGGCTTTGGGTCCTCTCATTGCCACCAAATCTGTTAAAAATTCAACTGAATAAATGTAAAGATTAAACTGGTTTTATTCATGGATTCACAAATTAGCATCCCATCTAGCCAACAGAAAGGAGCTCCGAAGAGCTGTGTAAAGTGGAAGGCTGTGATAGGCAGAAGGGAGACCAGACAGAGAAAATGTATTGTCTCAGGCAAGTCACTTTCTTTTGGAGGAAAGACAGGGATGTATCAGGCAGATTACCTCCTTAGGCATGGCCAGGTAGTTGCAGGTTGACTGGCTAAAAGTCACATTCCTGAGAGGCTGACGCTGCCTTTAGGTTAGATAGTAAGTTCTGGTTTGCTGACATGGGCTTAGAAAAGGTGACTCCATTTTGAGTCTTCTGTCTCTTTTTTAACACAATCAAAGACCACTTTGGATTTGAGGAGACTATGCACACACACCGAGGAAGGGAGAAGTGTGGGACTCTGCAAATAGGCAGTAGTGGGGACATATGTGAGTTATGACCAACCCACTGAAGAGGTTCAAGTACCAAAGCAAAGCACCCCCCCCTTAAGAAGTACAAGAGGAAAGGTAAGTGACAGAGAAAGACCCCTCAGGGAGGGAAGGGGGGAATCAGAGTAGGATTAATGGAGAGGGAAGAATTTCAAGAAAGAGGGGACCACATATGCAGAGTGCTGAGGGGGCTGTCTGGGTCGTTTAGGAAGAACAGAAAGAGGCATCACATGGAAGCGTGAAGGGCTAGGTCAGGTTACAGTGTCTGGAGTGAGTGGCAAGTGGGTAGACTCCGTGGTTATACCTGAGTCTTTCAGAAAGTGTGTTTCCGAAGATGGAAGTCTGTGTGATCACAGGGCTCTAGGAGAAGGTTAGAGGAAGAAGCCAGGCAAAAGGGAGGAATTCCTGGGTGAAGACTTTAGAGGATGAAGGGGTTAGGGTAGAGCATATAGCAAACTCTGGTAAGGAGAGGGGCACATCTGGGCAAAGAAGCAAACGCTAGAGGCAGGAGAGAAAATCTGAGAGTGCGCATCATGGCTGCCATCACTACGGTACAGAAGAAAGCTATCTCAGGCTGGACGTGACAGGGACAGGAATGAACAGTGTGGAGACATAGAAAGGCTTATAAAGTCATAGCGAGGGCAGCAGTAATGATTCCGAACAAGACAGAGCACGAACTGCGAGGCGTCATCTAAGAGCCAGCGTTTGAAGTGTGGGATGAGGGGTGCCCGGGGGGCTCAGTCGGTTGAACGTCTGGCTGTGGCTCAAGTCATGATCTCACCGTTTGTGGGTTTGAGCCCCACGTCGGGCTCTGTGCTGACAGCTCGGAGCCTGGAGCCTGCTTCAGATTCTGTGTCTCCCTCTCTCTCTGACCCTCCCCGGCTCACGCTATCTCTGTCTGTCTGTATCTCTCTCTCACACACACAGAAGTAAATAAAACAGTTAAAAAAAAAAAAAAAAAAGGAATTGTGAGATGGGAGGTGGCCAGGGATAGAAGCTGGCAAGGTGAAAACAGCCTTTAGACAAATAAGTCGAAATCCAACTATGTACCTTCTATATCCGCAAGGATTTGTATTTAGCCAGAAAGTGAATGAGCTCTTGGAAAGCCTAAGTGTTGTGTAGGTTAAAAGACATAATTGTTTCCTGCAGAATTACTGCTTAACATTTTTTTCTAGACGAGCAGTTCCAAATATTTTGATTAAGTATAAATATAAATTAAGTGTAAAGTAAATATAAAGGTTTCTGGAAATCATGTTTTCAAGGAAGACTTCACATAGAACCTGCAATGCTACCTTGCTTGTGGAAATTTCCACCTTTCTAGGACATGTAAACATTATAAGAATTTCATAGGGCTTTAGTAGTCTCCACATTCTTCACTCATTATTTTACTGATATTTGTATGAATTCCACATGAGGAAAAGTCTTAAGCATGTTCTTCTAGTCCTGGATTAGCATCACTTTGAATGTATGGCTAGCCGAGAGCTACTGGCTTTTTTAAATTAATAGACTAATTTTTAGAGCAGATTCAGGTTTGCAGAAAAACTGAGTGGAGAGCAGATACTCCCCCTTCCTCCCTGCCAACCCCCCTCCCCAAGTTTCTATGCTTAAATCGTGCTTTAGTGTGGTACATTTGTCACAGCTGAGGAGTCAATATTCACCAAAGTCCATACTATACATTAGGATTACTTTTTGTATTGAACATTATATAGGTTTTGCTAATCGTATGGCATGTATCCACCATTATGGTATTATTTGGAGCCATTTTACTGCCCTAAAAGTCCTCTGTGCCTCGCATATTCTTACCCCTCTTCTCTCCACCCCTGATCTCTTTACTGTCTCCATAGTTTTGCCTTTTCCAAAATGTCACATAGTTGGAATCATTTAGCAAGGAGACATTTCATATTGGCTTCTGTCGCTTAATGGGAACTTTACATGCACGACTTGCCAGCTTATGTCATTGCTGAATTATATTCCATTGTCTGGATGGACCAGGGCTTACTTATACATTCACCTACTGGGAGGTATCTTCGTTGCTTATAGTCACTAATTTGATTTGCCATACTCATTTTTCTTATAATGACAGCCTCCATAGAGAAGGCGTTAGAGAAGGAGTCTAAGATGGCATTGTATGAAGATCTTGAATCCATGTCCTCCCATGGAGAGACCAAGTCCACAGTTACATATGGATCATTTCCCTCTGAAGATCTGAATACTAGACAAATACAAAGGATAAAAGGACCATTTTGAGACACAGGCTTGCAAAAACCCGCCCCTCGGCGCAGCAACACATAATAAGGAGGGGTCTCACCAGATAAGTGCTTCTTCCAAAGGAGCAAGGGATTGGTGTCCCACATCAGACACTCTAGTCCCTGGAATCAACACCAGAGAGAACCCCCAGAACATTCCATGGCTTGGGAAACCAACAGGGCTGATAGCCAGAATCCCAAAATACTATGGGAAACCAAGGTTCCCCTCTTGGAAGGTTCACACACAGTCTCGCTCACCTCAAGATCCAGTGGGAAAACAGCAGTGTGAAAAGTGCCTAGACTGTGCATGAGGGGGACTCATTTGCTGATTTGGGGGCATCAACTGGCGGAGTGGAGGACCGCTGAGACCCTCCGTGGAGATGGAGGTGCCGGTAGAGGCCACTGTTGCACTCTCCACATGGCCTGTTAGCAAAGGCAGGTGAACTCTAACACCCCCTCCTCCACCTTGTTGGAACAGGGGGCCGTGAGCGGTCACAGTACAGGCTGAGGCTGGACCGTGCAGAAGGTTGCAGCTCTCCTTTGTTCCCTGCCTGGCGCAGGACGTGCAAGTGGTCACGGAGCTCTCCTGCTCCCCAGCTAAAGCCTGCAAGTGGTCACAGCGTTCTCCCACAACCTGCCGAAAGCCAGCCCGCGTGCCCAGACAAGGCACTCCTCTGCTGTGTTCCTGAAGCCCCGGGTCAGGTACAATCCCGGCATCTCCCACTGCCTTTCTGAATAAGGAAACTTTGGCCTTAGACAACACATTAGACCAGATGGACTTAATAGACATAAACAGAACGTTCCACCCCAAAACAGTGGAATACGCGTTCTTTTCAAGTGCATATGGAATATTTGCTAGGATAGATCACATGTTTTACACCACAAAACAAGATGCAATAAGTTTAAAAGACTGAAGTCTTACCAAACGTCTTTTCTGACCGCAATCGTATGGAACTAGAAATCAATTACAAGAAGATAACTGGAAAAAACCACAAACATGTGGAGGCTAACATGCTTCTAAACAAACAGAGGGTCAATGAGGAAATCAAAGAAATTTTAATATACCTGGAGATAATGAAAGTGGAACTCAACAGTTCAAGCTATGTGGAACACCCCTAAGGCAGTTCTAAGAGGGAAGTTGATAACAATACGGAATGGCCTCAAGAGGCAAGAGAAACCTCAAACAATAAAACCTGACAGTTAAAGGAACCTGCAGAAGAACAAACAAATCCCAGAGTTGGTAGAAGGAAGGAAATAGTAAAGCTAACAGCAGAAATAATGAAATAAAGACCAGAAAAGGCAGAAAAGATCAATGAAACTAAGAACTAGCTCTTTGAAAAGATAAATAAATTGATAAACTTTTAGCCAGCTGCCTCAAGAAAAAGAAGGCCCAAATAAATCAGAAATGAAAGAGGTAAAGTTACCGACGCTACAGAAATACAAAGGATCATAGGACTACTATAAATCACTATATGCCAGCAGATGGGGCAGCCTAGAAGAAATGGAAAAATTCCTAGAAACAGACCATCTTCTAAGACTGAATCAAGAAGAACTAAAATATCTGATCAGACTGGTTGCAAGGAATGAAATTGAATCAGTAATAAAAAACAAGATCCTAACAAAGTCCACGATCAGATGGCTAAAGTCCATGAACAGTCTGATTAAAAAATGGGGAGAGGGGGCGCCTGGGTGGCTCAGTTGGTTAAGCATCTGACTTCAGCTCAGGTCATGATCTCGCAGTTCGTGAGTTCAAGCCCCACGTCAGACTCTGTGCTGACAGCTCAGAGCCTGGGGCCTGTTTCAGATTCTGTGTCTCCCTCTCTCTGCTCATGCTGTCTTTCTTTCTCAGAAATAAATTAAAAACTAAAAACATTTTTTTTTAAATGGGCAGAGGACCCGAAGAGACTTTTCTTCAAATCAGAAATACAGATTGGGGTGCCTGGGTCCCTCAGCAAGTTAAGCATCTGGCTCTTGGTTTCGGCGCAGGTCATTATCTCACAGTTTGTGGGGTTAAGCCCTGCATCGGGCTCTTTAAATTAACATTTAAAGAAGAGTTAATACCTTTTTTTTTTTCAAACCCTTCCAAAAAACTGAAGAGGAAGGAACATTTCCAAACACACTCGGTGAGGACAGAATTACCCTGATACCAAAAACAAAGATACCACAAAAGAGAAAATTAGAGGCTATGTCCCTGATGAACATTGATGCAAAAATTCTCAATATCAGCAAACTAAATTCAGTAATAAATTTAAAAAAATCATACACCATGACCAAGTGGGATTTATTCCAGAGACTCAAGGATGGTTAACATCCACAAATTAATCAACAATAACCAAAAGGGAAACAATCATATCACTCAATATGAAGAGAATGTGATCATTTTCAACATCCATTTACGATTAAACCATGCAACACAAGTCGTTACGGAGGGAACACAGCATAATAAAGGTTGTGTATGACAAGCCCACAGCTATCATCATGTCCAACAGTGAAAAGTTGAAAGTTTTGACTCTTGAGACTGGGAAAAAGACAGTGTCCTCTCTCATCACTTTTACTTAGCCTCATACTGGAAGTCCTCGTTCCAATAATCAGACGAGGAAAAGATGTAAAGGCATTCAGATTGGAGAAGTAAAATGTTTTCAGATAACAGGATAGTATACATACAAAAACCCTCCAGGCTCCACCAGAAAACTATTAGAAGTAATTAATTCAGTACAGTTGCAGGATACAAAATGAATACAGAAATCTGTTGCGTTTCTGTACACCAACAATGAAGTTGCAGAAAGGGAAATTAAAGACAATCCCATGTATAGTCGCATCAATAAGAATAAAATACCTAGTAATAAGTTTAACCAAGGCCTGTACTATGAATAATATAAGACATTGATGAAAGTAATAGAAGATGGCACAAACAGAAATGTGTTCAGTACTTATGGATTGAAAGAATCTTGTTCAAATGTTCATACTACTCACAGCAATCTATAGATTCAATGCAATCCCTACCAAAATACCGATGGCATTTTCCACAGAACTAGAACAACAAAAAATTGAAGTGTGTATGAAATCACAGAAGTAAACCAAATGGCCAAAACATTCTGGAGAAAGAAGAATAAAGCTTGTGTGATCACGCTCCTTAAATTCAAGCTACATACAAAGTCCTAGTCATCAAAACAGAAGGATATTGGCACAAAACACATGCACGGACGTGCGCGCGCACCAAAAGAATGGAATAAAAATCAAGGATACAGGAATAAACCCACGCCTTTACAGTCAATATTTGACTAAGGAGGCTAGAGAAAATAATTTCTCCAGTAAATGGTGCTGGGAAAACTGGACAGCTCCATGCAAAAGAAGGAAACTGGAGCACTTTCTTACACCATATACAAAATAAGCTCAAAATAAAGACTGAACCATAAGTTAAGAAACTACACACCTCCTAGAAGAAAACGCAGGCAGTAAGCCCTTGGGCATGAGTCTGAGTGGTATTTTTTTGGATCTGTCTCCTCAGACAAGGCAACAAGCACAAAGATAAATGAGACTCCATCAGACTAAAGACCTTTTGCACAGAAAGGAAACCATGAACAAAAAGAAAAGGCAACCTAGTGAGGGGTTCTACTGAGAGTAGAAGAGGTTTACAAATGATAACTGGTAAAGGATTTGCATCCAAAATATTTAAAGAACTGATAGAACTCAATATCCAAAAAACAACAAATAACCTGATTAAAAAAATGGGCAAAAGACCTGAAAAGACATTTCTTCAATTCAGAAATACAGATGAGGTGCCTGTGTCGCTCCATTGGCTAAGCATCTGACTCTTGGTTTTGGCTCAGGTCATGATCTCACAGTTCATAGGTTTGAGCCCTGCATCCAGCTCTGCACTGGCAGCATTGAGACTGCTTGGGATTTTCTCTCTCTCCCTCTCTCTCTGCCCTTCCCTCGAGTGCTAGCTTGCTTGCTCTCTCTCTCTCTCTCTCTCAAAATAAATAAAAGCAAACATTAAAAAAAAATACAGATGGCCAACAAACCCATGAAAAGATGCTCAATATCACTCATCATCAGAGAAATGCAAATCAAAACTACAGTGAGATATAACCTCACACCTGTCAGAATAGCTAAAATCAAAAAGTCAAGAAATAAGACTTGGCGAGGATGTGGAGAAAGGGGAACCCTTGTGCACTGTTGGTGGGGATGTAAGTGGTGCAGCCATTATGGCAAACAGTATGGTGGCTCCTCACAAATATCAAAATAGAACTGGCATATGATCCAGTCACTGCTGGCTATTTATCCAAAGAAAATGAAAACATTCACTTGAAAAGATATATGCACCCTGTGTTTATTGCAGCATGGTTTATAATAGTCAAGATATGGAAACAGCCTAAGTGACCATCAATGCCAGAGTGGGTAAAGAAGAGGTGTATGTGTGGGGTGTGTCTTTGTGTAATGAAATACTACTTAGCTATAAAGAAAAAAGAATGAAATCTTGACATTTACAACATGTACGGACCTTGAGTGTATTATGCCAAGTAAAATAGATCAGAGAAAGACAAAGACCACATGATTTCACTTTTAGGTGGAGTCTAAAAAGCAAAACAAACAGCACAAAACCCAGACTCGTGGATACAGAGAATGGATTAGAGGGGAGGGGGATTAGTGGGGTGAAATGGGCAATGGAGATTAAGAACCACAGAGTTCTAGCTATAAAATAAGTAAGTCATGGGGAGGTAATGTACAGCACGGAGAATGCAGCCTATGATAGCTTATTAACTTTATAAAGTGACAGAGGGTGATTACCTTTAGGTGACCATTTCACAATGTGTACAAGTGCTGATCGCTATGTTGCACACCTGAAACTAATACTGTATGTTAATTATAGATCGATTTTTAGAAGTTTAAGCGTAGGAGTTGTTGAGCTTTTGGGGCTCAACGGCTTCCCTCATTTTGCGGCTAAAGAAATGGAGATCCTAAGATCAGCCTAGCTGATCACATGTCAGTGCTCTTTTCTAAACCATACCCTCTAGCCAAAATTATTAGAAACATTGAGATTTCAAGGTGCCTAAACCCCAAATCCAACTCACAACTCATTTTATTAGAGAATTATCCCTTGAATGAACTAAACCTTAGAACCAAGCAACAGAGGGGGAACTCTCTAGCACTCTCTCTCTAGCACTCTGTACCTATGAATATACAGGAACATGGAATATATTTAATGCATTGTTGGCACAGTTGACTTGTAACATTTAAATGTTTATACACATGGCGTTGCGTCTATTAGCACTCTTGCTCCAGACCTTGCAGGTATTGGGGCCATCCTTGCTCTGACTAGAAGACAGATTAATGCTTTTCATAAGAACGGTTAATAGGTAATCAGTTCTTACACTATCCCAGGCACAGAGCTAAATAGGTTTATTATTTCATTTCATTTTAGTTTGGACGAGCCCTTCTTTATTCTTCAGGGGGCACCTCCCACTCTTTCCGCTGGCTCTATTAGGGCAGATCCCGCTCCAGTTTCTGTGCTGTTAGCCTATAATATTGGATATAACAGCATTTATTAAATATGCCTCACCTAGGAGACTCTGAAAGAGGTGCTGGTACACTTTGCAATAAGTATTCCAGTCTTATTTCTTCAGACCTTGCAGGTCTTCTCTGAAAATGATTTATGACATTAACTTACTAGCCTTTGGAGGAAAGAAAGCTAGGATTTTTCCTCCTTTTTCCAGAGATGAAGTCTATATTCCTAATCTCATTTGCATGGTATTTGCATATTTTCCAGGTTCTTTTTTTTTCCCAAAATTGCTATTGCTTTGATAAGATTATGAATGTCTTTAATGCCATAAAGTCCACATTCGTCCAAATACATGTGCACAGTTGCAACTGTTCTCTTATTTATTCAGTGTTTGACTATATTGAACTGTGATCATCACTAAATAATGTCCCAGGCCCTTTATCTTCATTCTCTTAGTAAAAACGATTTTTAATCCAGGGCACCTGGTGGCTCAATTGGTTGAGTGACCAACTCTTGGTTTTGGCTCAGGTCACGATCCCAGGGTTGTGGGATCGAGCCCCATATTAGACTCCATGCTGAGTGTGGAGCCTGCGTGAGTCGCTCTCTTTCTCTCTCTCTCTCTCTCTCTGTCTCTCTCTCTCTCTCTCCCCCTCTCTCTCACACCCCATACCCTCTGTCCCTCTGCCCCTCTCCCCTGCTTGCACTCTCTCTCTCAAATAAAAATTTAAAAACTTAAACATTTTTTTGAAAAGGAATTATGATCATTCTTAAGAAGAAGGCAGTGTAGAAGGCACATTATATTATCATAACTTTTGAGCCTACCTTTGCAATTCCCCCCTCATGAATTCTAGAATATTCATTCACAGGGCCCTCTGGGCAGCTCAGCTGGAGCCTGCTTGGGACTCCCTCTCTATCCCCCCACTCGTGCTCTCTCTCTCAAAAAAAAAAAAGATATTCATTCACAAAATCTCAATATTGAAAACATAATATTTTTAAAAGGACATGTGTTGACAGTTCTAGAACTCTTCACTTCTCTACATGACATTTGCGTGTGCAAGCAGCCTCGTGGGGTTACACAACTGGCTTTATGAAGTCTGTCACTGTAATTTTAGAATCCTTTCTTTCCTATTGTGAATAGACATTTTTAGTTTCATGATGCTTCCCTTTTTAGGTCTTTCCAGTTATTTTGAGTCTGCTTTGAAAGAATTACTCTTGGGGCACCTGGGTGGCTCAGCTGGTTAAGTGTCTGACTTCGGCTCAGGTCATGATCTCACAGTTTGTGGGTTCGAGCCCCGTGTCAGGCTCGGTCTGACAGCTAGCTCAGAGCCTGGAGCCTGTCTTTGGATTCTGTCTGGAGGGTCTCTCTGACCCTTCCCTGATCATGCTGTCTCTATCTCTTTCTCAAAAATAAAGCAAAAAATTAAAAAAAAAAAAGAATTACTCTATTAGTATTATTTTCATTAGAAGTGATGGTAAAAGTATTTAATCAGAAGACAGTCCCGCCCTGTGCCTGGCCCTACCTTCATCAGAGTGTTTCACCTGCCGTCTTCAGCTTAGGTGAGCTACGTAGGTGGCGTTTTGCTTTACATCAGATGCTTAATCTAAATTTCCATGCCAGTGCTACAAATAGCAATACTCCTTTTGATCTCCCAGTGATGTGGACTTACCCCAGACCTCTCTGGAATGGATATATTGGCCAGAGAGCAAGGCCTCAGCCATTCCTTATACTTGGGGGAATTCATTCTTCAGTAGCTTAAATCAGAGCAAGAACAACAAGCTTCCTGGGGAAACCCTGAGAATCTACAGCATATTAATATAAGGCAGTAGAAAACTCACTCCCTTATAATTTTTTATAAGATATCCAAAATCTGCCTTCAACATGCAATCAGTATAAAAATTAAGAAGCTATTTCATCTTTTTATTTAAATTCAAGTTAGTTAACACACAGTGTAGTATGGGTTTCAGGAGGAGAACCTAGTGACTCATCACTTACATACAACACCCAGTGCTCATCCCGACAAGCGCCCTCCTGACTGCCCCGCCCCCCACCCACCTCCCCTCCAGCAACCCTCAGTTTGTTCTCTGTAGTTAAGAGTCTCTTATGGTTTGCCTCCCCTCTCTGTTTTTATCTTATTTTTCCTTCCCTTCCCTTATGTTCACCTGTTTTGTTTCTTAAATTCCACATGAGTGAAATCATATGATGTAGGTCTTTGACTTATTTATAATTAAGTCATGTTAATATGTTCCTGAATTATAACATCACACCAAAACATACATGAAGAGTCATTCCGAGTTCTGTCATTCAAAGGCACGCAGAAGCAGGGCTTTTGAGTATTACCTTTTACCTTCTTTTTGTATCTTCTTTTCGTAACTAATTTAGTAACGAAATAATTTAGTTTAACTAAATCTAGCATTAATAATTGAGTAACTAAAACCTTCAGCAAAGTAGGCCATTTCTACATCGAAACCGTATATTCCTTAAAACTTGCCTTTTATGTTAAAACTCAGTCTGTTCCTGAGATTATTTTGTACTTGTGACTGTAGGTCTCCACAGGATCTTCACATATATCATACGTATACAATAATTATAGTTGTAAATGTACCAACAGTTGACATTTATAGAGCATTCACTGTGTGCCAATCCAGGTTGTAGACACGTGTTTTAGCTCATTTAATCTTTATAGCAACCCTATTAAGTAGATAGTGTTATTATCCCATTTTACAGATAAAGAAACTGAGGGACTCCTAAGCATCCCATCAAGAGGTCAGACACCTGCTAAGCAGGGAAGCTAGAATTCCGATTCAGGCCGTTCGGTGGCGACACCCGCAGGCCTAACTGCTATACTGCATCTCAGTAGAGACCTTAGCATCTCAGAGAAAACAATATTAAAATGCATGAACTGGAGTCCTGTTTATACTTTGTTATGAAAGAAAATAATGTGTTAATGCCAAAGGCCCTGCAGGACAATTAAGCCGGTAAATACCAACTGAGCTGAGCTCCTGTGGCAAGGTGCAAACCTCTAGGAATCCAGGCGCATTATTTCTGAAACGTACTAATAGGTCTATTAAAGGCAGTGAATTCTACTAATTAGAGTTTAGAGTAGAAATGCAAACAACCCCTCATGAATGGCTTTGTGGGTCTGCAAAGAGCAGTTTCTTTCCCCCTCCTGCCCCACTACGATTTAGAGATAAAATGTACACACGCGATTCGCTCTTGGGTTTTTGTGAGGACGTGTCCTTAATGAAAAAGGATAGAATCCTGTTGTTCACGACGTTTGAATTTATAGCTCAATATAGGAGAAAGCAATACAGGATTCCAGATTTGAGAATTGTGCAGTCTTCAAAACTGCAGGCACACCTAAGAAATTGAGTGTTGTGTGACCAAACTGACAGAGGGTGTATCAATATAGCGCTGAGCCCAGCATTCCGTATGCCCCACACACGTGCCCACCGGATGCAAGCTCTGTGTCTGCCTCGTTCTGAGCACCCGGCCTGGGCAGCCCCGCCCCCACCCTGTGCCCTTCCAGACAGGAAGCGCCTCCATTTCCGCCTGGCCACAGAGCTCAGGATGTCAGAAAGGCAGTTCTCACGGGCTATGATTCTCAACGAAAACCTTGCTTTAGGGCAACGTTAAGTAGAAATAAAAACTTCCGAGGCAGTTTCACACTCTGAAAGGGACCCGGCCCCTACTTCTGATACTAGTTAAGCCTCAGCACATCGACAGTGGAAGTAAAAATGATGGGAGTCACGAAGGGAGAAGTTCAAAGGCAAGGTCTTAAATGTAGACCAGAATTATCAAAAGGATCGGGCCTCAAATACCACTGAAATGAGCACAGAAAATATTATCTAAAAAAAGGACCTTTTCTAGTTCTTGGATTAGCAAAACACTTAGATCTTTTTATTCTTATATGCAAGGTTTACTTCCTTTCCTTCTTTTTTACCAGCATAAATTACTTTTACAGATAAATTTTAGATAGATATTTCACAAATAAATGAATACAAAAGTACTTAGCTATTGGAGTGTCCCTAAAGTGATCTTATATTTTTGTAAGAACATAGGAGAGCCAAGTTCAATGTTTCGTCAGCCACGTAATGAAATATTTGTGGAAACGGAAAACCCAGGAAAATCCAGGACTTTGTACACACACCTACAGAATTCTTCGCAAAAATGCTAGGCTGTTGCGAATTTTTTTAAAGTATTTGATATATATTATTTAAGTGATCTTACAAGAATATAATCATACCATTTTTTAAAGCCACACACACACAACTACGGAGCTTTGAATACCCATCTATCTACAGAATATCAGCATTGATCCTTGTGCTCAGTTGTCAGAAAATCACAGCAAAGCAATACATAACTGACTCTCTCGTCTCTGTGGTCTGGCATACAAACAGCCTCTATGCCGTAGTTATATTTATAATCGGGAAAGTTAATAAATAAATGTCACTGAATGGGATAGCAAGTACTTTCTTGTCAGCCAGAGATCCTTCAGGACTATTCCATCAATCGCTTCTTCCAGTGGCCGCAATGTCATTGGACAGTCAAACCCCAACTAAACTCACTTTCCTGACAGGATATGTCAGGAAAAATGCTCCGTGTTTTATTGTTTCATTAATAAAATCACTGGGCGATGGAAGGATGCTCAGAGGACTCACATTCTAAAGACCATGAAGAGTACAAACACAAACCCTTGCTGGAACATTCATTTAACAATCGGTCCGTTTGAGTGGACGGCAACGGAGCTTACCAGAACCTTAATGGGTTTCGTCCTGCAGGGAACGAGCTCAGCGAGGCAACCTTCCTTTTATAAATTTCACTTTTCCACGGAGCTACGTGACAAAATGCTATGTTTTTGCCTCCTACGTAGGCAAAGTGAAAACGCTCAGTGATTGAACTGGGGACAGGAACTCGACAGGTTGTCAGGCTCTACTTTCTTTTATTCTGTCTAAAGTCAGAAGTGTTCTTCCTTAAGCAGGGCTGCTTGCATTCTAAGAGAATAAAACATATGATTCAGAAACAAAATAGACCAAAGTTATTCTCTTGCCATTGATGTCTACTCAAAACAGTGCTAAGGCAGATTCTGTCCCGACAGAAGGACAAGGCTCATCAGTCCTTGGCGGGATTTAAGTGTTAAACAGTCAGGACCCTTGCCGCACAGAGGTATCTGCTTCCGTCCAATCGCCACACTCAAGGAGCATAACCAGGAGACTACTCAAATGGGAGGCGGCCATCTGACCACTATTGTAGGGCCTTACTTGGGGTGCCTGGTGGGCCATAACACTTCCCCTCTAAGGAGGGTTCCAAAGGAAGGCTCATCTCCCTTTGTAAAAAATTTTTAATGTTTATTTTTGAGAGAGTGTATGAGCGCACACACACACACACACACACACGCACACGTCGGGGAGGGGCAGAGAGAGAGGGAGACACAGAATCCGAAGCAGGCTCCAAGCTGTCAGCACAGAGCCCGACACAGGGCTTGAACTCACGAACTGCAGGCAAGATCATGACCTGAGCCAAAGTCCGGCGCTTCCCCGACCGGGCCACCCAGGTGTCCCTCATTATACTTCAACTATGCATTGTTTCAAAGACTTAAGAATTTTGCAAGCATCGCATCCTCTTATATGCCTTTTATCATCTGGGAAGCACCACACGGATCTTATAACGTACTTACTAGTTTATTAATGTCACCTTTTTCCCCAAGGGAAAAAACTAAATGGATGGTGAAAATCAGCAAGTGTTGAGGCTACTGGAGGGGAATTTAGTCAGTACTTCTTGTTTGTCAGAGGTCGAGACTGGGGCCCCGGGATGGCGGGATTTACTGATCACACAGCCAGTCAGCGACGGCACAGAGGCAAGAATTTCTACCCCATGGATGCTATTCCAGGAACTGCTGACCGAGTCTACGTCCAGGGCAGATCGGAGCACTTTATGCCCCAAACCCTCACAACGTCAATTCTGACTCACCAAAAGATTCGTGTTTATCAGTTAATGTATTTACCCGGCGTAAAGAGAGGGCCTGTCTGGTGTGTGGGGGTCACAAGCCCCTGTCACTCTTCATTGCCCTGCTATGTGTTTTCTCTCCGCTCATGGATAGGACAGTGCCGGAGGAGACTTGGCTCCCTGTTTTCCTCTTTTCGGAGGAGTCATTTCTCTGAGAAGGATCTGCTCTTGTTTGCATTTTGACGTCACGCGAATTTTTTCTATAAGACGTAATGAAACTTAAGGATGCTGGAGTTACTCATACAGATCTCTGGCACCATTTCTTGAAGAGGCCACCTTTGCTCCACTGTATTATTGCTTTTGCTTCTTTTTCAAAGATCAGTTGACTGTATTTGTGAGGGTCTATTTCTAGACTCCAATCTGCTCCATTCGATCTGTCTATTCTTCTGCCAAACACCACACCGTCTTGATGACTGTAGCTTTGTAGGAAGTCTTGCAGATGGGTAGCGTCTGACCTTCAACTTTGTTCTTCTTCAAAAACAATTATTCTGGGTCTTTTGCCTCTGTGTAATAATGTTTACACTTAAATTCTAAAGTGAATTTAGTTTATAGATGTCCACAAAATAAGTCAATGGGATTTTGATGGGGATTTCACTAAGTCTATAGGTCAAGTTGGAAAGAACTGACATCTTGACAATATTATATTCCTATTAATGAACATAGAATGTCTCTCCATTTACTTAGTTCTTCTGATCTCCATTTATTTAGTCTTTCGGTTGGTTTTTAAATTGTTTCCTATGACAACAGCTACCGACTATCAAGTGCATGCTACAGGCTAACCCTGAGCCAGTTTTCTACATATATAGTCTCATTTACTACTCATAACAGTCCTTTTGAGACACGAATATTATCCCTCCATTTTGCAAATAAAGAAGATCATGCTCAGGGGAGGTTAACTTCTCCATGGTCACAAATAGGAAAATATGAAGTCGGTTCTCAGTAAGGGCAAAGCCCCTGGTCTTGACCATTGCCCTGCATCTTGTCCTTCTGGGTTTGGTTAAACCGGAGCTGATCTGGAATCCTTCCAGTGGACAGGCTTTTCTTTTTGAGAGTGGTTCTGCAGGGCTCCAGGCCAGTGGTAGGTCACCTGCAGTTCTGAGGACACATTTTTCAGTGATTTATGAAAGTTTGAGTCAGGTATGTATGTATGTACATTTGTGTGTATGACTGGGACTTGAGATTCAACTTTTAAAAGATTTATCCAGTCTTCAAAACCCGATCCTTGCAACCCAGACCCCAGGGCTGCATGGTTTTGTACTTGCATGTGTTTATTCCGATTTCATCACAGAGCCATCTCCTTGGGCCCAGAGTTAGACCCAAGAGTTCCCTGGATGAAGGTCTTCCCGAGACTTCCAAATAGCATCCAGAACCCCTTAGAAAAGGGCAAGGATCCTCAGACCAGCACCTTCTAGCTAGATAGCAGGTTTCTCCATCCAAGCTGGACCTCCAGGCATGGACTACCCCTAGTCCTGCAAGCAGCCCACATTTTAGCCGGTATTCACCCAAACCAAGCATTTCAACTGAGGCAAAATGCCATCATAAATAAAGGCGATCGACTGGCTTTTTTCAGTGCCCTTGGCTTAATAGACAGATGAGAATTAGAAGAGATTGTTTTAAAATATTTATCGTAGAGACATAAAATCTTTTAGTAGGATTAAGTGTGGCATCCAAGATGCTATAAATCTCAATTACTATTTAATTAATAATCACTGTGGTAGTGTGGTCTTCTTGGAATGCCCAAGGGAGTAAACATGACCGTGCCTTGTGGTACCTTAGAGTCTGAGTTTCGCCATGCAGATTCAACCCCCAACCCTGCCTAGCTAGGCACAGAGCTGACATAAGCATGAGAACTGATGGGACCACTGTGCCCAGGGTTGTATAGAAATTGGGGTTGGCCTTTTGCCTCGAGTCCTAGATGACTACATATACATTCCAAATTCTCAAGTTTTATATGGATTTGTCTGCATTGTAACACTTAAGAGGAACCCTTCATCTGAGAACTGTAATAAATGGCCTTTAAACTTTTATTAAATCTTTCATTCTCTTCAGCATGTAGGTGATTCCACTACTGTGTATGTACAGGCCATTATAGTTTTAGGTAAAAAAGGTGTTTTGAAGTGGTCCATATGGTGCTTACAAGAATAAGAGCTAAAGGAAAGGTGTGCTATTGATGAGGCAGATGTGTGCAGACTGAGCAAATGATTAATCTCAAGTTATATGTGAAGCATCAATGTTAAGTTAGGACATCTATCACTGGAGAATTTTGGCCTGTCCAGAAGGGAAAAAGCTCCAGCTAAAGATACAGGAAGTCTGTAGATTAGATCAGAATCAGCTTTAGAAAAAGCCAGACGCTACTTATCTTTACTTGAATTATTGAGACAATTACTGCGACATTTGGTTTCCCCAGTTCTGCGGAGAACTGGCCTCAGCACAAATGGCGGGAAATGTATGTCCCTGGCAGACCAGAACCCGGTCGCTTCATATGCCCCAGGGCCTCGGTTAGTCTCACATCAAAACTCAAAGGTTAATTCTGTTAAAAAATCACCCAAGTGAGGCTTTGGGGTGCAAATTCATGAACAGACGTGCTAAAGGTCTTCCTGCTTTAAGGATGACTAAATCTGTGGTTCATAAGGACTCTCTGCATTGAGATTCTCGAAGTGTCACATATACACTTACAGAGGAAGTAGTGCGTCACATAGAGGAGCTCGGGCTCCCTGGAATCGTAGCCACTTCTGATACTCTCACTACGACCTGGACACCACTCCGCTTTTTCTCTCAATGGCCACCATTCAAGGGGACCAGCTCTAGTAACACGCATGATGCCCTCTGTCAGGAGCAACGTGCTAGCCCCTCATCTGCCTCCAGGAACAGGCGAAATCAGGACAGGCAAAGAAATAAGACTGTACTTAATTGTAAGCTTCCTGAAGGTGGGACTGTGTTTCATCAAACCTGATGGATGAGGCAGGAATGTGCATCCCCACCCTCACTTCTGCCACGGCGCCATACCTGCAGAATACGCTCAGGACTACTCCCTGAGTGTTGAGCGCATCCCCCCTCCGCGCCGGGAGTCAGAGCCCTGATGTGCATTCTCTTTCCCATCCCACACACTATCAATTTCCATAGGAATACAGTCAGCATCGTATACCACCGAGCATCCAACCCCATCCACTGTTGGCTGGGCAAGTCCTGTTGGCCCCTTCCCCGTGCTGTGCCCCACCTGCTGTGTCCCAGCCGACATTACACGCTTGCCCCCCACATGCCCCAGGCTTCTTCACGGTGCTCAGACATGCTGTAGATCAGCTCAATTATTTTGGTCTTTTTATACTTGATCTCAAGATAGAATTGGTCCTCCTGAAATAATCTAAATCCGTTTAGAAAGTAGTGCTTGTTTTCTTATTAAAAAAAAAAAACTGAAATTTTGAATTGTTTTGTTTTTCCCTAGGAAAACCTCTTTTTTGTGATGGAGTATCTCAACGGAGGAGACTTAATGTACCACATCCAAAGTTGCCACAAGTTTGATCTTTCCAGAGCCACGTAAGAGCCTGCTAAAGGGTGTGGGGTTTTTCCACTGTTCTTGTCAGGTCCTGAGCACCTGCGATGCCCATCGATGCCTCTCCCTGGTGGCATTTTTCCTGTTTCCTCACTCAGCATGCGACAACCTCAGGTCAGGGTAGCTCCCTGGGGACCTATCAAACAAGGCAACAGTCTTTCCCATTGGTGAGGCTTAAAATGGAGTCTGGTTTGTTTCACTTCTCTGTGTTTTGAAATCAAGAACTTAGTCTCTTAAGAAACCACCCCAGCGCATCAAGCTTCTAAATAGTCTAAACACAGAAGCAAATATCTGCCCTTTGAAAAGAAGCAGTCAAATGAAACACAGACCTTAAAGGTGGTCATGGGGATGAACCTTTAACTAAGGCTTTTGATGGGAAGCTCAATGTGAAGGCATAAAACATTTGGCTAAGGGGGTGGGGGCGGGGCATGAGAATTAAGGAACCAGAAGAATTCCTTTACTTTCTGAGAATAAATCTTCACCTTCTTAGAACTCGGGCAGGCTGCATTTTGCAGGTGGCAACGCGGCCGAGTCCCCCAGAACTCCCTGCTGCTCTTCCTCCCTTGGGCCCTGTTTCCTCAGTAATAAAACCGTGACATTCAGAATAAAGAAAATTGTGCCACTAGGCCCACTTAAAAATATGGGCACACACTAGCTGCCTTTGCCTGGTGCTCAGTAATCTTTCACTCACCCCTAACAAGCACTTTTGAGTGGTTTTAGGCTGAGCTGGGTTGAAAGATGGACTGGTCCCACCAGCTCCCACAGACACTCGGGATAAAATGGCTTCTTGTCAACGCCAGCGGCTAGCGCACCACTGAGCTCATCACCTCCAAGAACCATCAGCAAAGTGCCCGGAGAGAATGCTATGGGATTTCCGCAGCAGAGAAATCATCAGGCAGTTTTCGTGCTAAAGGGTCCTCGCTAAAGGAACCTTCCTTGCTACCTCAAGAAGGCAGGAAAGCCATCAGACACATGCTGTCTGTCGTGCCCTCAGTGCCCCCCAGGTGTCTGTCATCACTGGAGATGGAGGGCATATCTCACTCCCATCATCCAGTATTCTTTCCCCTGCCTCTCGGCCGCATTTCTTGCCCGTAAACAAGCCAAGTCTATTGGGAATGACCCCACACACAGGTCTGAGGACTCCAAGCAGAGTTCAAAATAAAGGGTAAAATTATTTTTCTATAAAACTTACACAATTACATTTAATGTCTTCATGTATTAGCCAAAAAAAAAAAGCTTGAGCATTATAGTTTAAAATCTAAGAATAAGTATTAGATGTACGTAAGACTAACTTAAGGTACCAGCTTTATATCAGGACTGGGGCTGAGTATGTAGAATGGATGACATGTTCCTTCTGTTAGGATGGAACGAAATTATGTGTGTGCGAAGTTGTGGGTATACACTTAGGATAGTACTTGTGTAGAGTACTATTTAAAATGAGGATTCTATTTTGTTCCATGAATGCGCCCATACTGAACTTCAGTTTTCCTTCCCTCAGGTTCTATGCTGCTGAAATCATTCTTGGTCTGCAGTTCCTTCATTCCAAAGGAATTGTGTACAGGTAAATTTTACTCTTTGGAAGCACGTACGGAGATATCGGGATTTTCTGTCCAGTTAATCTAATCATTGCGCTCTGGCGCTCTGTGAAATGGCCAGTGTGCTTTGCGGCAGGAAGTTCCATGCCCATGGTGAGGACAGTCAAGTCAGGAACTCAAGTCTCAGAGGCAGTAAGGTTCTGGTCTCATTTTGTTCTTTATTCTGGTCCTTCCTTATTCTCCCTCTCAACTCCACTTTTCTCATCTCCTTCCATTACCCTGCTTTCTCTTTGGCATCTTACTCATTGCTTTCTCTATCCCCTTTATAGCTCTTGTTTTTCCCAATTTTTTGCTTGGGCCAACTAGAAATGCTTATTGAATGTTCTGAACTTGGGTGGGGGGAGAGGTGAGCTCTTCCTTGAACATTCATACACACCTATGGAAACCTATTTGCTTGCACCTTGTAGAAGGGCATAGGAAGCCATGTGTATCCTCTTTCACGAGTGAATGTCCATCCAAAATGTCTCTAGCATACACCATCTTTTCACATCCTTCTTAGAGGAGAGATATTTTACTTTAATCTCCTTACTTCTTTTCTTGAAATACAGTTGACTCTTATTTAACATAGAAATCACCAAAAGCTTAGTTGTCTGGTTGCTGACTCATTGAAGATCAGAGGGAAAAAATAACACACACACACACACACACACACACACACAAAAGAGCCAGACAAGAGGCCGGCTGAGCTGCTGGAGGCTGGCCCAGTGAGCACAGTGAGAGGGTCATGTTGAATCCAACATAAATGGAAGTTGCAAGACAACTAAAAGGCTCTGGGAAGATGGGATTGTTTGCTATTCTATGGCAAGTATTCATGACATCGGACCAAAGTCATCAGTAAGGTTCAGTGGTAAGAGTGGATCCAAGATGGCAGCATAGGAAAATCCTAAATGCACCTCCTCCCCTGGGCACACAAATCTACTCCAACATATAAAGGAGCAATTCCTCTTGAAGGACTGGGAGCCAACTGGACAGCGTCTGCTCAACAAAGGACAGAAGCACAGAAATGATGGGAGCCCCGCCCCCAGCATTACCAGCTGCAGGGGAGGGATGGCACTGGAGAGGCCCACGCAGGCTTGCCCACCTTGCACAGTGGGACAGCTGGACTCTGGACGTCCACCAAGTGGTGGGGGAGATGCTGGACCTCTCCTCAAGGCCAGAGGTGCTGGTGGGTGCCATGGTTTCAGCTTCCCCTCCACCTTGATAGTGCAGATAGGACCCAGGCTGCTGCTTCCATGAGCCCCAGTGTGCCAACCTACACCAGATCCATCCATCCCCCTAACGCAGCCCCCCACCCATGCCTGCCACCGCTCCAGCCATCTCACTAAGGCTGCCCAGGTATGATGTACACCCAGGCACTCCTCGACAGTACCCTGTATGGCTCCAGCCATCTAGCCAAGGAAGCACAAATGTCCAGTACTCTAGGACACCCCTCTAGTTCCAATCATCTCACCAAGGCAAATCAGTGTGGATTGCCCCAGAACCCACCAGCCTATATTTACTTCCTGCCAGGCTAGCCATAGTGCAGAATCCCCCAGGACCCCTTGGTCTGTGCCTGCTTCAGCTCCAGCCAGCCAGCCAGGAAACCCTCTGCATAGAGAACCCCAATGTGGTAACAGCCAGCCAGCCAAAGCTTCCAGGCACACATAGTCCATACAGAGGACAGTCCTACACGGAGTCACTCCTTCAAGACTGGGAGAGGTGACTTTTTCACCTAATTCATATAACTAAACAGAAGAAGTCAAAATGAGGAGACAGAAGAATATGCTCCAAACTAAAGACAAAACTTCGGAAAAAGAACTAAAAGAAATCGAGATAGCAATCTACCTGACAAAGAGTTTAATAGTCATAAAGATGCCCACCAGACTTAAGGGAAAAGTGGATGAACTCAGTGAAACTTCAACAGAGAATACAAAAAAAGAACCAATCTGGCAAAGAATGCAATAATAAAAATGTCAAAAACCTTAGAAGGAATCACTACCAGATTAGAGGATGTAGAACAGTTCAGCATCTGGAAAATAGGGTACAGAAAGCACCCAGGCTGAACAGCAGAAAGAGAATTTTAAAAATTAGCATAGATTAAGGGGCCTCTGAGACAACATTAAGTATGCTAATATTTGCATTAGAAGAGAAAGAAGAAGAGTAAAACTTATTTGATGACATGATAGCTGAAAACCTCCCTAACTTAGGGAGGGAAACAGACACGTAGGGAGGGAATCACAGAGTCCCAAACAAGATGAACTCAAGAGGTCCACACCAAGACATATAATAATTAAAATGTAAGAAATTAAAGATAAATAGGATCTTGAAAGAGGCAAGAGAAAAACAAGTAGTCATGCACAACTGGAACTCCATAGGGCTATGTGCAGAGTTTTGGTACATGCTTTGAAGGCAAGAAGGGAGTGGCATGATATATTCAAAGTGCCAGAAGGAAGAAAACTACAACCAAGAATACTCTACCGGCAGGTTATCACTCAGATTTGAAGAAGACAAAGAATCTCCCAGACAAAAGTTAGGTTAAAAGAGTTCATCACCACAAAATCAGCCTTACAAAAAATGTTCAAGGGACTTCTTTAAGCAGAAAAAGCCTTGAAGAAAATTATGAAAGGAAAAAGCTTAACTGGTAAAAGTAAACATAGGAGCACCTGGGTGGCTCAGGTGGTTAAGCATCCAATTTCAGCCCAGGTCATGATCTTACAGTTGGTGGGTTCGAGCCCCACATCCAGCTCTGCACTGGCAGCATGGAGCCTGCTTTGGGTCCTCTGTCTCCCTCTCTCTCTGCCCCTTCCTTATTCATACACACTCTCTCTCAAAAATAAACACTGTTTTTAAAAAAGTAAACATAGTAAATCACTTGTAAACCTAGCATAAGGTTAAAAAGTAAAATCAATTAGATCTACAAAAATTAATGGATTCACAATATTAAAATATATTTAAAATGGGCCATTACAAATATAAAACATGGAGTGGGAAAGACTAAGAATGTAGTGCTTTTAGAATGTGTTGATCTTAAGTGACCAGCAACTTACAAGAGACTGCTACATATTTAGGATGGTATTACATAAACTTCATGGTAACCACATTTATTTATCTATACTAGATACACAAAAATAAAAAGAAAGGAAACCAAGCCTATCACTAAAGAGTCATCAATCACAAGGGAGGAGGGCAAGAGAAGAAGAAAGGAACAGAGAAGAACTACAAAAACAACCAGAAAACAATGAACAAAATAGGGATAAGTACATACCTATCTATAATTACTTTAAATGTAAATGGGCTAAATGCTCCAGTCAAAAGACACAGATGACTAAATAGATTAAAGACCCAACTCTATGCTGCCTACAAGAGACTGACTTCAGATATAAAGACACACAGACAGAAAGTAAAGGCATGGAAAAAGAGAATTCATGCAAATGGAAGAAAAAAAAACTGTAGCAATATTTACAGAAGACAAAATCAACTTTAAAACAAAATCTGTAACCAGAGACAAAGGAGGGCATAAAATAATTATAAAGGGATTGATCCAACAAAAGAACATAACAACTGTAAATATGCATCCAACACAAACAACATATGAAGCAAATATTAACAGACATAAAGTGAGAAATGAATAATGCAATTACAGTAGGGACTTTAACACCCCACTTAGAGCAACGGAAAGATCATCCAAGCAGAAAATCAAAGAAACAGTGGCTTTGAAGGACACACTGGATGAGATGGAAAGAACAGATATATTCAGAACATTTCATCCTAAAACAGAATACACATTCTTTTCAAGTGTACATGGGACATTTTCCAGGATAGATCATCTGTTGGGCCACAAAACAAGTTTCAGTAAATTTAAGAATAGTGAAATCATATCAAGCATCTTTTCCAACCACAGCCGTATAAAACTAGAACTCAGAAGGAAAAAACCAGATAAAATACAAACACGTGGAGGCTAACCAACATGCTGCTAAAAAAAAAACAGTAAGTAGGTAAATGAAATCAAGAGGGAATTCAAATACATCTGGAGGCAAATGAAACTGGAAACGGTGATTTAAAATCTTTGAGACACAGGAACCTATTCTAAGGGAAAATTTATAATTTTTACTTCAAGAAACAAGAAATTCTCAAAAAACCAATCTAAACATAACAATCTAACAGAACAAGAAAAAGAAGAATAAACAAAGCCCAAAGTTATAGGGAAGAAAAGGAAATAATAAAGTTTGGGGCAAAAGCCAATGAAATAGAGAAGAAAAAATATTAAAAAGATCAAGAAACTAAGAGATGGATCTTTGATAAGATAAACAAAATTGACAAACCTTTTGCATACGAATCACAAATAAAAAACGTCAGAAATGAAAGAGAAGTTGCAGTTGACACCACAGAAATATATAAGCTTATAAGAGACTACTAAAAAAATTATATGCCAACAAATTGGGACAACATAGAAGTGGATAAATTCCTACAAACAGTCTTCCAAAACTCCAAAACTGAATCAAGTAAAAACAGAAAATCTGAACTGATTACTAGTAACAAAATTGAATTGGTAATTAAAAAAAAAAAAAAAAAAAAACCTCCCAACAAACAAACAGTCCAGAACCAAATGACTTCAGAGGTAAATACTACCAAACATTTAAAGAAGACTTTAAAGAAGGGTTTAACCCATTTATTTTTATTTTTTTTTAAGTTTATTTATTTTTGAGAGAGAGAGAGAGAAAGAGAGAGAGAGACAGAGTGCAAGCAGGAAGGGACAGAGAGAGAGAGGGAGACACATAATCTGAAGCATGCTCCAGGCTCTGAGCTGTCAGTGCGGGGCCTGATGCCCAGTGTGGGGCTCGAACTCACAAACCATGAGATCATGACCTGAGTCAAAATCGGACATTTAACCAACTGAGCCAGCTAGGTGCCTCTGGGTTTAGCCCATTTAAAGAAGAGTTAATACCTATCATTCTCAAGCTATTCCAGAAAACTGAACAAGAAGGAATTTTTCCAAATCCAATCTGTGTGGCCAGCATTATCCTGATACCAAAACCAAAGACTTCAAGAAGAGAAAATTACAGGCTAATATCCCTGATGAATATATATCAAAAGTCCTCAACAAATTATCAGCAAATCAAATTTGACAGTACATTAAACAGATCATTCACCATGATCAAGCAGGATTTATTCCAGGGACATAAGAATGGCTGAGTACTCATCCATGGGATACCCCACATTAACAAAATGAAAAATAAAAACCATATCTCAATAAATGTAGTGAAAGTATTTGAGTAAATTCAGTATCCCTTCATGAGAAAAACTCTCAACATGGAATTAGAGGGAACACACATTAACATAATAGAGGTCATTTATGACAAACCCACAGCTAACATCATATTTAGTGGTTTTTCCTTTGAAGGAAAAGGAACAGGACAGGGATGGCCACCCATGCCACTTGTCCACTCATGCCGGCCCCAGCAGTCATACAGGGAAGACAAAAAAAAATCCATATTTGTAAGAAATAAGTAAAACTGTCATTATTTGCAGTTGGCATGAAACTATATATAGGAAACCTTGAAGACTCCAGAAAAAGAAAACTATTAGAAAAAGTATTTGAATAAGTGAATTCAGTAAAGTTGCAGGATACAAAATATACAGAATCTGCTGTATTTCTGTATACTATCAAGAGTAACTATCAGAGAAATCAAGAAAACAACCCCATTTACAATCACATCAGAAAGAAGAAAACACTTAGCAATAAACTTAACCAAGGACGTGAAAGACATGAACACTGAAACTGTAACATACTGATGAAAAAAATTGGAGACAACACAAATAAATGGAAAGATATTTTGTGCTAATGGTTTGGAAGCACATTGTTAAAATCTCCATATTACACAAAGCAATCTGTAGAATCAGTGCAATCCCTATCAAAACTGCAATGAGAGTTTTCACCAAACTAGAACAAAAAATCCCAAAATCTGCATGGAAACACAAAAGACCCCGAATAGCCAAAATATTCTTGAGAAAGAAAAACAAAATTGGATATATCAAGTTTCCTGGTTTCAAACTCGACTACAAAGCTCTCTATAGTAATCAAAACAGTATAGTATTAGCACAAAAGCAGACACATAGGCCAGTGGAATAGGATAGAGAGCAAAGAAATAAGCCCATGCATGTATGGCCAATTGAATTATGACAAAGCAAGAGCATAGGACACTCTCTTCAATAATTGGAGTTGGGAAAAATAGCTACATGCAAAAGAATGAAACTGGACCACTTTCTTACACCATACACAAAAATAAACTCAAAAATGGATTACACACTTGAATATAATACCAGAAACTATAAGTCTCCTAGAAGGAAATACAGGAAGACTCATTGACCTCAATCCCAATGATGCTTTTTAGATCTGACTCCAAAGGCAATAAAAGTAAATGTAAAAAGAAACTTTTGGGACTACATCAAACTAAGAAGCTTTTTCCGCAACGAGGAAACCATCAACAAAACAAAATGGGATGGATTACTGAATGGAAGAAGATATTTACAAATAACATGCAATATGGGGTTAATAGCCGAACTATATAAGGAACTCCTACAACACTAAACAGATAATCTGATTAAAAATGGACAGAGGATATGAATATGCATTTTTATAAAGAACACATGGCCAAGAGACACACAAAAAGGTGCTCAGCACAACTAATCATCAGGGAAATGCAAATCTAAACCACAATGAGATATCACCTCCCACCTGTCAGACTGGCTAAAATCAAAAAGACAAGATATAACAAGTGTTGGCAAGGATGTGAAGAAAGGAGAACCCTTATGCACTGTTGGTGGGGATGTAAATTGACGCAGCCACTATGGAAAAGAGTAGGAAGATTCCTAAAATGATTAAAAATATAAATGCCATAATACCCAGTATTACCACATCTACTATTTACCCAAAGAAAACAAAAACACTAACTTCAAAAGTCATACACATCCGTATGTTTATTGCATCATTATTCATAGTCAAGCTGTGGAAGCAACGATAGATGAGCAGATAAAAGGTGTGGTGTGCATATATATACATGTATATGTATGTGCATATACACACACACACGTATATACATACAATGTAATTATTACTCATCCATAAAAAAGAATGATATCTTGCCATTCGCAACAACATGAATGGATCCGGAGGGTATTACACTAAGTGAAATAAGTCAGACATAAAAAGACAAATACCATAGGATTTCACTTATATGTGGAATCCAAAAAACAAAATAAAACAGAAACAGACACAAACAGAAGTAGATTCTTAAACACAGAGAGCAGACTGCTGGTTACCAGAGGGTAGGACAGTGGAAGGTAGGAGAAATAAGCAGGGGTTAAGAGGTACAGACTTCCAGTTATAAAGTAAGTAAGTCATGGGGATGAAAAGCACAGCATAGGGAATAATATTGTGATGGTGTTGTAGGTGACAGATGGGGACTATGCCTCTGGGAGCACAGCATAAAGTATATAATTGTTGAATCACTATGTTGTACACCTGAATACGATATTAAAAGAGGTTAAATGATGTCCCACACTGAGTGTGGATGACAGCAAACCTATGTAAATACAGGCCAGAAGCATCCCATCAAAGATGGTCACTGTTGAGATGCTTACAGGGTAGGCTGAAAATTCACTTCGGGAAACCTCTCCGTTTCCACGGGGCACAGCCCAGGGAAAGTTGCCATACTTAGAACACAGCTTCAGGGGAGGTTTGGATGTCATTCTTAAGCAGTCTCTGTGGCAACCTTGGTAACCTTTGGATACAATGGGCTTTGAGGTGGGGGTGGTGGTGTCTGTCTTTAAACAATTCCTTAATCTCCAAGAGAATCAAAAATACTCATCAGAACATTGAAAACCCTGATCAGAATCTATGGGGCTTTTTTTCTCTCTGTATCTGTAATGCCTGCAATATACATGAAATAATACATCACTGGGACACTCAGTAGCTTGTATACGATGGATGGATGGGTGGATGGATGGATTGGAGGGAGGGAGACCAAACAAGATTGGAGAGAGATGGGGGGAGGGGGAGAGGGAGGGGGAGAGAGGGGAAGAGAGGGAAAGAGAGAGTCTTCGAGTTTGTGAGAGAAAAGCCCACATGCCCCCGTGCAGTCTCTCTCCACAGCCCAATGCTGTTTTCTAGCATTTCATCTTATTAATTTACAGTCAGAACAGAAAGACCGATAGGGTCCTTAATTGTCTTTAATATCACAAACTGTACCCAGTGGAGGGCTCTTACCACATCCATCTATGGGAAATCATGCTGTCTATGGCTTTTCATGCACCAGTAAGAAAGAATATTGGGTTTATTTAGTAGTGCATTCCCGGAAGTTGTAGAGAGCCCTTGAAAGACACCATCAAGTAATTAAAGCAAAGGAGAAGTCATCTAGCAAGTACTGGAGACTGGGACTGGCTTGCATTAAAAACTACTCAACTCCCCATGTGTAACTTTACTGACCTGAACGGTCCATTTGGCAACTGAATTAACCAGGGTATTCTATTAATTTCCTTCTTCTGACCACTTAGGATTATGATTTCTGGGTTTGCTCACAAAAAAAAGATATATTACTTTTCAAGTGTTACCATAGAAATTACCACACACCTACCTGATGGCTTAAACCAACAGTTTATTCCCCCGTAATTCAGGGGTCCAGAGGTCTGAAATCAAGGTGACAGCGGGGTTACCTAGTTCCCAAGGCTCTCAGGCAGAATGCTTCATCGCCCCTTCCAGCATCTTAGCTCCCGGTGCTCCTTGGCTTTGGGTGGCAACCCTCCCACCTGCCCCAGTGCTCACGTGAGCTTTTCTTCTCCCTGCATTGGTCTTCCTTATGTCTCTTAGGATAGCACTTGACCCCCTGGAAAATCCAAGATGATCTCATTCCCAGATCTTTATTTAACTTATTACATCTACAAAGACCCTTCTCCCAAAGGTCTCATCCACAAGGTTCTAGGGGTTACGATATGAACTTATCTTTTGGGGGTCACCATTCAACCCCCACAGCCGGTGATGTAGAAGGACTGAGTCCTGAAGGTGCGGCTCTTCATTAAGCATTGTGGTGTACACAAAAGCTACCAAAGTCCCAGTCTCTGGGTACCTAATGAAGTCACTTACTGGGTTTTTAATGGGTGTTTTTTGGAGATAAAGTATAAATATATGAAGAGACATAGGCACCACACTCTAAAAAAACAGACCCAGTGAATAAGATTCTAATTCAATGTGTCAACAGGAAGGAAAATGGGATCCTCAGAAATGGGAGAGGCTTTGCCAAAACAGATAAATAAATAAAAATTCCTATCAGAAAGGGGTTTTTGTTTTTGAAGAGGAGAAAGCCTTTGCAAATGGAAGAAGTGATTCCAGAAAAGGCACAGAAGCGGAAGCAAGGTCAGGGAAGAAACGTTAAAGTGGACCCAGCCTTACTGGAAAGGCTGTTGCTAAGCAGTCGCAAGAACTGAGGCCAAGCCATGTAGAGAAGCAGACGCCAACATTACCATTTGACCACCTGCTGGTGTTGTAAAAGTAGCGACACCTTCAAAGATGCCTCAGCCTGGTTTGAGTTACATGTAAAAACAAGCAGCTGGAAAATACCCAGACATAGAAAGATAAGAATCTAGAATCTCCAATCTTAGAACTATTAGAACTGAAAGTCACCTTAAGACGATATCAGTGACAGCACTGGCCCAACCCATGTTTTTGAAGCCACTTACAAATTATTTCCCATGAATCATCTTGTTCTATGTTCACAAAGGTCCTGTGGGATAGACAAGGCGGGTATCACTGGACCCATTTTACAGATAAGCCACTGGAGGCTCAGAGGGGATGTAGCTGTGGCTGAGCTACTTAGCAATACAGCTGGGATTTGAAATCTGGTTCTTCCAACACCCACACTCTGCCTCTTGCAAACGGAAAAGATTTGCTTACGCTGATCACACAACTGAATGAAAGGCCTCCACTGAATTCTCTGTTATACCTGGCGCGCTGCCCCTGGGGCAGACAGGTGCTTATCACAGCCATGCCAGGTGACCTGGACTCCAAAGTTCCTTTCTGGGCATCCTGGGGTCCTATAAGGTGTAGGAGTATTTACTGTGAAGATTCTGGCCATTGGATTGTGTGGCATTTCCAGTTAGCCTCCCTCTGCCTACATTCCTTAGTCCCATGGAGGGCTGGCTCTGAATGACAAACTTTTAGACCTTTCCCATCCTAACTTAATCTCTCCAAGCATCAATGACCTTTTCTCTCCCAACCCCTAACACTTGGTTCACCTTAGAGGGTGGAATGAAAATCAAACATGATGCTCATTTTCCTAGCCTGAGGCTCCGGGAACACTTACTTTTAGGACTGATTAACATTCACCCCAAGTCACAGAAGACTCTGAATCTTAGCAAGACCAATTCAATGAGAAGGACTGGGTCAGCTTGGTTTGTATCCTAGCCCACTGACCCTGTGGGCAGGGATAAAGTGTATAACCCTTAAGAGCCCAATCAGAAAAATGTGAATAAAAATAATTCTATATCAAAGGGCTGCTGTGAGAATCAGATGAAGTGCGTGTGAGAGCAAGAAAATCCGATGCAAATAGATACAATGCCATTATCCTTAGAATCTACGTTTAGCACTGCAGCTAGATGTCTGGTTCCCGAGGGATGACCCCCAAACCATCCTTCAGGCAAATTTCTATGAACATAGAGATGTGGCTGTAAGTGATGCAAATAGGTTTCACGTAGCAGAAATCCAAAATGATACCAATGTTGCACAGGGTGTGGATTAGAAAATGCATCAGCAGCTGTGGCATTAGGAGTAAAATATGACCCACACTTGGACATATTGGAATTCATAAGTCACAATGAAAGTGTACTCCATATGGCAAGGCGAAAGACCTAAGGACAGACAGACATGTTGGACAGACCTCTTCATCCCAATAATGAAAGTATGATGGCATTTGAGTTAGAGAGAAGCAAACCGATACAGATGTGAACTTGAGGTGCATATTCACATGGCCTGGAGATGCCCTGGCCACCCAGTCAGACAGAAACAGTCTGCGATGCCCTGGTCATGGAGATTATGGACCAAGCTGGCCCAGATGGAAGATGTCAACTCTGGGGACATCCGCTAATAGTGTCACTCCGCCAAAACACAGCTGCAGTCCGTGCTCACTCTCGCTGGCTAATTTACTCTCACAGAAGGTGGAGAAAGCAATGGAAGGGAACAGTTCCTCAGGAATTAATTGCAGCTGATAAGGCCTGGTGGGCGAGCTAGTCCCTGGTAGGGGACGGCTCATTCAGCAGACATTTATTGAATGCTATGTACATGCTGGCCTCCTGCCAAAGCTGTCACAGTACCGCAGACAATACCCATTTCCACCCTCATGAAGCTCACAGAGAGGCACAGCAGATAGTGACGGGAACTTAAGGCTAATATGAATATTGATGACAAACGATAGTAGATCACTCACGGTTTGGCTTAAGTGAAATCTCAGCCTCCTTGAGAAACTGGAACTAAGAAGGTAAACCCATCAGAGCCCAAAGTTGCTTCTCTCTCCTCACTGTCTCTCTTTGGGTTTCTGTCTGTTCCTGCTTTGGCCTAGCCCCTTCATGTTCCTCCTCTACCTGGTCTTCTGTCCCTCTAAGGCCATGCTAGGGGCATCCATCAGTAGCCCTAATTACCAGTGTCCTCACCGAGACAGATCAGTGCTGCCTTCTCACAATCCCAGCATGCCCAAAGAGAAAACCTGAATCATCTAGTTGAGTCCAGTCACATGAACTAAACTGAAGGAGACAGGGATATTTGCAAGGCCCTTTGGGAGCAGGGTCTTTGAGAAGGATATTTTAAGCCAGTTCTCTAACAGGAGGTACAGAAAGAGTAAGCACAATAGCTGTTCCTATTCTCTCCTAAGTCACCTTTGCTAATAAGGAAGACCGTGGCCGCGTCGCTGACCACACATCCTAGACTTAGGTTTCAGAAAGTTCAGAAATTCATGGGCGGAGGACATAAAGGAAAAGAAAACTGGATGTTTTATATTAAAAAAAAAAAAAAAAAAAACAGAAAAAAATTTAAGTCATTGATGTCAAATGTTAGCACTTGGATGATCTTTTTTTAAGTTTATTTTTGAGAGAGAGACAGAGCAAGTGGGAGAGAGGCAGAGAAAGAGGGAGAGAGAGAATCTCAAGCAGACTCTGCACTGTCAGCACAAGGCCCAAAGTGGGACTCGAATTCATGAACCATGAGATCGTGACCTGAGCCGAAACCCAGAGTTGGATGCTTAACCCAATGAGCCACCAGGAGCCCCACACTTGGATGATCTTTAAAAACATCAATTTCACAGGTACAGAATGAGAAGAAACTGGTACGACGGCAGTTTGTGTAGGAAAAGAAAAGACACCTGGAGGTTTTAGTTTATAGTAAGTTCGCTGTTACCCCTACTGTGACCGAGTGTCAGAACCTAACAGAGCAGTGGCTGGGCCATAGCAGGGATAGGCAAGGGGGTCGTGACACAACCCAACAGTGCCACTGTCATCAGCGCCAACATATTTGTGCATCTGGAGGATACTGGTTCCAATCTCAGCACCAAGTTTTGATAAGTTCAAGCTTGGAGGGAAGGGGCCAGAATGCCAAAGCATTCTGAAAACCAGGCCACATGAGGAATGAAATTCTTAACTCAGTGAAGGAAAGACGAGACAAAAGTTGAGTTCACTTTTCAAATATTCAGAATTATCATGGGTAATAATATCAATTACGTTCTAGGTATAATCACAAGGAGGCATAACCTGGCTTTTTAAAAATCTTATCAAGCCCCATTACCCTATGGGTGCTTTACAAGGATATTGGTTCCCGAAAGAAAGAGGAATTGTTTGACATGGTTTCTGGCATCAGATGGATTCTGGTTCCAGAATTATTAGTTAAGAGAAGCCTCCTTCAGTTAGTCTTGGAATTAGATGCAGTAAAATTTATCCATGAAGAAACAGAAATACTTGGAGAATTGCAGAAGGTGAGTTTTTCAGGCCTTTCTTCCCTCATCATGAAAGAAAGGTACTGGGTAAAGAGCCTCAGGTCTGTATCTTACCTTTGTTATCATACTGAGCTGCACTCCTTGGTAAATCAGAACAACCAGTTGAAGAGTTGATGCCATCTCTACCGCTATCTTGTACACAGGTGGGCAGGTATGTTAAATCCCACCCTATGGCATATCCCCAACCACGAACCCCTGAAGACATTTCATAACTAGCTGTTCTTTACATCCCAATATTGTTTCTTCAAGGCCCCTTAAAACCGAAGGATGCTACACTGGAGAGATTCCCCATTACCTACCCATTACATTCCCCATTCCACCACCCACACAGCCATCCTTACATAGCTCCAGAGATGTGTCACGTGCTTTACTGGGCATGGGGGACACCAAAGCCTGTCAGAGCCAAGCCTGAGAAGAGAGACCTGGCCTGAGAAGGGCTATTGGTGAAGTCGCAGAGCATGAGATGCAGGTCAAGGAGGAAAGACCTAGGAGACGGCAGTGAGCCCACGGGCAGAGCTGGAGACTGAAGAACAGGGTTGAAAGGGAGAGGAGGGCCAGCAAGCACGCACCCCTGATGACTCAGGCTGTGATGTGACAAGTGACCACCCCTCACGTGGCAATTCTATTTTAACAAAAAATGTCCATATTGAAGTGAAATGTTGCTTTGCTTGTGTTTTCCAGAGATCTGAAGCTTGATAATATCCTGTTAGACAAAGACGGACACATCAAGATAGCAGATTTTGGAATGTGCAAGGAGAACATGTTAGGAGATGCCAAGACCAACACTTTCTGTGGAACCCCGGACTACATTGCCCCGGAGGTAGGGATGTGCTATGGGAAGGGCGTGCGTGGGCTCTTCCCAGCTCCACACATCCCTGGCCAAGTGCCACTGCTCCTTCATCCCCCGAAAAATAAGAAGGGTTAAAGTAGTTTGTTTCAGGATTTGTATTTGTTTTTCTGAGTAGTTCATGAATGCGGCCACACACAGGGACTGTTACTATTGCATGGATGGTGGGTTCCCCAAGTCGTGACTGGCTCAGCATGTCCTCCTCAGTTATGGCTCCTCCCACCACAGACTTAAACTGTATACCCTCTACTCAGACCAAGCAGAGGAAATGATGGTGAAGAACCAGGTGGACACTGAACAGGCTCTTACATATCCACCTGAGTAAGTCACATGGTTTCATCTTGGGACCAGAAAAGCCTGAACTGTGGTTTCCAAGCTACCATTGTGTGGCCATAGAATGATTGCTAGAGTCTAATGACCCCCAACCCCTCTTCTTTCGAAGGAGGATATTTATGGCCCATGTTATTCTAAGTCAAAAACAGGTGAGCCTATGGAAGTTTAAAAAAAAAATTAAAAATGGGGTATAGTTCGCATATTGAGAGCCCTTAGAAGAATGGCATTTGCTCAGAAGGCATTCATCATTCCTACTCTATCCATGTGCCCTCCCTTGCTATGGAGTCCTCCCCAGCTGCTCCCCTGAGGGAGGTTTGACACCCCCTTACCACTTGGCCCTTAATTGCTTTTTAATCTCAATCTCCCTGAGTAGTGGATGATTGCTCTAAAGTCAAGCTATCCACTTTTTAAAATCTCTGTACTATAAGGCACCAGGGTGGCTCAGTCAGTTAAGTGTCTGACTTTGGCTCAGGTCATGATCTCACCAGTTCCAAGTTCGAACCCCGTGTCGGGCTCTATGCTGATAGCTCAAAGCCTGGAGCCTGCGTCAGATTCTGTGTCTCCCTGTCTCTCTGCCCCTCCCCTGCTTGTGCTCTGTCTCTCTCTCTCTCAAAAATAAATATTTAAGGGGCGCCTGGGTGGCTTAGTCGGTTAAGCGTCCGACCTTCGCTTGGGTCATGATCTCGCGGTTCGTGGGTTCGAGCCCCGCGTCGGGCTCTGTGCTGACTGCCAGCTCAGAGCCTGGAGCCTGTTTCAGTCTGTGACTCCCTCTCTCTCTGACCCTCCCCTGCTCATGCTGTCTCTATCTCTCTCCTAGAAATAAATAAAACATTAAAAAAAAAAAATTAAAAAAAAAAAATAAATATTTAAAAAAAGTAAAAAAAATAAAATCCCTGTACTACTTTGAAGTCATTATAGATTCAGAAATGTCACCTATATTCACCCTTCACCCATTTCCCCCAGTGGCTACATCTTCTGTAGCGATGGCACAACACCTGAACCAGGGAATGGATATCAGTTCATGTGTCCAGTTCTGTGTTTTGTTATTTCATGTGTGGGTTCATGTCATCTTCTTTTATATCCAAGGACTGAGCACAGGGCTCGGCGCATTAAGTTGCTAATAAAATACCTGTGGGAAGAATGAATGGATATTAATAAATGCATAAAGGGGGATGGCTGCTTGGTAGTGATGGACTTCTGGTTTCCTGGGTCAAAAATTAGCAAGTCTGTCATCACTAGCGTAATTGTGGTGCCCTAAGTTTAAGAAATATGTGGCTTTGTCCTGTGCTTATTTGGTATTTAATTTTGATTGAACCTTGTTCACATGCAAGACTGGCTGCTGGTCAACCAGAAATTATGACCTTCGACTTTCCGGTCTGTAAACACCTCATGCCAGATCTTTTCCCTGGTTCTGTCTGCTTCTGTACCTGCCAGAATTTAGTGTTAGCGACTGACTTCTCTCTTGGCATCTTCTGCCTCTTACCTTCCAGGGTGCTTGTCTTTTTCCTGTATTTTCTCTGTGAGCAGTAGTTAATTTAAGGCTATGGTTTCACAGGGTGTAATATGGAAACCAACTTGACATTAAACTATTTAAAAAAAATTTAAGGCTATGGTTTTAACTCCAAAGTCAATACGGCCAGCCCAAACTTCTTGCCGCAGCTGTCACAGGGCATTCAAATGTAACAGGTCTCAAACTCACTTTGCACACCCACCACCCCCTTTCCCTTCATCTCCTTCTTAATAAATTACACACTCATCCACCTAGTAACCTCACCAGAAAACCAGAATCTAAGTTTTCTTTCTAATCCAAGTTTTCTTTCTTTCTTACCCTTCCCAAGTCCAAACACCAAGATGATCTAGATATAGACCTCAGGGACATCTATGCTCTCCACCCTACCAATCTTGTGACTGAATTAAGAATCTCCCTTGATTCTTCCTCGAATCTCAAAGTGAATCCCATTGATCTGACTCCCAATGCTTCTCCAATTCCTTCCCCCACTTCCTGCTGCTACCCTACTCCAGGCCCTGAGCAGCTCTCATCTGGGCCCTGGGGACACCCTCTGGCTTTCCTCTCTGTCACCATCCCACTGCCAGGGTACCCTCTACGTAGTCCCAAGTTTTTGTAAAAGACCCTCCCTCATTAGTTTAAAAAAGACATCCCCAGTGTATATATATATTGTATATGAATCTCATACATTATTGCCAACTAATATAGTCTGTAGATTATAAAATATGCATATAGAAGAATATAATTAGGCTGAAATTAAAATGAAATATACATTTTAATTTTTTTAATATTTATTTTTGAGAGAGAATGACAGAGAGTGATCAGGGGAGGGGCAGAGAGAGAGGGAGACACAGAATCTGAAGCAGGCACCAGGCTCTGAGCTGTCAGCACAGAGACCAACGCAGGACTTGAACTCATGAACTGGGAGATCATGACCTAAGGTGAAGTCAGATGCTTAAACGACAGAGCCAGCCAGGCGCCCCTATAATTACTTTAAATAACTAAATTTTATTGTTTATTAATAGTTTATCCCTTGTTAAAATAATGAGATTAAATAACTTCCTAAGATTAAACCAAGTGTTCCTTGGTTAAACACTCCATGACTCAAAGGTCTGATTAGTTTTTTAATTCTTGGTTTCACCGGCTATCATAGCTGGACAGGGAGCTCACAAAGGCAGGGCATCACTTCGACTTTACAATATGTCCTTTAGGCCAGGTTCATTGTTGACAGTGGTGGTTGTAATTCACATTGTTCCATAATTCAAAACAAGGTCTTTGATACATCTGACTTTTGAGCTAACTTCTCGTCATAACTAAGGACACTGTTTTAGCGTCTTTATAATGTGAGTGAACTTGTACGGAGAGTGAGAGAGAGCTCTCTGCTGCCATTTTCTTAGGTTCTATGTGTCTGCATCTGTCTCTCAAAAATAAACTTAAAAAAAATTTTTTAAAGTAGGTATGCTCTCCTGCCTTTGAACCTTAATAATTTAACTTTCCGTTATCGTGTTTCTAAGTATATGCTGCCTAGTACTGTTTTTATGTGTATCTGGTTGTTATCCCCAGGGAGGGGACTTTGTGGCAAACAAGAAGCCAGCGAGAGCAGGCAAGGTGTTAGAAACACACAGGAGCACGGAGCCAGATAAGGGCCATGAAGCCCACCTGGCAGATGCTGGGATCTCCCGATAGGAGAGCCCAAATTACAGAAGTAAATGCGTCTCAGAGCGGCATTAGGAATGATGCATAGAAATAAACAGTGCACTCCCCAAAGCTGGGGAGTGTCCCTGTCCATGTCTCTCTCCCAAGACCTAAAACCCAACGGCTCCCTGTGTCTTCCGGCTATAGGACCAAGGTTCTAACATGTAACTGGGGGTCCGAGCTCATTTTGACAAGACTAGGGAAACAGTTAAACAGGGAAACACCCTACGGTCTAATACATACTAACCACTTAGTAAACCCATGTAGGTTCCAATACGCAGGAGCAGCTCCCCAGAGAGACCAGGAGTCACTTGGGGACCAAAACTATAAAGGGACTGGGTGGTCACCAAGTGCACTATGAGCACACACCAACACAGTGGGCTTTATATGGACCTAACTCACTAGCTGCACCAGGCAGATGGAGTTGCAGAAGGCGCTCACTGTTGGAGAGAGAGACTCTGACATAAAGTGGCAGCGTCTTTAGTGTCTGAGTCATTAAAGATGCAGGCAGGGAACAGGACAAAAGAGGGTGAGGCCATAAGAAGCAGGGGCTGAGACAGGGGCGTCTGGGGGGCTCAGTCAGCTAAGCGTCTGACTTCAGCTTAGGTCACGAGCTCACGGTTCTGGAGATCGAGCCCTGTGGGGATCTGTGCTCCAGAGTCTGTCTGGGACTCTCTCTCTTTCTCCTTATCTCTCTGCCTCTCCGCTGCTCATTCTCTTCTCTCCCCCACCCCCCTCTGCCTTTCTCCTGCTCATTCTCTCCTCTCTCTCAATAAACAATTTTTTAAAAGGCAGCAGGGGCTGAGACAGAAAAAGGGGCCGCTGCAGCCAGTGTTTCCCCACCAGTTTCATTAGAAATATAGACAGTGTGAGCATGACCTTATAAGGTTGACATTTAATCCAGGAAACATTGAATATGAGGGGAACATCATATGGCAAAAATCTCCCAAGGTCCAGGATTCCGCACATAGCTTCAGCTAACGAGGAGATCTTAAATAAGACAGGTAACGTCCTGAAGCCCAACCACTGTCCTTTGTTAAGCCGGGATCCCAAGATCTACCTCAGGAATTCTTACGGAATAGCCCATTACGTAGGGCAGATACCTAACGTGTGTCAGCATACTTCTGCAAACTTTCTCTTCTGGCAGTGTGGATCTGCATTTTGCTTCTTCCTCCTAACATAAATTCTTTATTAACATCATCTCGCCCTAGAAGGCTTCATTTCCGCCACAGCTGTCTTCTGTCCTCCAAACTCCTTTTCATCGGTCTTCCAAATGAAGTTGTTTAGAGACAGGATGCTCAGAGCAGTTTCAGGTTGCTTTGGGCTCCCCCCTGTGACAGAACTTGGGAATTGCGTGTGAACCAGGCCCCACTTGAGGCAAATTTACCTGAACTAAGGTGGGTGGGTGGGTGTGTGTACGTACGTACGTACGTACACACACACACACACACACACCCCTTTATCACTCTCTCTGGACCTACTTTTAAATTTTGCCATAAGGGGGGTGCCTGGGTGGCTTAAGCGTCCGACTTTCGCTTAGGTCATGATCTCGCGGTTCGTGGGTTCTAGCCCCGCGTCGGGCTCTGTGCTGACTGCCAGCTCAGAGCCTGGAGCCTGTTTCAGTCTGTGACTCCCTCTCTCTCTGACCCTCCCCTGCTCACGCTGTCTCTCTCTCTCTCTCCCCTAGAAATAAAATAAATAAATAAAACATTAAAAAAAATTTTTTTTAAATTTTGCCATAAGGAACAGTCCATCGTTAAACTTTAAAGCTAACTTTATGAAGGGTACCGGCTAGCAGTTTTACACTGGAAGTCAGGGGCAGATGGCAAAATTCTGTTTGCAACTTGATCTTTGTTTTCACAAATAGGTCCCGGCTGATCAAGACAGGTGCTTCTCCTAGAACGTGCCGCCATGTCCATAGGACAAAGCACGGCATCTTCCCTGCTTTTCAGTGGATTCTCACAATAACCCAGTAATAAGTAAGCCAGATGTTAGCATTTTTTTTTCAAACAGATGAGACACAGAGGGGTGAGGGAGTCTGCCCCCCACTGTACAGTAGGGGACTAAACCAGGGGTAGGACTCCAAACGTCGTACGGCCGTCACGGTTTCGTTGTGGCTTATCAACTCTTGTGTTGGGAGACACTGCCACCGTACCCCGAGCCTCGGTCCAGACGGAGCTCATTCCCCAAGGACAGGCCCCGCGTGGGGTGGCACTCAGAGGGGTCAGATGTGCACATCAGTCCACTGTATCAAAGCCTGCACCAGCACCAAGACCGGCAGCTTTACCAGAAAATGCTAGGACGTCTAGAGTGTAACATCATCTTTCTTTCCTAAGGCCATCCTTGCTGCCCGTCCAGCACGTATTGCACAGGCCCGCGTAAGAAGCAATTCCGTTTCACATGAGGACCTGTAACAGTAAAGGCACCCGTGCGTTTACGTGTTTACTGAGCTAGATCTTCAACTGCAGCATGGAAAGGATGGCCATCCCCAGAGGGTCCCAGCCTCGCTCTTTAATTTAGTGCTTCAATACGATCATTCCTTCTCCATTTTGGAAATAAAGCATCTTGTCGCCACCCCATCCTGGGAGTAGCAGTCACGAAACACAAGGTTTTCTTCTCTTCATTTAACAAATGGTTACTGTGTTCCTACTATGTACTGGTTTTAGCTGTGGTAAAATACACATGCCATGAACTACACCATCTTGCCATTCTTAAGTGTTATTCAGTCGTGTGAAGTATAGTCACACTGTTGTACAACGAATCTCCAGAATTTTTTTTATCAGGCACAACAAACTATTCCCATTAAACAACCCCATTTTCCCCAGGCCCTCAGCAACCTCCGTTCCTCTATCCCTAAAAATCAGACTCCTCTAGGGGCCTCATATAAGTGAATTCATACAGTATTGGTCTTTTTGAGTCTGGCTTACTTTATTTAGCACAATGTTCTCAAAGGTTTATCTAGGTTGGATCACGTGTCAGGATTCCATTCTGTTTTAAGGCTGAATAATGTTCCACTGTTATATATTACATCATTTATCCATTCATCCGCTGATGGATACCATGCATGGCAGTGGAAAATTTTGCAGCTTGGTCTGTTAGGATGACAAAAGTCACAGGTACACTCTCTGCCTTCCAACGTTCAACAAGGAAGCCGCTGAAAGCACAGAATACAGTCTTTTCTGCCAAGATAGTGGACTGATGAAAGCGTAGAGATCTTTTTAAAAGTCAGGTGGGGGGCGCCTGAGTGGCTCAGCCAGTTAAGCCTCTGACTCTTGGTTTCAGCTCAGGTCATGATCTCGTGGTTCATGGTTCTCATGACGTAGTTCTGAGCCCTGCGTCAGGCTCTGTGCTGATAGTGCAGAGCCTGCTTGGAATTCTTTCTCTCTCTCTCTCTCTCTCTCTGCCTCTCCCCTGCTTAATCTTTTTTAAAAAAATAAAAGTTAGGTGGGATCCCGGATTTTAAGTCCACTTCCCTAAAGGACAGACAAGCCCAGCTCTGCTCAAAGCACTGCTGTTAAGCTGCACATCGCTGTAGGATAGAGGATTTCTGCAGCGGAAGTCAGCTGCCCTAGCCTCTTTCTGCAAGCTCACTACACCTGACCACAGATGGGACTTAGCTGTACAGCCGTGGCCAGACAGGCTGTAAGGGATGGATTTAGGGAGATGACCTCTGGATGTGCGTTACCTACTGAAAGCAGATGCAAAATCTCAGGACAGACATCAGTAAAACATGTGGGTTTGGTTTAGTCTCAGAACAGCAAACACCACACTCACACTCCTTTCTTAGGTCTGAATCTACCACCCACGTCCTCACAAGTCCACACCTCACATTCACAGGTGTGAAAATGAAGGCTAACAGCACAGGCCAGTGGTTGCTCTTAAGGCCAAAGGAAAAGGAGAAATTAAAACAAACAAAAAAAATGTTTGCTCAATTTGGGCACTGCCCACTCATTTCTAGCATCAGCTTCTCAAAAGCTAGTTTTCAGTGTGATAGGTGTTAAAACCACATTCTGTCATCCCATCAACGATTGGCTGAGTGGCCTTGAGAAGTTTAAGCAGGGTTTTCACTCATCCACCTCATGTTTATTAATTACGCCTCTGCCTCTTGGTCACACAGATCTTGCTGGGTCAGAAATACAATCACTCTGTTGACTGGTGGTCCTTTGGCGTTCTCCTCTATGAGATGCTGATTGGGCAGTCACCTTTCCACGGGCAAGATGAAGAAGAGCTTTTCCACTCCATCCGCATGGACAACCCCTTTTACCCTCGATGGCTTGAGAAGGAGGCGAAGGACCTTTTAGTGAAGGTAAGAAATGAAGTCAAGGAGACTCTGTAGAATGAGTATTAGGTATTCGGATTTGTACTCCCATTCATTTCTAGGTTCTGATTTATATGGGGTAAACAGGAATCATCTTGAACTGGATTTAAATGGGATGCTCAGGGTGCCCAGGTGGCTCAGTCAGTTAAGCGTCCAACTTCGGCTCAGGTGATGATCTCACGGTTCATGGGTTTGAGCCCTGTGTCGGGATCTGTGCTGACAGCTAGCTCAGAGCCTGGAGCCTGCTTCAGATTCTGTGTCTCCCTTTCTCTCTGACCCTCCCATGATCATGCTGTCTCTCTCAGAAATAAATAAAACATTAAAAAATAATAACAATAAAAATGGGATGCTCACCATGTATTTTAAGTGAGGCACCAACAGGATGAACATTAGATACCAAAATGAGAAGATAAACATTCATGGGTGTAATTTACATAAGAAATGCCCAGGAATCAGTTCCATGACTCTTGAAGCCCTCACTTTGCGAGGACACTGGCCCACCACAAGTTGTGGCTTAAAACTCAGCCTTTGGTTTCCCATCATGCCCATTAAGCCTACTCAGTCCAGCGAGTCTTCCCCTTCCCACCTGGACGGATGCACAACTCTTCAGCCAAAGACAAACCTCACGTCCCCCCTAAGCCATAAAACATGGTCTCAGCTGAGAAAGTCCAACTGTTCAGCCCAGGAGAGAAGTCATCATGTCCACCAGATCTCTAACACAAAGACTTCTAATCCCTCTTCTTCGGTCAGGTTCAGGACTGGTAGCCACTCATTTTTGGAGAAGGGGAATGTGGTTATGTTGTGGTTAACAACATCCTTATTCTCCTCCTCTCCGGCTCGTGGGTTCTGCTGCAGACTATACCGGATGAAAAGCAGGGAGAGAAAGGAGAAATAAGGAGAAACCATTGTCTATGGCTGAGCAGCTCCTGCTTGGATTCTGGTGGTTTGTGAAGGCCAGGACTTTTGTGAGATGTTCTAACAGGTCTTTTGGAATACTGGTCACCGGGGAGATTTGGAGCCACAGCCCTTGATACCCAGGCCATTTGTTTAGTCCATTCCCTGCCCAGGTACTATACCAAACTCCATTTCCACAGCATTCCATCTCAGAGACCCTCACTGCCCACTGGCTGCTGAGAGGGCCTCTCAGACAGGATTTAAAAGGCTGTGGATCAGCTCTCCTGGCACATCCTGTTCCCATGTCTGCTGGAAACACTGGTTTATCTTTTACTCTGTAACTCAGAATGCAGACCGTCACCATCTCTACAGAATTCACCATCCAAGCAAGACTCAGGCCCCAATCCATGACAGGCCAGACCCCAGGGAGAATTGGTTAGAAACTGGACTCTGAGAACCCCTTGCCTGAACCAGGAGATTCCACGAAAACCAATAAAGAGACCTAAGCAGCACCTGAGAGCTATCATTAAAGATTAGGATTACAGGCAGAGTCTGGTTTCCCTTTTCTGAGGATGCAAATTAACACCTACGGTGGGAGTACAGAAAACGAAAATAAATCTCGGTCCTACAGCATGCTATTACATCTGGTAACAGCCATCTGCACTGAGCCGTCCCAGCAACTTTTTGGATCAAGGAGACGACCCAGTGTGATCTGGAAGCTAACAAACCTAAAAGAAGTGGACCAAGAACACAGGTGTTTTGAATTCAGGCATCTCCTATCTCAGCTGACTTTAAAAATCATTTAGGATAATAATTTTCAGTCTTGTCATCCTTATATTGAAAAGGAGGGGCAGAGTAAGACCTTTCAACATTGGAAGCTATCAGTGGATTAAAAAAAAATTTTTTTAACATTTATTTTTGAGAGAGAGAGAGCAGAGGAGGGCCAGAGAGATAAAGAGAGACACAGAACCCGAAGCAGACTCTTGAGCTGTCAGCACAGAGCCGGACGCAGGGCTCAAACCCATGAACCACAAGATCATGAACTGAGCTGAAGTCAGATGCCCAACTGACTGAGCCACCCAGGCGCCCCAGCGGATTTTAAGTCGGAACTAAAAATGATTACCAGGCCCATCTTTCCTCACAAGTCTTTTGTCTCATCAACTACCTGGACTTAAAGGGAGCCCACTTCTCCTGCTCCAATACACCCAGGAACTTGTCCAGAGTCTTTGAAACGCTGAGGCAACTCCACAGGTGCCCCTCAGGAGTCAGTGCCGGCAGAGCCCCCCAGAACCCCGCCTGCGGCTGATGGCAATTCGGCTTTCCGATTCTGTTATCCAAACAGAGCACACACCTCAAAAACGCTTGGAATAACCAATTAAATACACTTTTAATGACTGAACAACAGATAAAATGGAAGCTGATTTCAAAAGTAACCAATTAAGAAGAAGACAACAGTAAAAAAAATAGCAGGATCAGAATGGAAACTGTTGCTTTACACAGAGGCCCGTTGAGACGTGATCCCGGCTGCCGCCCGTACCCGGGACACAAGGCAGGTATGGCTGGTTGGCTCCAGCTGCTGTAACAACATATCACAGACTCAGGGGCTCATGACAGATTTACTTACAGTTCCGGAGCTGGGAGGCCAAAAGCGAGGTCCAGCAAGGTTGGTGTCTGGTGAAGGCTGTCCCTCTGCCTCGCACACGCACCTCGGCCACGTCCTCACTCACACAGGGCGAGAGCTCGCTGCTGTCTCCTCTTCTAAGGACTCTAATCCCATTGGCTCGGGCTCCCACCCACATGTCCTCATTTACCCTTAATTGCTCGCTTCCCCCAAGTACACTCACATCGGGGGTTAGGGCTTCAATGTGAGAACTCTGGGGGGACCCACTTCAGTCTTGGGGTGTGCGGGTGTGCTGGGAAGGCCTGGGCTGACAACCCCCAGGAGAAGAGAACAAGGAAGCAGGCTGGGGGCCGTCGGGGTGGGATCCACCTTAACCTGCTGACGTTCCAGAAAAGCTCAACAGCTGAGCTTCCAAGCCCAGCGCCACCTCGGGGTCTGGGGGTGGGGGTGGGGGTGGGGGCTTCCGGCCAGCAGTGGGGGAGAAGGAGTAACGGGCCAGGTGGACTTCATCAGAAGTAAATGCTGGAAGTGGTGGGTTTTCAAAGGAGAGAGAGACGGTGTGGGAAGAAGGGACCCCTTCCAGGTGGACAGGGAAGACGCCGAGTCCTGTATGTGGAAACTTACTCAGCAAGAAAAAGGAATGAACTATTACCAATCCACAAAGCGACCTGTCTGGATCGCAAGAGAATTGCGCTGAGGGGAAAAGGCCAGTCTCCACGGGTCACCCTCGCGGAACCTTCTCCAGAGGACGCTGCGGAGACAGAAATCAGATCAGTGGCAGTGGGGACTGGGGAGAGCGGAGGCAGGACGGTGACTGTAAAGGACCCCAAGGGACGGCTTTGTGAGGACAGGACAGTTCTGCGCCTCGTGGGTGACAGCAGCTACCAGACCCACGCACGGGATGGGATGACGGAGAACCACACACGTTGTACGAATGCTGGTGCCTGGTTCTGGTATCGTTCTGTAATGATGAAAGCTGCGGGCATGAGGGGCAGCTAGGGGGCAGGCACACAGGACACCTGTGCTAGTGCCTAACACCCTGCGAGTCGACATGTACGGACTGGACGTGCCAGCCCCAGATTCCTGTGTTGAAGCCCCAACCCCCAAAATGATGATGACAGGAGGTGAGGCCTTTGGGACATAATTAGGCAGAGAGGATGTGATCAGGGAGGGGCCACCTAGTGTCCTTACAAAAAGAGGAAGAGAGCGCTAGCCCCCCCCCCCCCCCCAGTGCAGGCACCAGGGAAAGGCCACATGAGGACACAGCAACAAGGCGGCCGCCTAGGAGCCAAAATGAGGGTCCTCGCCAGAAACGCCCACACGGCACCTTGATCTTGGACTTCCAGACTCCAGAGCCGTGAAAAATAAATGCCTATCATTTAAGCCGCAACTCAGTCCCTGTCGTTTTGTTATAGAAGCCCAAGCAGACGAAGACACCATGACTGTTTCAAAATAAAAAGTTTAAAAACAAAATAAAATCTCGGGGCGCTTGAGTGGCTCAGTCAGTTGAACGTCCGACTTCAGCTCAGGTCATGATCTCATGGTTCGTGGGTTCGAGCCCCACGTCGGGCTCTGTGCTGACAGCTCAGAGCCTGGAGCCTGTTTCAGATTCTGTGTCTCCCTCTCTCTCTGCCCCTCCCCTGCTCATGCTGTCTCTCTCTCTCTCTCTCAGAAATAAATAAAAACATTAAAAAATTTTTAAAAATTTAAAAAAAAATCTAAGGGCAAATGCCAGCAAATATCAAAATCAAAATCATGTGCAGTTTCAATAGCAGGAAAAAAATCTGCGATGAGAACAGAAAATGAATCTGGCTGACAGAGCAGACACGAAGTGAGGATACAGAACGGGGGATACAGTGGGGCTCGTTGGGGCAGGAGGTTTAAATCCATGTGGAGGAGACGAGGCTTACCCTTTCCCCTCTGAGTTGGTAAAAATTCCATACCCTTCCTCCACGAGGAAGGCAGTCATCTCCCATGTCCTAGAAGTTAAGCTGATAAAAATTAGTTTCTATCATGCAATCTGCTGACAAGAAGACCGGCTTCTAGTTTCATCTCTGCCCCTCGTTCGCTCTGTACCTTTGGCCCCAAGGTCCCCCTCATCCGTGAGCTCCCTTTTCTGCAAAAATCAAAGGCAGCATTGTTTCTGAGAAACTTCCTGTAGGGAATTACACATAATGTAAAACCCAGAAGTAATGGGTCCTCTGAAATAAATGGCATCTGTTACAGCAGCCCCATCAATATCACACTCTATCCCTTTCGCTCTCATAGCACATAGATGCAGGAAGTGTCCTGAGCAACTGCACAGAAGAGGCTGTGCTCCGTCACGAATTGCAACCGGGACACCGCTGTTCAGCTGAGTCTTGCAAGGAAACACCCCTTTCTCCCTCCCGTATTCATCCAGGATGTCCTGTCCATCTGTTTGGGAGCAGACGGACCACGAACGTTCTCAAACAGAAGCACCTCTTGCTTCTGCAGGAAGACATATCTGCGGAGGGAAAGAAGAGGGGAGAAGACCCCAGGGACAGGGGCCGGGGTCCCTGATCCTCCACCAGACAGTCGCACGAATTCAGACAAACTACAGCTGCATCCTGGCCATCCGCATACGAGGCGTGCTGTTTCCCGTAAATGTAAACCACCCTCTGACAGCTTCTATGAACAACAGCAAGGTTTTCTTCGTGAACTCGGAGTCCGTTGGTGCAGCTTCTCTGGCTCAAGAGCCCACGGCTTCTGGTGAGGTCACGGGACCCAGAAGGAGGAAGGCGTGCTTTGCTGCAGGAAGAGAAGACAATAATTGACTCTTGTGCAGGACTAGAGAGAAATCTGAGTCTCGAACATGAGATCGTGTTATATTCTCATTACACGTTTTATCTTTGAAAGTATATTTTTTTTAATTTCACAGGTATACAGACCAGGCTCAGAAGGCTTTGTCTGGATGCACTAGGTACAAACCCACATGGTACTGGACGGATCCAACGGGAAACAGCATGGTTCTCACTTGGCCTAGAGCAATTACTACTTCTCAGGGTATTCACTAAAGCCTTTAATTATAACATGAGCCAGACTGTGGCCCATCCCTGAGGCACTCACCTTCTCTCTCATCTTGTTTCATGAAAATGTCCTTAAAAAGTAGAGGCCAACAAGGTGTGATGATCATTTCTAGGGAAGAGATGTGGGGCAAGTCACTTATTCCCTCCGCTTCTAAAAAATCAATCTGCTTTTCCATCTGCTGACCTACATTGGTGCCGGAGTCTATAGAAGAAAGTTTTACTGCACAGTTGGTGCCTTTTCTATATGCCATTCCATATGCTAAAGCCAAGAAGCTGACAGAAGGTAAGGACTGAAGATACAGGATCTTCAAGTAATAAAAGAGAAAGACAACTTGCTCACGTATTTGACAAACATCCATTGCATCTACTTTGTGCACAGCATTGCGCTAGGTCCTGGAAGAAAGAAACATAAATGGTGTCTGCCCTCCAGAGCTTACACTCTAGAAAAAAAAAAAAAAAAAAACTATTGAAGGAATACTCAATACTCTTGGGGTGCCTGGGTGGCTTAGTCAGTTAAGTATCCGACTACGGCTCAGGTCATGATCTCATCATTCGTGGGTTCAAACCCCATGTCAGGCTCTGTGCTTGACAGCTCAGAACCTGGAGCCTGCTTTGGATTCTGTGTGTCTCTCACTGCCCCTGCCCACCCTCAAAAATAAATAAAAACATTTTAAAAATACTCTTAAAATAGATACACAGACACTTTCCCTACTGGAGGGAAGATGTTCAGATGTTCTCTGGAGCCCCGAGGAGAGACTATCCCAACACCAGAAGCAAGAAGAAGCTGTTTAGAATTTGGGCTCTGACCCTGGCTAGACCTGGGATCTTCAGCAAGTGATTTAGCTGCTCCAAGCCTCAGTTTCCTTCACTGGCAACTAGGACAGTGATATGTGCTTTTCGAATCTGTCTTCAGAGTCAGGACCATAAAGGCACTACGCCTGACTCTCAGAGAACGCTGTCACAGAACCAGCCACATGACAATGAGTATGACCTGGGGGGTGGGGAGAGCTCACAAGGAGTTGAGGTAATCGGAGAAAGCGTCACAAAGAAGAGGGGGTACAAGCTGAACCCCGGATGGTGGGCTGGGATTTAAAGATGAGGAGAAGGAAATGGCAGCAGGATGTGGGGAGAGGAATCTCTTACAAGATGGAGAGGTCAGTAGCCACGGACAGAGGTAGGAAAGGCAGTGGCATATTCGGTGAGGAGACATGTCTGGGCAGAAGAGAGGACTAACGCGGGGGTAGAAGGATGTGTGTCCACAGAGGCCACGGGGACCCTGGGATGCCCACAGGATGTTAGGACTCACCAGGGCAGAGAGATGACCTTGCCTCACCCTGCATTTTCCAGGGGAGGAAGTGGAGACTCAGAAAACTTGCACAAGGCCTTGTGGGTAGAAGTCTCTTGGGTCACAGCCTCGTGTTAGTGGTTTTCTAACAGAGCTTTGGAACATCGAGTTTCCATCGGGAGGCCTCAGCGGCCACCATATGGTAAAGGGGAGAGGAGGTCAGGACAGTGACCATGTGGCTATACTAGCTGGTTACATGGCATTCCACTGGGACTTTTAAGAAGATTATCATAATTTTTAAAAAGGAGAAAAAAAATTCCACTTTGCTACAACATGTTTTTTATTCTTTTCATTTTGGGGGGCTTCTGAGTAGAGCCTTTGAAGATTTTCAAATAGGAAGGTTCAGAAGTAGAGCAGTGTTTGAAAACACAGAGACTTCCCATTCTTACATGACATAAAAGCAAGAGATCTCTACAATTTAGTTGTTAATGGAGGTCCAGTCCTGGCAGAGCCTCGTGGAATATTCCTGTTTCAGAGACCCATGGAGTCCCTATGACACCCTATAGCTACAAGTTACTTTATAAACAAACATCTAGCTGAGGGAATAAATAAGGGGTAACTACTTCAGGCACCAGGGACCTGTGACTCCCCAGGCCTGGTGTTTGGACTCTCCTTTTCCGTACTTCCCTGGATCTGTTGCCTTTGGGTTTGAAGAGCTTCCAAGCTTCTTTCCTGTCCTGGCCAAGGTTCAGCGTGACCTCAGTAACAGGAGAGGAACAGTGCAGAGGAAAAATTATACATGTAACAGACCAGAAACAAACCCAGCGGGTCTGCAGGAAGCAGAAATGATTCTCACTACTCAGAGGCCTCATCCAAAGCTGATCGTCAGGGACTAGTTCGTAGTATATCCTCAAAGCAAGACTGTTAGCCTTTGAAGGCAGCCTCGTATGAATTCAAACTCAACTAATGCGCAGTCAACCCAGCAACAAAGAAATTGATCACTTATTCTGTTGTTGGGTTTTACAGACCAGGTATCAGTGCATACATGTGTGTGCACGTCTGTGCGCGCCTGTGTGTGATTTCATCTCACTCACAGACCCGCCCTGCGGGAAGGACACCTCATTCACTTTACGGTGAGGACACTGACTCGAGTCCTGTAACTTACCAGAGTTCCTGTAAATAACACAAGGCAGAACTGGTTTCAAACCAGGTCTGTATCACTCAAAGGATAACATTTCTAGGGCCAGGAGCAAGGGAGCAAAAGCCCAGACTCTGGAATATTCAGAAAAGCTCATTTGAGGGAGAGTGCTGTTACCAGTTTGACTGGAGACAAAGTTGACACTTGTAAGTAGAAAAATCAGGTTAGAAAAGCAAGCATCCAAAAGCAGAGTCTTTACCCTGTGGAGTCCAATCCCCCGTGGCTTGCGGCTCACGCACTAAGAGATGCAGCCTCGTCTGAGGCTGACCGGCTGGTCCCTGCAGACATAACTGTTTTCTTTGTACTGCTTCTCAGCTCTTCGTGCGGGAACCTGAGAAGAGACTAGGAGTGAGGGGAGACATCCGCCAGCATCCTTTGTTTCGGGAGATCAACTGGGAAGAGCTTGAAAGAAAGGAGATTGACCCACCTTTCCGGCCCAAAGTGGTAAGGACCCACCCAGGACCATCTGGTGCCGGCTTGACTGCCTGCCCCTCACGACTGTTTGAGCCCCTACCTCCCCTCCAGGGCGCAGTTCTTGGAGAACAGTTCCTCCTTAACCATAATTCCGGTTACCTGGCTGGTGGGGGGATGTTACTCTTGTTTGCAGTGTCTACCCTGTGCTATGACAATGTACCTGCTGAAAAATGAACTGCTGGGCGTACATGCCTCGGACTTAACATGCGTGTGCCCAGAAGCTCTCTGATGAGCTACGGTGCTGTTGCACAGGACATTCATGCGCCGTGGTCACAGATTCTGTGACCCAAATGTGTATGTCAGGGATTTCGGAACCATCTTTTCTGTGGTATTTATTAAAGTTTGCCTGTCATTTGCAATTTGTTCACGTAACTATATTCCCTAATGGTAGTTAAGTGTTGCTCAGTTGAAGGAAAAAGTAAACTGGGACTTAGGAAAAGACTGGTCCCTAAATGCCCATGTGTATGCTCATGAGCGGAAGTGACTAACCTTCAGGAGAAAAGGCACAATGACCTGCCCATGTGCAAAACACACCATAAAGTGGAGACAAAGTAAAGAAGGGGTGCCCGGGGGGCTCAGTGGGTTCAGTGTCTGACTCTTGATTACGGCTCAGGTCATGATCTCACAGTTCATGAGATTGAGCCCCACATGGAGCCTCAGGTCAGGGCCGACAATGAGGAGTCTGCTTGGGTTTCTCTGTCTCCCTCCCTCTCTCTCTGCCCCTCCCTTGCTCATGTGCACGCACACGCTCTCTCTAAAAATAAATGAATAAGCTTACAAAAAAGCAAAGCACATTTAAAATGAAAAAGCTCTGCAGACAGATGTTGGAGAGGATGAATGCACATGCAACCACTGAACTAGACTCCAAAAAATAGTTCAAACGGTTACTTTTAGGGTAGGTATATTTCACTGCAGTTTTTACAATAAATAGTTTTTGTTTTGTTTTTAGAATTTTTTAATGTTTATTTATTTTTGAGAGACAGAGTGTGAGCAGGGGAGAGGCAGAGAGAGAGAGAGGGGAACACAGAATCGGAAGCAGGCTCCAGGCTCCCAGCTGTCAGCACAGAGCCTGACACGGGGCTTGAACTCAAGAACCACAAGATCATGACCTGAGCAGAAGTCACATACTTAACTGAGCCACCCAGGCGCCCCTCAATAAATAGTTTTTTTAAAGAGTAAAGCAAATGGTAGAACTGCCAACTTTACCCATTCCTGGCTGTTACTGGGAAAGAGTAGCAAGGACCTGGCTGGATGTAAAGCATCTCCACCATCTCTTTGCTTGGAGATGGGACAGGCTCATGGATTCAAAAGCAGAGCACTTCGCTCTACGAAACAGCTACTGCTGTTCGTCAGGAGAGGGGTGGGTGAAGCGAGTGTGTTCCCAGGACACATTTGTCCGAAGCTCTGGGGATGCTCTACAGGTCCCTTCCAGAGGCTGGTCTCTAGCACTTATTATTTGGACCAGCACCATACCTAACACATGGGTTGAGAATTTGTGATGAAATGATTCTTTTTACCTTGTTTTAGCTCATCAGAACAATGTAATTCATGCCTCAACTTCCACAGTGCATTACAATTGACTTGATAGCGTCTACCTAAAAATCAGACTTTTGATCTACACTTTCCCTACAGGACAATTCCCAATTCTGCCAGGTGGAAGGAATTTCCCTGACCTGTTGTCTCAGCAGCTATTTGTAGGCAGAGGGCCACAGGCCATTGGCTTCACCAGCCCAGGGGCCCCCTTGAGGGGAGGAAGAGTCTGACTTTTAGTTATCCTCATATATATAAGGGTGACTTTTGGCCATCTTAAAACACTGAACTGTACACCATTATTATGCAGTGTTTATAAACGGGTGTTTGACTTTGCATTCTTTTAGTTTTCTCGTAGACACCGGTGAACCAGGTGGCTTGAGGGGAGTTTGTGCACATCTGTCTATGGAAGTTAGTCCAAGATGGCTAATCATAAAATCAACATGGGTAGAGGTATCAGCAGTAGTGAAGGATACTGATATACGAATAGGAATAGATCATCTAAAGTTCCTTCCCTCCACTCCCATCCCTTTCCTCTACCCCTACCCAAACTTTCCCCCAACGACTAAAAAGAATACAGGTCAAATATGGGCTCCACACTTTTTCAAAGAGTGGCCAATCCCATTTCACGTAAACTATTAACCAGAAGCATTAGACCCTATTTGAATGTGTATAATGAAATTCCCTTGCATGAGTTTAATTGTACTGTTGCTAAACTAATGCCTCGAGGTCTTAGGGATGTTCTGTAAATCCACGTATGACCGTCCATAGGTATTACTTCAGTTTATCTGCAATGCAGATAGAATGCATTGTCATCTACAGATTACAGCCTAGATAACAAAAAGAAAGATCATTAATTCAGTGGCTGATTTTCTTCCCTTTTTTCCTCCCTCCCTTAAACCCTGATCAAGAAATCACCATACGACTGCAGCAACTTCGACAAAGAATTCTTGAATGAGAAACCCCGGCTGTCATTTGCTGACAGAACCCTCATCAACAGTATGGACCAGAATATGTTCAGAAACTTTTCCTTCATTAACCCAGGGATGGAGAGGTTGATATCCTGAATCTCTTCCCCTGACACACAAGCGAATTTGCCTTCCTTCTGCAAACTGGTTCAAGTGATGCTCCTTAGATTCCTTTTCACCTTGGAAAAGAAAAGAAACACTCAGTAATACCGGCTGAGACCCCTGAGCTCCTCGCTGACTTTGTATCTGCGGCAGAACCCAGCTCCACGAATTGCAACGCCCTTCGGTGTCTCTGCTGTCCTCTCCTGTGGCCACCCTTGAAGTGAGGTCATTACTAACCACAGTTATTTCCTGGAATGATAGTTCTCCTCTGCACTGTGAATGATCTGAAAACCTAACATTGCCCAACATTGTGGCTCTTTGTGTGGGCACCAACAGCTGATCAGTGGCATACTTGGTGACCGAAGGGGCACAATGGAGACGGACTTCTCGAGACTAAAACAGCATGTGGCCTTGTGTAAGAGTGGACTTCCTTCAGCCACTGACAAGTAGCCACTAACCCGTTTAATTCTGTCCGCATCTGGGGAAGTGTAAATGGTGGCAGGGGAAGCCATGGATAGGCTTTTATGGGAATTCTTCACAATAAACATAGCTTGTAACTCGAGATTTACAAATCCATTCATTCTGATCAGCCATGAAATTCTTGGGAAAGAGGAAAACGGGAAGTGAGAAGAACTCATGTCACGGAGATGGAGGGTTTAATAAAGCACCGACTCTGTCCATCGTATCAGCGTAGATGTTGCCCTTAGAGTCCAACAGAGAGAGACTCATTTACCCCTGGCAGCAGACCCACCCCATCCACCCGCTCTCAGTTGATTTCAATATCATGGAAGTCACTCACTACGATCCTCTGCACACTGTAACAGGAAGGGCATAATTCTTCCAAGAGAAAAGAAAACCAATCTCTTAAGATACCCTTCATGGTGATCTCATGACTCATAAGTCTCCCTTTAGGCATTATTCAAGATAAAAGACCCATGCATGCTACTTGTAGCAGTCAGTCTTGTTTGATGAGAATTCTAGCTATATATTTTTAAGTATCTGTGCTGTTTGTATATTTTGATAAAATATTGTGACTTACTGACAAAGAGGTGGATATGTAAAAATGGAATAAAAGAAAGAAAGAAAGATGCCTCCTAATAGTTTAATTCCCTACTTGTCCCCCGAAGAACTTGGTTTTGTCACGGTTATCATCAAAACGTAGCTGGCACTGAGCTGATGTTGTAAATTTGGGGACTCACTAAAAGTCCCGAAAAGAGAGAAAGTCATAACTTTTAAGTTACTGTCACTATGTGCCTCTTTCCTTTCACCACGAGATCTCGTGGGAGTGGTCTACACAGGTTGCTTCTACTCCTCCACCACGGACTCCAGCTCTGCCCGGTCTGCCCCCGGCACTGCCTTCTCCCCGCACTCCCTCCTGCCAGCCCTCAGGCAATGCGCTCGCTCCTCATCTGCCCTTCCGCGGGTTTTTATACAAGGAACAGCCCTCCTTTGACCTTGATGGCATTATCACTGTGACACAGCACTCTCCCCTTTCACCGCCTCCACCTGTGACTGCTCCCCGGACCAGCCCCTTTCCTCCTGCCCCCAATCACTTCCAAGGCTTCTCCCCGTCTGGTTTCCACTTTCCTCTTGGTACTTCCCTGCCACCTCGTGCCTTCAGGGACCACTCGGCGCTCGTCATCTCAAATCCCATCTCCAGTTCTAACCCTGCTTCTAGGCGTTAAACACTATCCACTGACTCTCTTTTCTTACAATTCTACCTCTCTTGTCTCTCCTAACTCCATTACTGGTGCCATTGTATGTCTAGTGGTCTAGTCATCCAGGCTCAGAACCTCAGTCATTGTTGACTGTCCCCTCCCCTATTTTTGTAACCAGATCCTTAGGATTCTGCCTCTGTAGTCTCTCCAACAGACATACTCATCGCTACTGTCTTCCTGCTACTCGTGTCTGGATCAGGCTCCCTGTCCTGAGTCTCTCTCCTCATCTTAATTCACATAGATAACACACATTATAAACTACAGAGCAGGAGTAACTTTTCCTCTACCCTCTTATGTTAACAACCTGGGGCCTGCTGATGAAACTGATAAAAGACATTAGCAAGAGAAGCAGGCTTTTACGTATACATACTACATGCACGTATGCAGAAGTGCTCAGTGATCAGTAATTCAGGAGTGATTAGAATTTGGGGCTTAAACACCTAGCTTGGGGGTGGAGGAGAAAACAAGGTTCCTATGGGAAGGACAAATAGATTTCTTTAGGAAATGGGGTTTCAGGAAAATACAGAGGAGATACAAATGTTTGTCTACACAGCTATGAGTGGTCTTCCCATCTTCTTGAGGGCCATAAAACTTCTGCGGAGAGAGGGTTTACAGTAGGTATGTTTACTCTCGGTCTCATTCCTGTGAATAGCCCCACCCTGAAGGAGAAATTTATGGCAATCCTCACTTCTCTGGAATTTCTGCTTTTAGTCAGATAAGCAAAGTTTCAAGAAAGCCGCTCTCGGCATCCGTTGAATCTCAAGTGTCTTTAGCTTAAAATAATCCTTATTATTAATGAAATATAAAACTATTATCTTCACATATCAAGGCTCTTATCCCATCACACTCATGTTCAAAATCCTGTGTCACCTTCACCGGCTAAAACACATGCAGGGCCACCAACCTGCCACCAACATCTCTACCTGACTTCCCATTTCCACCTTTCACTCACCTATGCTCTGGTCAATCGGAATTTCTCAGTACGGCCTATAGACTCCCATCATTTCCTGACTCCGTGAATCCTTGATACTAGTTTTTCTGCCTAGAATGCCCCATTCCTACACATCCACTATCTTCCTGTCTCTCAAGATCCAGTTCAGCAGATGTGTCTGCCATGAAGTACTCCCATCCTGGTGTATCCATGAAGCTGGCACAGCTCCCACGTCTCTAAGCTCCCACGGGATTGTATTTCTCTATCCTTCTCTCATGGCACCTGTCAGGCTGTGGAAGTGTGTGCTTTGCCTCCGTTTCTAGGCTGTAAACCCCTAAGGACAGGACCTCAGTCCAGTTTGTCTTTATACGTCTTACAATTCTTTTGTACAGCTGGCCCTTGAACAACACAGGGTCAGGGACATCAACCCCTCAGACAGTCAAAACTCACCTGTAACTCTGGACTCCCTCAAAACTTAACTACTAATAGCCTACTGTTGACCGGAAGCCTTACCCATAACATGAGCAGTCGATTGACACCTATTTTGTACGTTGTATGTGTTACTCACTGTACTCTTACGAAGCTAGACTTCAGAGTATATTATTAAGAAAATTATAAGGATAGTACTGTACTGTAAAAATCCACGTATAAGTGGATGTGCACAGTTCAGACCTGTGTTGTTTAGGGGTTGGGGATGTGTCAGGGTTCGAAAAGTCACTGGACAAATGAGTAAGTAAGTGCATGGAGTAGCATTTGAATGGTGGCCCCTCCGAACACATGGCCACCTGGAGCCCTGGACTGTACGGATGGGCACTAAATCCAGCATCAAGTGTCCTTAGGAGGGACACGCAGAGAAGAGAAGGCTGTGTGGACAGGGAGACAGACTGGAGTGGTGGGGGGTCAAGCCAAGGAACACTAGGGCCACCAGAGGCTGGAAGAGGCAAGGAAGGGCTGTCCCCCAGAGCCCTCAGAGGGAGCGTGGTCCCACCAAACCTTGAGTTTGAACTCTTGGCCTCTAAAACTGTGAGAGAATAGATTTCTGTTGTTTTTAGGTCATCCGGTTTGTGGTCATTTATTCTGGCATCCGCAGGAAATTCACACACACTGTTAAATGAAGCCAGCAGTGCCCTAGGAGGTTACAAGTTGCTCTGTGGGCCCCTGCCCACCCTGGCCACCACGCATGTCAACAGGGGCACCTAGCTCCTGCCAGACCTTCACACCACTTCTCCTATGATGTGACTTCCTACATCGTTTAACCTTCTGTCTATTGGAATCTCCCACTGTTGCTCTCATTCTTCCTTACATTCTTCTATTACGTCATTTGTCTTGCCTGCTTTTCCCCTCACTGGCCTCCCTTAGTGAGGAGAAGGGGGCATCACAATGGGTATAGGGACCCCTGCAACGAGGGTCTTTCAGGGGGTGAGAGAGACTGGACTCAACTCCATACAGCATGGCAAAGTGGGAGTTTATAGGCAAAAAACAGGGTGGGGGTCAGTTAATAAAAAATGACTAAGAGGAAACATCAGGAGTAAGAGGGATTCTAACCAAACCAACCTAACAGGATTCTTGCTAAAGGCAGCCAGGTGATCAGATGTCACCTGAGGGATGATAGAGAATCAAGAACTGTATCCAGAATGAAATATCCAGAATGGGGGTGGGGGGTCTGGTGAAAGTGATTTGCTAGGATTTGTGTTAAAACTGGACAGTACAGAGACAAACACAGAAGCCCCAAAGTCATGCCTCGTTGAAAAATAATTCATGAGAGCCTGAATAGAGTTTGGTCGAGGAGAGACTGCTTCTCCGGGTTTACAGCAAAGATCAAAGTCAAAGCACCGCAACAGCTTTGGGGTTACAGTTAGTTTAGCTAGAACCGCTACTTCCACACAGTCCTGAAAGGCTACTGTCCTCCCTACTGCGATCATCCTTACTGAGAAGAAATGAAGTTCCTATGATCACATTTGTACACCGAGGTGAGCTGGGTCTGTGAGGCCATGGGGTGCTGAGGACGGCCGGTGGGTGAACCTGCCTCACCTCAGTCCAAGCCCCACCTCAGCAGCGATAAGCTCTGCACCGCTGAGGGAAGTCACTGACTTTCCTGGATGGGATTTTCTCACTGATAAAATGGAATCCACTGTCCAAGGTATACTGCGTTGTTATGAGAACAAGAGATGTTTTGGCAAAGTGGGAGGAACTTAGTGGATGTTTCCTGAATGAGAGTTACTGTGATATTTTCAAGTTGATTGTGAGCCTTCCGGCAGCTATCTATCTGGAGCTACCTACCTAACCTACCTACCTACCTACCTAGATAGATACAGAGATAGAGATGTACAGGCATATCTCAGAGATATTGTGCGTGCGGACCACCACAATAAAGCAAGTATCACAATAAGACCAGTCAAATGAAGCTTTGGGCTTCCCAGTGTATGTAAGAGTTATCTTTACACTGTACTATAGTCCATTAAGCATGCAATACCATTATGTCTTTAAAAATCAATGTACATACCTTAATGTAAAAATACCACAACAAATTGCAAACCATCATTTGAGCTCTCTGTGGGTCATTATCTTCACTGATGGAGGGTCTTGCCTCGATGGTGATGGCTGCTGACTGATCAGGGTGGTGATTGCTGAAGGTTGGGGTGGAGTGGCAGTTTCTTAAATAAGACAACAGTGAAGTTTGCCATAGTGACGTACTCTTCCTTTTGCAAGTGATTTCTCTGTAGTAGGTGACGCTATTTGATAGCATTTTGTCCACAGTAGAACTTCTTTCAAAATTGGAGTCAATGCTCTCAAACTCTGCTGCTGCTTTGTCAAGCTTATATAATACTCTAATTTTTTTAATGTTTATTATTTTTGAGAGAGAAAGGGAGAGAGAGACAGAGTATGAGCAAGGGAGGGGCAGAGAGAGAGGGAGACATAATATGAAGCAAGCTCCAGGCTCTGAGCTGTCAGCACAGAGCCCAACGCTGGGCTCAGACTTGTGAACCACGAGATCATGACCTGAGCCGAAGACAGACGCTTAGCCGACTGAGCTACCCAGGCACCACTGTAATATTCTAAATTCTTTGTCATCATTTCAATAATCCTCACAGCACGTTCACCAGGAGAAGACTCCTTCTCAATAAGTCACTTTCTTTGCTCATCCATGAGAAGCAACTTCTTATCCATTCAAGTTTTATCATGAGGTTGTAGCAATTCAGTCCCATCTTCAGGCCCCGCTTCTGATTCTGGGCCTCTCGTTGTTTCCACCTCATCTGCAGTGACTCCCTCCACTGAAGTCCTGAACCCCTCATGGTCAGCCATGGGGGCTGGAATCAACTTCCAATTCCAGTTATCTTGTGAATGTTGGTATTTTGACCCCTTCCCATGAATCATGAATATTCTTAATGGCACCTGGAATGGTGAATCCTTTTCAGAAGGTTTTCAATTTACTTTGCCCAGATCCTTTTTGGATCTATTTATGGCAGCAATAGCCTTATGGAATGTATTTCTTAAATAATAAGACCTGAAAGTTGAAATGACTCCTTGATCCATGGACTCCAGAATGGGTGTTGTATTAGCAGGATAAAAACAGTATTAATTTCATGACCCATTTCCATTGGAGCTCTTGGGTGACCAGGCGCATTGGCAGTGAGCAGTCATATTTTGAAAGGAATCCTCGTGAGCAGTAGGTCTCAACCATGGGTTTCAAATACTCAGTAAACCATGTTGTAAACAGATGTGCTGTCATCCAGGCTTTCTTCTTCCATTTATAGAGCACAGGCAGAATAGATTTAACATAATTCTCAAGGGTGCTAGGATTTTTGGAATGGTCAGTGGTCACTGACTTGAACTTCAAGTCACCAGCTACCTTAGCCCCTAACAAGAGAGTCAGCCTGTCCTTTGAAGCTTTGAAGCCAGGCATTGACTTCTCCTCTCTAGCTATGAAAGTCCTAGATGGCATCCTCTTCCAATAGAAGGCTGGTTCTTCTACATGACAATCTGTTGTTTAGTATGCCCACCTTCATTATCTTAGCTAGATTTTCTGGATAACCTGCTGCTTCAGTTTACACTTTTATGTTATGGAGGTGGCTTCTTAAAGTTCACGAACCAACCTCTACTAGCTTCAAACATTTCTACGGCAGCTTCCCCACCTCTCTCAGCCTTCATACAACTGAAGAGAACTGGGCCTTTCTCTCATGAGGGAATGTTGTGATTGGTTTGATCTTCTCTCTAGACCACTCAAACATTCTTCATATCAGCAGTAAGGCTGCTTTGATTTCTTTTCTTTCTTGTTCACTGGAGTAGCATTTTTAATTTCCTTCAAGAACTTCTCCTTAGTATTGACAGTTTAGCTAGCTATCTGGCACAAGAGGGTGAAGTTTTGGCCTGTCTTGCCTTTTGAGATGCCTTCCACACTAAGTTTCCTCATATCTAGTTTTTTGTTTTAAATGAGAGGTATGTGACTTCATTTCACTTGAAAACGTAGAGACCAATGAATGGTAGGGTTATTAACCAGCCTGATTTCAATATTACTGGGTCTCATGGAGTAGGAAAGCTAAAGGAGATGGACAGAGAGATGGGGTAATGGCCAGTCAATGCATCAATCAAAACTTATACAATATTTATCGATTAAGTTTGCCATCTTCTTTGGGTGCAGTTCATGGCAACCAAAACAATTACTATAATAACATCACAGATCACCATAACAAATGAAATGATAATGAAAGAGTTTGCAGTATTGCAAGAATTACCAAAATGGGACACAGTGAGCAGGGCTGCTGGAAAAATCGCATGGACAGTCTTGCTGGATGCAAGATTGCCACTAATCTTCAATCTGTAAAAAAAAAAAAAAAAAAAAGGCATTATCGGCAATATGCAATAAAGCAAAGCACAATAAAATGAAATATGCCTATTTAAAGATTGATAGACATGCAGACAGATAAATCTGCATCTTTAGATAGATGCTTAGGTAGATGTGAGATATATCTAGTGTGCCTTATAAGTCAAACTGTCAACGAGAGAAATAATTATTGATTGTTTCTACCAAGTAGCACAGAAAAAGCCTCTGTGGCTGAGAGGCTATGGTTCTGAAGTGAAAACATGGAGGAAGATAACTCCCTTGGGAGCCTCCCCAACTACCATGGAAATGTTATGGTGAACTCTGTGCGGCAAAAGATGCTGTAACGTCCTCTGATTTACCTTGAGGACACGTGTGTATGAGAGGCTGTATCTGCTTCGCTGTATGGGGGCGGGTTCCCCCTGTTTTTGCAATCCCTGAGCAGACTGCCTGTGATTCAGATTAGAATCCGGTTTAATGTCTCATCAGGAAAAAAAACTGTGTTCTTTCTCTGCCGTTCTTGTGGAGAGGTTTTCTGGATTGAGAGACGATTTGGGTTTTGGTTTTTTTTAATTATACTTCCCCAACATCAGCTTCTCCTACCTCTCACTATAAGGAAGGGATCTGGGGAGAAATTTTGGGAATTTGGGGAAGGAGAATTTTTTTTGGACTCACTGTGACTCCTTTCCTCACTCCCTCCCCCCAATTTACCGTAAAGGAAGCCTGACACGAAAACAATTCTAATATTCTATTGAAAAGTGCATTCTTGTGCTTCTCCCTAAAACACTAATAAGAGATTAGAAAACCATTGAGTCGGTGTGTTATTTCTCATTTTTTCGTTTCCCAATCGGAAAACCATTTAAGAAATATTTATTGTGCACCTGCTATGTACCTAGAAGTACAGTTTGTCTTCAGGATCCTCCCAAGGAACTCTGTGAATCGTCCTACCTACTCCTAAGGTGTGTGCTACTTCCAAGTCTTTAGCCGCAATTTGCTAACTGCAGTTGTCAGAGACATGATTTTTTCTATCTACGTATCTTTCTCCCACAGACTAAGACCCTTTTTCTTAAACGGTGACACTATTCCTCGAGCAATTCCCTGAAGCCGGCTTCAGGGCCAGTGTTGCAGCTTCCTCGCAGAGAGCTCCCTTTGCTCCGAGTTGTGAGGAAAGCAGGTGAATGCCCGCGATCTTCAAGTCAAGGTGCTGGATTCGTTTGTCGTCAGAACCAGCTGGTCCTTTCCCGGTGACAACCTTCACGCTATCGCAAAGACTGCACCCACAGGGCTTGGGCTCCAGGGGACAGCAAGCAAACCAACACACTAGCTGAAGCCCGTGGAGTCACAGAAGATTAAGGACGGAAAAGTATATTATATATAGGCAGCTTTCCAGGTCTACAAATATTTGCATAAAGAGTTAGCACGTCATTCCATGAGCAAGGGGGAGCCACTGAAAAAGCACAATGAAGTTCTCAAAGCACAAGCACCAGAAGCATAAGTGAAAAAAATTTTAATTAAAAAAAGAGTTTTCTCTGGAAAACTGGAGGTGAATTTTCTGAAGGGAAGACCCACTCAGAGGTTCCTACCTATCAGATCATATCATCTGAGTTGGAGATCATCAGCAAGATGGAAGAGTAAGAGGTCACAGTCCTCACCAACCCCTCCCCCCCCCGAAAACAGTGACTAAACAAGCAGTTATGGAAGCAAGTAGCTCTGGTAAAGATCCAGAGTAAATTCAGAGGCTCCCACAGCCCCATGGAGGACAGAGAACCGAGGATGGCCACATCGAAAAGTAGAGTTGACCCTTCAACAACACGGGGTGTTAGGGGCACCAACTCCTGAGCTGTCAAAACTCCATGAATAACTTCTGACTCCACCCCGACTTACTTATGAATAGCCTACGGTTAGCCAAAAGTCTTACCAATCACATAAACAGTTGATTAACACCTCGTTCGATGAGTTATATGCTGTATTCTTACAATGAAGTACGCTGGGAAAAAAAGTGTTGAGAAAATCATAAAGAGGAGAAAACACACTCACAGTACTGTATTTATAAACAAAGCAAAACAAAACTCTGCATATCCGTGGGTCTGAGCAGTTCAAACCCGTGTTGTCTGAGGGTCAGCTGTACTGGTGTGTTTCACCCACATCACTCTTCCTCATGCTGGCACCCACAGCACCAAGGGGTCCCCTGGAAACACCTGGCACAGCTTTTCCCTGAAGAGGGGGAGGAGCAGAGACTCCAGCAGCCTGCACACCAAGGACCCCGGCAGCCCTTCCCTGCTGCAGACACAAAGGGGTTAAAGGGCTCACACCCAAACCATACAAGGAACTCATACTACTCAATAGCAAAGACATAACAACTAAAAATGGTCAAAGGACTTATATAGACATCTCTCCAAAGACGTCCAGGCGGCCAAAAGAGACACGACAGGTGCTCAGCACCACTACATCATCAGGGAAACACAAATCAAAGCTACATAACAAGGTATCACCTCACACCTGTCTCAGAAAGGCTAGTATCAAAAAGTCAAGAAATAAGTGTTGGCGAGGATGTGGAGAAAAGGGAACCCTTGTGCACTGCTGGTGGGAATGCAAACTGGTGCAGCCACTCTGGAAAACTATGGAGGTTCTTCAAAAAATTAAAAATAGAGCTACCCTATAACCCAGCAATTCCCTTTGTGGGAATGCCCAAAGAAAATGAAATCAGTATCTTGGAGAGATCTGCAATCCTACGTTCACTGTAGCATTATTCACACTGGCCTGGGTGTAGAAACAACCTACATGCCCATAAATGGATGAATGGATGAAGCAAGAATGGTATATAGATATAACGAGTGCTTTCAGCCTTAAAAAAGGAAAATTCTGCCACTTGCACAACATGGATGAATCTGTAGGACATCACACCAAGGGAAATAAGCCAGAGAAAGATGAATATTATGCGACCTCACTTACATAGATAAAATCACACTCACTGAAGCATCGAGTAGAACAATGGCTGCCGGGGGCTGGGAGAGGAGGAAATGGGGAGGTTTGGGTCAAGGGATACAAAGCTGCAATTATGCAAAATGAGTACTTTCCGGAGTTCTATTCTAGAGCAGTGTGACTATACTTAATAGGTACTGTCTTGTATACTTGAAATCTGCTATAAAAAATAGATCTTAAGTGTTTTCATTACACACACACACACACACACACATACACGTAAGCATGTGAGGAAATGGATATGTTAATTATCTTGTGGTAAAAATTTCACAATGTATACATATATGAAAACATCAAGTTGTGCACTTTACATATTCAAGTATTGTCAATTACACCTCAGTATAGCTGAGGAAAATTTCTTTTTAATTTAATTATAATTTTTTAATGTTTTATTTATTTCTGAGAGAGAGCTAGAGACAGCATGAGCGGAGGGGCGGGGGGTGTCAGAGAGAGAGGGAGACACAGAATCCAAAGACAGGCTCTAGGCTTTGAGCTAGCTGTCAGCACAGAGCCCGACACAGGGCTCGAATCCACGAACCGTGAGATCACGACCTGAGCTGAAGTCGGACGCTTAACAGTCCACTTTAAGAGCCACCCACGTGCCCCTCTTTTTAATTTTATAAAAGCAACTCAGGGTGCCTAGGTGGCTCAGTCAGTTAAGTGTCCGACTTTGGCTCAGGTCATGATCTCACAGTTTGTGAGTTCAAGGCCTGCATTGGGCTCTGTGCTGACAGCTCAGAGACTGGAGCCTGCCTCAGATTCTATGTCTCCATCTCTCTCTCTGCCCCTCCCCTCCTTGTACTCTCTCATTTAAAAAATAATCAAATAATTAAAAAGAACCTCAAACATAAATACAAGGAGGTAAAAATCTCTCTATATTAAACTACCTGATACATGTTGTATACGGCTGCCCGTTTTGTGTGAGCGAGGTTCTATTTAATGAATGAAGGAGTATGTGCATCTCCTAAGCCCTTTGCACCAGGAGGTCCCCGAGCATCAATGCCAGAGAAACTGATGCAGTTTTTACAGAAGGAAGATGGTAAGAGAAGAAAAGCACTGACCAGAAGATGGAGCGACAGAGTAGCTGAGCCAGGACTACAGTTCAGTTCAAGCACTCGCAGCCACCCCCACCCCACCCCCCTCCCTTGTCCCTCCCATCCGCATGTCTGGGTGGAGCCCCTGGGTTCCCACAGACCGTTCACAAAGAGCTTTCTGCTGTTCCTTGGTGAGAAGGCCACCTGCATGCGGAGAACACAGAAGCCTATCTCGGCCCCAGAAGAGACCCCCCACTCGCACTGCTGGGGGAAGGAGGCGAGCGAGTACTCGTTCCTTCCATCAGAACAAAGATATGTGGCCGCACCCCCGGCAAGTCTGCCTGGGCTGGCGAATCAGCCCAGCGGGCCCTCCAACTAGTTCTCGGGATTTTAATTATTTGTTACACTGACTTTTAAAATGAATTTGACACCAGTTTTATTTTTGGTCACTGCAATTTTCCTGGCCTTTTCAGAAGAACTGAGGTTCCCTGTGATGCAGAAAAGTGAGAAGTCCTCTAAACTCCCGGTCTTTGAGTCACAAGCCCACCCTTTCTTTCAAAGTGAGCTCTACTTTTTCCGGACATCTTCGCCTTCTATCACTGTAAATCTTCCACACATTCCCTCCAGACGTATGGGGGGACTCTGAGGATAAATCTGTATCCATTTTGGTTTCTTTGTTCATCTCATATCACAGCTTCTGTGACCAAAGCACATTTAAAACTTACGTATTATATATACTTACGTAGTCTGTTTATAGCAGCGTGTGATGGTCTGATTTTTAAAAGCGGGATGGAAGTGTTCTGTTAATTTACTACAGATTCTGATTTCTAGAGATCAGACTTCTAGCCTTGATCACTGAGCTTCACTCTGTCCTCTGCATCTTCTATCATCTTCCCAGAAAGGGGGCATGAAGGCAGATGGCCACGGCCTCCGAAAACTGCAGATGCACCTCATTACATCTCAGAGCTGGAGGCTACTTAGCTATCCAAACCCCTCCATTTGCATTTCAGGAAACAAAAACTTGCAGCTGACAGGTGGCATCCCTGTAGTCACAGTGGGAGAATGCCCTTCCTAAGCTGCTTCTTTCAGGTCTTTATGACCCAATCCATTGCTTCCTCAACAATGGAGAGCAAGACAAAGATTCCAAAGTTTCCACACCAGAGCTTTCGCTTAGGAAAGGGAAGCTGGGTGAAGAAACACCTATTAAGCATCTTACATATCAGGAAGAGAGCAGATCTACACCCCCCACCCGCCAGGAGTCAGGTATTACCCATTTCACTGTCCCATTTTACAACCAATTAGCCAAGGCAGAATTGGGACGTGGGTCTCTCCAATTTCAAAGCTCCAGCTTTTATCCCAACAACATGCTTTTCCTAATTCTCTCCCTTTTCAAAGTAAACTGTAGTCAGAATCAGCTGTTCTTTCCATGTGAGGGCCATTCCTCCATGTTACGCCATGCCGTTCCTTTTTTGAACCTACATCCCACCTTGTTGGCACGGAAGAGCCGCTATCACTGTCCTCAGGGCACTTACAGTCCAGCAAGCTCTCTCTTTTCCAGCACCTTCTTTTACTTTTCATCACTGCCCAGGAACAAAAGCAGGGGTGGGCAGGTGAGTGTGTAGAGTTGCAATGTTACTCTCAATCCTCCCTCTGAGCTTCCTGACCCATCATCTTGACAAGTCGGTCTATTTACAGAGGACGGAGCACTGAGAAAACACCCAGACTGCCTTGCCTCCCCTCCCTTCCAGGCTGGCAGAGAGGACCTCAAGCAATCCCTTCAAAGGCAAAGCAAGTTACAAAATGGAGGTAATGCAGCAGCATCTTAAAGCCATGGCTTCCTCACACTGTACCACAGAGAGAACTCAGCGCCTAACCCCCAATGCTGGTGATCAACCCCACTGGTTCAACATTCTCAAGATCTTCTGACATAAAATTATACTGATCACAAGAATTCTCTCCCTTGTAATTGTTTTCCTGAGCCAATCTGCCAGATTCCATAAACGGGGTATTCAAATTCTGATCACCCCAGGGGCACCTGGGTGGCTCAGTCGGTTAAGCGTCTGACTTCAGCTCAGGTCATGATCTCATGGTTCATGGGTTTGAGCCCCGTGACGGGCTCTGTGCTGACAGCTAGCTCAGAGCCCAGAGCCTGTTTCAAATTCTGTGTCTCCCTCTCTCTCTGACCCTCCCTTGCTCACACTGTCTCTCTCTCTCTCTCTCAGGAATTAAAAAATAATAATAATAATAATTCTGATCACCCCTCTGTTGCAGATGGAATGTGTCCCCCTCAAAATTCATATGTTGAAATCTAACCCCCAGTGTGACAGCGTTGGAAGGTGGGACTTTGGTAGGCAATTAAGCCATGTGGGTGGAGCCCTCGTGAATGGGATTTGTGTTCCTGTAAAAGAGACCCCAGAGAGTTCTCTGGCTCTTTTCACCATGTAGTACACAGCAAGAATATGGCCGACTACAACCCTGACCTCAGATGTCCAGCCTCCAAAATGGTGAAAACCACATTTCTGTCGTGTATAAGCTACCCAGTCCGTGGTATTTTGTTATAGCAGCTCAAAGACCAAGACACTCTCCAAAGCTGAATGTCTCTGGCACTTTAGATAGTCCGGCAAGTTGTTTGCTCCTCAGTTTTTAGGGATAGACCTTAAGTGATGAAAGGATGAGATGAGAGCTCTCTGACCACACAGGCTACTGGTACTTGGACTGGAAAGAGTGCCAGGCAAGGATGCCCTGAGTGTAAGTCACTCCTCACAGAGTATGACCCGGGGCTGTGTGAAATCCCTCCGTACAGTACAAAACATACCCACTGTCGTAGGTGAACCTCAGGCCCGGTTAAATACTAACATGCTATTTCTGCTTCTGTAAGTCCGCTTGGCAAGCCTGTACTTCCCCGTCCTGGCTGACCACACCCACACCCTGTCCGCAAGGTTACAGAACACCACGTCACCATCCTATCCTGGTGGTCAGTCACCACCCCATGGCTTCTCAAATGTCTCATTACGGTTGGTCATTTTAAGACAAAGAACTTAAAATTGATAGGTCTCTGGCAAAACTCACACCTGAGTGTCACAATGCAATTGGTTACCACAGTATGCTGTCAAACGTAATTGGTTAACTAAGTAATATATTCTGCCTTGCTGAGATCCACACAAGCTCACTGCCACCTTTCTTCGGGGCCATTCTCTGCATTTCTCCAGGAGATCAGGAGATCAGGTTTGGCCCGGCCAGAAATAAAATCTTGCCTTGCTTCTATACAGCGTTTGGTGGTCTTTTCGACAATCACCCCTCTTCACCTACCAAAAATACAGTCCCATAGACTGGTGCCTGGTTCTAGTTGCCAAGAACTTGGAAGGAACCAGCCCATCTTCTTCCATGACCAGAAACCTCTGATAACCCATGATCCCTGAAAGGGAGGAAGAAGGCACAAAAGAGGCGAAGAGAAGAGAAAGACCTTTTCAGACATCACAATTTTGCTCATCTTTAGAAGTACTTGATCTGCCAGTTTTTATGAACTATGCTCACCCACAGCAGTGTGAGGAAGGAAGAGACAGCCAGCCACTCTTTTCTTCCTCCTACAGAAACCGGAGGCAAAACGGAATACAAAGGACTAGCTGTCCTTTTCTTTCATCTGCTTCTAGCTTGGAATGTGTGGAGAAAACCCTTACCAGCACGAGGTGAACAACAGAGCCCTGGGACTAAAGGAAGGGGCCGGAAGTGGAAATGCTGTCTTAGCAAACTGGTACCTCCCAACACCCGGCCTCAAAGGGAGACCTCCATGGGAGGCTCATCATGAGGCCCCAAGCACTATCATGATATCCACGTGATACGACAATTCCCGCCACAGAGCTCATAGGCCTCCTTCCACCAGTGCCACAACAAGTTCTTATTTGTTCATGAATAAAGCGTAACACTCTACACCTCATCACCCTAAATGAGTGCTTGGCGTCATTTCACTCACTCACTCATTCATTCATTCATTCATTCAGAAAACCTGGAGCACATTCTCTGTTTTGGAGCTCAACTCCTCAGTACTCAATGAGCGCTGAACAGAGGTCAAACATGATCCTAGATTTGAGGGAATGAATCACCAAGGAAGACTCGCAGTTTAGACCTTCATGGAGTGTGCAACACACAACTTGCATCATGACAAATATAAAGTATGAAACACAGAGTGTTCTGTGGATGCATATGGTGGGGAGTAATAAAATAATGGGTCGAGGAAGGTCTTCCTGGAGAAGTGACATGTGAATGATGCAAAGAGCGAAGAAAGTTCCAAAGACTCGAAGGTGAGAGAGGATACGGTGGGTGCGGGAAACAGAAGAAAGTCCAGAAAAGTCGAAGGGAAGAGGAAGGAGGCAATAGGCAGGCCTGCTGACAAGTCACAGCCCAGGAGGCTGAACGTGATCCGACAGGAAACAGGAGGTAGGCATCAGGGCACCAACATGGTCAGATTTCAAGCTGGGGATGGTGGGGCTGGGAGAGGCCCTGAGAAGAAGGCAAAGGGTGCTTCCTGGGCGCCTGGTATTGTGCCACCCCTACTTCTCCAGTATAATTATTTTATTTCGCTATTATCTGTGGCTTAAAATGATGTAAGTGAAATTCATGATCCAAAGTCAACCTAATACTAAAAACTTATTCAAAAAGCATTTGCCTACTCTAAAAAAGAAAGATCTCTAAGAACTGACAGCAAGTGCTTTCTAGGAGACAGCAGTAGGTGAAACAAAAAGGCACAAGAGTAGCCAGGTGAGCCTTTAACAACACCCTGGTCAGGGCACCAACCACCTCTTCCGCAGGAGAAAATCCGCATATAACTTTTGATTCCCCCAAAATGCTACAACAGCCTACTGTTGACCAGAAGCCATACCAAGGACATTAATAGTTGATTAACACATACTTTGTATGTATTCTATACTGTATTCTTACAGTAAAGTAAGCTAGAGAAAACAGTGTTACTAAGAAAATCATAATGTAGAGAAAATACAGCATGTACTGTAAAAAATCTGCATACAGCTGGGCCTGTGCAGTTCAAACCACTGTTCTTCAAGGGTCAGCTGTATATCGTAGGCAGCAATTTTTTTTTAGTAAAGGGAAAAGCTTTACACATTTGCTTACCATTTCAGGAAGGGGCACAGGATGGATAAGGCAGAAAACACGGGATGTAGTTAGCTGCAAGATGAAGAGGGAGACAGAAGAGATTTGGGAGAGAGTGGCATTCTCTGAGAACGCTTCTTGTATAGTTTTGACTTTGAAAAATATGCTGATATTCTACATATTCAAAAGCAAACATCAGAGTAGAGAAAAATAGGAAGGGGGATAAAGGTCCATAACTGAAAGCAAACTAAAACAAATCAATCCAGCTGCACTGCAAATGAGCAACATAACCTTAGTAAGGAGAAGAACAGAGGGGGGAAGGAAGAAAACGAATCCAAGTAACTCGTGAGGGCAGTATTTAAATAAGTATCCTGAGTCCAGGAAGAGTGGATGGAAGAATTACAAACAAGTCCTGAATTCCTTTTCAAAATTTTGTTGTAACTACGGTAGTATCAGCAAAGCAAATCTGACAGTGCTTTAGATGTAATACAGGTTTGAACAAATTGAACGCATTGATGCCAGAGCCAAGGTCCACACTGGGGAAGAAGGGACACGCAGAGACGAAAGCAGGAAAGAGGAGAAAGAACCTGGGTGGTAAACTGGAATTGCAGGCATCAGTATGGGCTCATGACTTCTAACACATGGACATGTTTGGGCTTAAGCACATTTCTGTGCTGATATATATACATACATGCATATGTGTGTGTGCATATGTCTGTATAAATGCACATATACACGAGTATGTCTCGTATGTGCATATATTCCCAGCTCTTTCTGCTGAAAAGGCCGCGGATTAAAGACACTGTTGGCAATGAGCACCTCCAATACTATTCCTCATTAGTAGAACCAGAATCCCTTATAGAAATGGCTAATTGGACGCTGGTGTGATGTGAGCCAGGACATCTTGTCATACCCCAAAGTAATGAAATACTCAAAAAATGGCAGCAGCATGTTGTAAGGCACCAAATGGAAAAGGCTCTCACTGATCACATCAGGGAGAGTTTGAGCATCAAAATAATTCAGTATAGTAATGAATTATAAATCATTGAACACAAGGAACCTGTGACTCCGCACCAATGATAAATAGGTAAATAAGTGAGAAAGAATGGAGTCTGCCTCCAGTAGAAAGCTGGGGGCTGAATGGCAAATATAGAGACATTGGTAGAACTGGGAAGCCATTTGGAGCAGGCAAGAATCATCTATGGATGCTAAATCTAGAGGGAAATTGTAATGAGGAGCAGAATAGCTGTGCTGTCTTAATGTGTCTTTCCCCAAAGACACTTCCTTAGTAAGGAAAGGAAAAACAAACAAACAAAAAAAAAAAAACAGTGATTCAGTGGGTATAGAAACTAGGCAATACATTGACCAGGTAACCAAGGGTAACATCACCAAGCAGGATGGGAGGGTACCATGATCCTCCAAACCATCTGCCCTAAGAAGGACGCACCAGCTATGTGGTCTCCCAGCCATGAATGCCTAACCTCAATATAACCATGAGGAGGGCACCTGAGGGGCTCAGTCGGGTAAGTGTCTGACTTCGGCTCAGGTCATGATCTTGCGGTTTGTGGAGCCTGCTTCAGATTCTGTGTCTCTCTCTGTCCCTGACCCTCCCCTGCTCATGCTCTGTCTCTCTCTCAGAAATTTAAAAAAAAAAATATATATATATGTGTGTGTGTGTATATTTATATATATATATATAACAATAAGGAAAAAACATCAGATGAGCACAAGATGTGAAATGTTTTATTTAAAAAAAAAAGTTGAGAAAAAGAGGAGAATATTGTTTAAAAAATATCAATGTCATAAAGGCAAAGCAACACTGGAAATGTTCATATTAAAGGAGGCTGATGAATCATGACATGCCTGCCTCCAGCCTGGATCTTGTACTGCAGAGAAAATATACCAGTATTGTGTCGGCTGGCAAAACTGGGATATGGAAGGTACATTAGCTAAAATACTGTACCACTATAAATTTTTAAAGCTTCTCAGTGAACTATAATGTTGTAAGAGATTATCTTCACTCTTAGAAAATATACACCGAGGTATTCAGAGATAAAGAGTTATAATGTATGTAACTTTCAAATGGTTTGGAAAAAATGCTGTGAGAACAAATAATTAAGCAAAGGGGACAAAATGTTAAAAACAGGTGAATTTAGGGGCACCTGGGGGGCTCGGTCGGTTAAGCATCTGACTTGGGCTCAGGTCATGATCTCGCCGTTTGTGGGTTTGAGCCCCACATCGGGCTCTGTGCTGACAGCTCAGAGCCTGGAGCCTGCTTCAGATTCTGTGTCTCCCTCTCTGCCCCTCCCCCACTCGCACTCTGTCTCTTTCTCTCAAAAAGTAAATAAACATTAAAAAATAAATTAATTAAAATAGGGGAATTCAGTAATGGGTGTTTGGGTATTCTTTGTACTTTTTGTTTGTGCATTTTTTTATAAATTTGAAATTATTTCCATATAAATTTTTTTAATAAAAAGCATTCTGCCTATTATACAGAATCATAGATCATTAGTAATAGTTGCAATGAGTCCTTTTTATTTTGCCCCAAATGCTGCCTTGACATGGTGTAGCCGTGGTGTGGTGGAAAGACCACCAGACTCTATGTCAGAAATCATGGTCTTGAGTGACTTTGGAAAGGCCATTTAAGATCTTCATAACATGGTTTGTACATCTGCAATGTGCAGAGAATAAGACACACTTAAGCAAGGGTTTTAAAGTTAAAGCTATTACATAAAATCTACAGTGTCATACAAATTGCAGGGAAGGTCAGCACAACCCCTCCTGAAGTTCAAGGTAGAAACCTCGGACTCATCCTGAATGTCATCCCCTCTCTCCCTATTGATCAGGCCCCAAGTCTTATCTTGTCTGTCTCTCCCATCTTCCCTCTGCCCCCACCTCCAGTGCTATACACTTCATTCCAGTTCTCATTTCCTCCTGCCTGGACCAGGGCAAGAGTGTCCTACGCATCTCCCAGCCACAGCACCAGCCCCTCCGGAGCATCCTCGGAACAGCTCAAGATCATTCTAACAGGTTAATATGACTGTGTCATTCCTACTTCTACTTCTTAGGTGCCTGTAAAGCAATGGTTCTGACCTTCTGTGAATGCAATCTGTCAAAGCGGGTGCAGTCTCCCCAAAGTTCTCTCCGTTGAGCCTAAATTAATAGCCCAGGTTTTATGGTTCCTCATTTCCCTTCACATCTGGGTCCTGCCTCCCTCTCCATCACTTCCCACTTCCCTCCACCCACTTCCTAACTTCAGCCACTTCCAGTCCATGGAACCCTGACCTTGCTTACTTCTTGGCTTTAAACATGCAGCTGAATATGCCTAGAATAGTGTCGCCACTTCCTGGCCTGGCCAATTCCCAACCATCCTGCAGTTTTCCATCCAAATTTGCCTTGTCTGGGAAACATCTCCTGACTCAATCTGGCCAAATCAAGGGCCCTCCTCAATGGTTCCACAGCAACCTCTGCACACCTCTCCCCTGGCCCTTCTTTGTGCTGGGCTTTCTGCCACCAGACTGAACTTCCTGAGGACAGGGACAGCGAGTACACCTTCAGCCTTGGAATCCTGCCTAGCACATCATGGGTACTCAATAAATATGTGGTGAATGCACAAATGAAATATGAAGTAGAGGTACCATTACTAAGACCTCATTCCTCTTCTCTGTCTCCCAAAAGGCCAACTGTCAATAATCAATCATGATGTAAAGAAAGGAAGAACAATATAGCTAGAAAGCTGATATGATCCACAAACTCCCTCTCAGCCCTTTGGCTCAGCATCTTTGCAGAACACGGGGAAAATGTCATCAATCATGAGACCCCTGGTCCTCTTCACACACTCTAAGAAACATGGTCCCTGAGAGCAAATACAAGTGGTAAATTCAGAAGGATAAGCTGCCGGCCTTAGACCCACTGACTATATTAAAAAGGACAACATAGGTAAAGTTTACCCAAGTCCGAATCTCTGCTCTGAAATTCTAAGACACTTATAATGTCAACAGACTGTAAATCGAAACACTTGTTCACTCATGGGAATAATCAGCTTTTGTGAAGGAAATCCGCAGTCTGTTCATCCCTAGTAAAGATGATCGTGATAGAAATAGTGAAATGGCCAAAGAATAGGAAATAATAAGGAAATTTGAAAAAAAGGACAATTATTTGCATAAATCTATTTATAAATTAGAGATAAAAAGTACACAAGGTTTAGATGTTTTAATATAAGGGTAGCCACTAGAGGATTAGAAATAGGCTGTTTTACTTAGAATCAGAAGGGGAAAACAGAACAAATAAAGTTTAAGAAAACAATTACAAAGAGGAATCGTAAAAGGGAGAAATAAATTCAGGCATGAGAGTAATCATAATATATGCCAATGAGTTAAGTCTTTCCAATGAAAGATAGAGTCTCAGATTCATAAAGGAAAAACACTTGTCAAATGCTTTTTAAGAGCGGTAGACCCGTAACAAATGACAAGAAATTTTGAAGAACAAAATAAGAAAAGACATATTGGCCATATGTAAAATAAGAGAAAGATAAAGGAAGAGAAAACAGGAAGGGGGAAAACAAATGGGGGAAGAAGAAGAAAAGAAAAATCAGGTACAGTAATACCGATGCCAGGTAAAACAGAATCGAAACAAATACATTACAAACTGAAGGAGAATATAAAAACACATGTAAAAATAAAGGTTTTAAGACTATAAAAAACAAAAGTGATAGAAATGGAAGAAAGAGAAATTCATTGTCAAAATGGGAAGCATTAAAATACCCAGGTCTTAGTGATGAAGTTTTGGGGTGATGGGGGGGTTCATGGGGTCTGGAGCCAACAGTAAGAAAGAATTCTTGAAGACATCTTTGGTGCAAAAAGGTGATTTTATTAAACCACGGGGACAGGAGCCATGGGCAGGAAGAGCTTCCCTGGGGTCATTATACCCCCTCAGATTGGGAGGGGGTCAGGGACAGAGTAAGTCTCCAAGGAATTTTAGAAGCAAGGTTCACAGGACCTTGAGGGGCTGGCTGTTGCGAGGGAAATGCCATTTATTGCCCTTTAATAAAATGTCAGTCATGAAACCCTTTAGATGTATATGAGGGGCCATAAGCTTGGGGTGTGACTGCCAGCATATATCCTGGGGCAGCTGAGATACAGGAAGTAGACTTACAGGGTCCTCGAGGTCGGGATAAGGTTAAGCCCAGGTTCTCTTTTGCCCGCAGCAAAGTGTCATCATTGAGCTGAGCTCATAGAGGGAGGTCACTTGGACAGTTTCAAGGACTTGTCACTGGGCTCCAGGCAGTAAGGGAATTTAATTTTTCATTTGCCTTAGTTTCCCACGTCACCACGGCAGGCACTTAAACCCCTTTTTTTGTTCTTGAGTAGCCAGAGTATCCGAGGAATATCACCCAGATCCCACCTGGGCAGGGGGGCAGGGGAGGGGGTGGGAGGTAGGCCAGCCTTTTTGCCCTCAGCTTGCCTCATGCTCCCTTATCATTAGTAAACAAGAGTAAGTAAAGACAAAGAATATTTCAACAACAGAATTAAGAAGTTTGACCTAAAAAATAAAAAGAGAGCTTTCAAGTCCATAAATACTGACTGTACACGCTTTCCAAGGAAAACTGTACCCTGCATCACAGAGCTGGTATGAGAATTAAATGAGTTTTCATCTGGAATATACTTAGTGTGTGGCACATAGCAGATACTCAACAGGCGTACGCCATCGTTGTTCTAGAAGCCTGACAATGTAAGTGTCAACGAATTCTACACGGTGTCAGTGAAAAGGCTGTAGCCACTGACCACAGAAAGCAGAGGGAGGAAGACAGCACCACTATTCTATCTACAAGGGGCGTTTAGGACAGACTTACAAAGACCTCTAGAGTAAACAGAAAATCAAAATAAAATTTATAAATTATTTAGAAATGAATGACAATAAGAATATAGAGGTTAATATCTCTGGGATAGGCCATAAAAGTGCTCCAAGAAAAATGTGTAACTTAGGTTTATATATCATAAAACAAGGAAGATAAGTAAGTGAAACTTGCGGTTTTATTAAACAAGCCAGCAAAAAAAAAAAAAAAAAAGTCCTTATCTGCTAGAAATACAAACTATTCAAGGGAAAAATATGACATCTGGGACTTGCTTTAAAATATTCCAGAAAGAAAAGGTTTAAATGTAGAGGAAAGAAGATGAAAACATTCAGAAGAAACTTGATGTCTGTTGAAACTAGGTGATTGATGGCCCAGGGATTGTTTCTGTAACATCTTTTCTGCTTCCATGTACGTGAAAATTCCCATATTGAAAGTATTTTAGTTTCATGTGTAAAAAAAAAAGGTATTTAAAAATGAACTAACCAAAAATAAGTCAAAAAATAATAGCCAAGAAACCTTAAAAATTGGAAAAGAGAAAATTTTAATGATAAAAAGAAAAAGTTAAGAAAAATTATGTAGGGGCACCTGGGTGGTTCAGTCAGTTAAGCGTCCAACTTTGGCTCAGGTCATGATCTCACAGTTCGTGGGTTCGAGCCCCACATTGTGCTTGGTGCTGACAGCTTAGAACTTGGAGCCTGTTTCAGACTCTGTGTCTCCCTCTCGCTCTGACCCTCCCCTGCTCATGCTCTCTCTCTCTCAGAAATAAATAAAACATTTAAAAAATTAAAAAAAAAAAAAAAAAGAAATGAGGGTGGTTTAATGGACTTCTGAGACATCAAGCATCCTCATATCTGTATTAAAGCACTCCAGGAAGAAAAAAGATAAAGAGGCAAGAAAGTTATTTAAGACTAATAGTGAAAACTTTCCTAACCTGGAGAAGGAAACAGAAATCTAGGTCCCGGAAGCAACAGTCCATGACAAGATACATTCCAAGATGCATCAGAAATAAAATGTCAAACATTAAAGATAAAGAGAAAATTCTAAAAATAGCGAGGGAAAAGCAATTAATTATGCATAGGGAAACCCCCATGAGACTAACAGCTAATATTTCAGCAAAAAGTTAACAGACCAGAATGGAGCGGTAAGATATATTCATAGCACTGATGGGGGAAAAAACTACAACCAGAAACACTCTACTAAGCAAGGTCATCATTCAGAATTGAAGGGTAGATAAATATATTCCAAACAAGCAAAAGCTAAAGGAGTTTATTATCACTAAACAGGCTTTACAAGAAATAATAAGGGACTTCCTCAAGCAGAAAAGGTCATAACTAGAAATAAAAAAAAACATAGGAAAGGAAAAAATCTCACTAGTAAAGGGAACATAAAAATAGGGCAGTGAATCAACCAACCACTTATAAAGCAAGTAAGAGACTTAAAAGACAAAAGTGGTAAAAATCAACTAAATCTACAATAATAATGAGTAAACTAAGCAAAAAGATGTAAAATATGGCATCAAAAATATGAACATGGGCAGGGGGGTAAAGTCTAGTGCTTTCAGAATGTATTTCAACTTAAATGACCACCAAATAATTTTTTTCCATGTTTTCATTTAAATTCGTTACTTAATATAGTGTAACCTTAGTTTCAGGAGTAGAACCCAGTGATTCATCACTTGCATACAACACCCACTGCTCATCCTGGTAAGTGCCCTCCTTAATTCCCAGCCCCCATTTAACCCAACACCCTGCCCACCTCCCCTCCAGTTTGTTCTCTATATTTCAGAGTCTGTTTTATGGTTTGCTTTGCCTTCCCCCCATCTATGTTCATCTGTTTTGTTTCTTAAATTCCACACATGAATAAAATCATATGGTGTTTGTCCTTCTCAGATCGACTTATTCCACTTAGCATAATACACTCTAGGCCCACCCACATCATTGCAAATGGCAAGATTTCACTCTTTTTGATGGCCGTCTAATATTTCATTGTATATATACACCACATCTTTTTTAATCCATTCATCAGTCAGTGGGCATGTGGGCTCTTTCCATAGTTTGGCTATTGTTTATAATACTGCCATAAACATCAGGATGCATGTATCTCATAGAATTGGTATTTTTGTATCCTCTGGGTAAATACCTTGTAGTGCAACTGCTGAATCATAGGGTATTTTTAACTTTTATTCTTTTCTAACTTGTGAGGAGCCTCCATACTGTTTTCCAGAGTGGCTCTACCTGTTTGCATTTCCACCAACAGTGAAATGACCACCTACCTAAAATAGACTGATTGATATATATACACATATATATATGTGTGTATATATATATGTGTATATATATACATACATATATATACACATGTATATATACACACATATACACATATATATACACACATGTATACACACACACACACATATATCAGCTGTGATATATGAACCTCATGGTAACCACAAAGCAAAAACTTTTGAGAGATACATAAAAAAATAAAGAGAAACATGACATGAAAGAAAGTCATCAATCACAAGGAAACAAAGCAAGAGAAGAACAAAGAAGACCAACAAAAGCTCCCAGAAAACAATGAGCAAAGTGGCAATAAATACAAACCTATCAGTAACTTCTTAAAATGTCAATGGAGTAAAGCTCCAACCAAAAGACATAGGGTGGCCAAATGAATTTTAAAAACTCATCTGTTTGCTGCCTATAAGAGACTCACTTCAGATCTAAAGACACGCATAGCCTAAATGTGAAAGGATGGAACAAGATATCTCATTTAGGTATAAATGAAAAGAAAGCAAGAGTAACAATATTCACATCAGGGGGCACCTGGGTGGCTCAGTGGGTTAAGCATCTGACTTCGGCTCAGGTCATGATCTCATGGTTCATGTGTTCGAGCCCCACGTCGGGCTCTGTGCCAACAGCTCAGAGCCCGGAGCTGCTTCAGATTCTGTGTTTGCCTCTCTCTTGCTGCCCCTCCCCTGTGCTCGCTTGCTCTCTCTCTCTCTCAAAAATAAGTAAACATTAAAATTTTTAAAAAGAAAAACAACACTTACATCAGCAGAAACAGACTTTAGGTCTTTAATCCATTTTTATTTCTGTGTATGGTGTACCAAAGTGGTCCAGTTTCACTCCTTTGCATGTTGCTGTGCAGTTTTCCCAATATCATTTTTTGAAGGGACCGTCTTTTTCCATTGCATATTCTTCCCTGCTCTGTCAAAGATGAGTTGCCCATATATTTGTGGGTCCATTTCTGGGTTTTCTATTCTGTTCCACTAATCTATGTGTCTGTTTTTTGTGCCAGTACCATACTGTCTTGATGACTACAGTTTTGTAATATAGCTTAAGTCCAGAATTGTGATGCCTCCAGTTTTGCTTTTCTTTCTCAGGATTGTTTTAGCTATTCAGGGTCTTTTATGATTCCATAAAAATTTTAGGGTTATTTGTTCTAACTCTATGAAAAATGCTGGTGGTACTTTGGTAGAGATCACATTAAATTTGTACATTGCTTTGGGCAGCAGACATAAGTAACACACCTGATGGAGAATTTAAACCAACAATCATAAGGATACTCACTGGACTTGAGAAAAGAAGTCCCTTACCCAGAGGAAGGGTCAGGAAGACCCTTACCCAGAGATAAAAGAGTTAAAAAGAATCAATGCGATGAACACCAGGATTGAAGAAGCAGAGGAACAAATTAGTGATCTCAAAGACAAAATAATGGAAAATAATGAAGCTGAACTAAAGAGAGAAAGAATTATACAACACAAGAATAGATATAGTGAACTCAGTAATTCCATCAAACATGATAACATTCATGTTATAGGAATCCCAGAAGAAGAGAGACAAGAGCAGAAAATTTATTATAAGAAATAATAGCCGAAACTTCTCTAATCTGGGGAAGGAAACAGACATCCACATCCCGGAGGCACAGAGAACTCCCATCAAAATCAACAAAAGCAGGCCCACACCAAGATATATTGTCATTAAATTTGCAAAATACAGTGATAAAGAAAAAATTAAAATGAACAAGAAAAATGAAGTCCTTAACTTACAAGGGAAAATCCAGGGGCTAGAAGGAGATTTTTCAACAAAAACTTGGCAAGCCAGAAGGGAATGGCATGATATATTCAAAGTGTTCAATGAGAAAAATATGCAGTCAAGAATACTCTATCCAGCAAGGAAACCATCCAGAATAGGAGAGATAGTTTCCCAAAGAAACAAAAACTAAAGGGGTTCATGACCACCAAACAAGCCTTGCAAGAAATATTAAAGGAGACTCTTGGAGTGCAAAGGAGAGACCAAAAGTGCCAAAGACAAGAAAGGAACAGATAAAATCTCCAGAAACAACAACAAAACAAGTAATAAAATGGCACTAAATATATACCTATCAATAATTATCATCAATGTAAATGGACTAAATGCTTTAATCAAATGATGTAGGGTGTCATAATGGATAAAAAGGAAACAAGACCCATCTATATGCTGCCTACAAGAGACTCTTTTTAGACCTGAAGACCCCCACAGACTGAAAGTGTGGGGGTGGAGAAACATTTATCACACAAATGGATGTCAAAAGAAAGCCAGAGCTGCAATACTTACATTAGACAAATCAGACTTTAAAACAAATACTATAACAAACAAAAAGGTACCTGCTAGAACTGATACATGGATTTGGTAAAGTCACAGGACACAAAACCAATGTACAGAAATCTGTTGCATTTCTATTTACCAACATGAAGCAGCAGAAAGATAAATTGAGGAATCAATCTTATTTGCATTTGCAGCAAAAACAATAAGATACCTAATTATCTGGATAAACCTAATCAAAGAAGTGAAAGACCTGTGTTCTGAAAACCATAAAACACTAATGTAAGAAAGTGAAGATGACACAAAGAAATGGAAAGACAGCCCATGCCCATGGACTGGAATAGCAAGTACTGTTAAAATGTCTATACTACCCAAAACAATGCAATTTAATGAAATCCTTATCAAAATACCTGAGGCATTTTTCACAGAGATAGAACAAACAATCCTAAAATTTGCATGGACCCACAAAAGAACACAAGTTGACAAAGCAATCCTGAAAAAGAAAACCAAAGCTGGAAGCATCACGATTCTGGGCTTCAAATTATATTACAAAGCTGTAGTGATCAAAACAGTATGGTACTGGCATAAAAACAAAAGCAAAATAAACTATTAGGACTTTATCAAAATAAAAAGCTTCTGCACATCAAAGGAAACATCAGTAGAATAACAAACATCAAAGGAACACAATAGAGAACTCAGCAATAAACCCACAACTATATGGTCAGTTAATCTTTGACAAAGCAGAAAAGAACATCCGGTGGGGAAAAAAAGATAGTCTCTTCAACAAATGATGTTGACGAAACTGGAAAGCAAGACGCAAAAGAATGAAACTGAACCGTTTTCTTTTTGTGTATGTGTACAGCATACAGAAAAATAAATTCAAACTGGATGAAAGAACTTAATGTGAGAACTGAAAACAAAAAAAATTCTTAGAGGAAGGGTGCCTGGGTGGCTCAGTTGATCTCAGCTCAGATCTTGATCTGAGGGTCATGAGTTCAAGCCCCACATTGGGCTCCATGCTGGACATAAAGCTTACTTTAAAAAAAAAAAAAAAAAAAAAGTAGGGTCGCCTGGGTGGCTCAGTCAGTTGGGCATCCGACTTCAGCTCAGGTCATGATCTCATGGTTCGTGGGTTTGGGCCCCGCGTTGGGCTCTGTGTTGACAGCTCAGAGCCTAGAACCTGTTTCGGATTCTGTGTCTCCCTCTCTCTCTGACCCTCCCCTGCTCTCGCTGTCTTTCTCTCAGACATTAAATAAAATACTAAAAAATTTTTTTAAAAAAAGTAAAGATAAAAAATCCTAGAGAAGAACACAAGCATTGCTCTCCTGTGGACACTGGGCATTGCAACTTCTTTCTAGATATGTCTCCAAAGCAAGGTAAACAAAAGTAAAATAAACTACTAGGACTTCATCAAAATAAAAAGCTTCTGCACATCAAAGGAAACATCAGCAAAAACACAAGACTACCTACAGAATGAGAGAACATATTTGCAAATGACATATCAGATACAGGATTAGTATCCAAAATATATTAAAAACTTATAAAACTCAACACCTAAAAAATGAATAATCTAATTAAAAATGGCAGAAGATATGAAAAGACATTTTTCCAAAGAAGACCTACAGATGGCCAACAGACACATGACAAGATGACTCATCATCAGGGAAACACACTCATCATCAGGAATTACAAAACAAGAGTACAATGAGATATCACCTCAGAACTATCAGAATGGCTAAACTCAACAACACAAGAAACAACAGGCATTGGTGAGGATGTGGAATAAGGGGAACTCTCTTGCACACTTGGTGGAAATGCAAGCTGAACAGGCACCCTGGAAAACAGTATGGAGGTTCTTCAAAAAGTTAAAAATTGAAGTACCATACAATCCAGCAATTACACTATGAGGTATTTATCCAAAAAATACAAAAATACTAATTCAAAGGTATACCTGCACCCTGATGTTTATAGCAGCATAATCTACAATCTACGTAGATTTTTTTTCTACAGAAAAAAACCAAGTATCCATTGACAATGAATGGATAAAGAATCAGTAGTGTATATACAGACTATGAAATATTACTCAGCTATAAGGAAGGATAAAATATTATCCTTTTTTCAGGTGGCCAGGAAGATGGCAGACATTCAGACTCACTGTGCCCATTGAAAGTAAACCTCCACCTTTCAAAATCATTAGAGGGTCCTGCTTGGAGAAACTGGCAAAAAGAAGCTCCTATGATACGGCAAAAACATTGGTCTGGGCTTCAAGAAACCCAAGGAGCCCATTAAGGGCCCTACACTGACAAAAAATGTCGCTTTACTGGTAATGTCTCCATCTAAGGGCATATTCTGCCTGTTGCGGTGACCAAGACGAAGATGCAGAGAACCACTGTCATCTGCTGAGCCCACCTCCACTACATCCAAAAGTACAACCACTTTGAAAAATGTCACAAAAGCATGTCTGTGCACCTACCCCTCTTGCTCTGGGAGGTCCATGTGGGTGACATGGTCACTGTGGGTGTTGGCCCTTGAAAAAGACTGTGCACTTCAACATGCTCAAAGTCACAAAGATCACTGGCACCAAGAGGCAATTCCAGAAGTTCTGAGACTAGACATGTGCCCACACCCCAGAAGAAAAGTTACTTTCCCAGTCCAAAAAAAAAGAAAGAAAAAGAAAAAGAAACCTTGCTATTTCCAATGGTATGAACAGACTAGGGAAGTATGATGCTAAGCAAAGTAAGTCAGAGAAAGACAAACACCATATTTCACACATATGTGGAATTTAAGAAACAAATGAGCGAAAAGAGAAAGAGAGAGAGAAGAGAGACTGAGAGAGAGAGAGAGAGAGAAGGAGGAGGTATGGCAAGAGACAGGCTTGCAACTATAGAGAACAAACATGGTTACCAGAGGAGAGGTGGGTGGGGGGACGAGGCGAGGAAGGCATGCCCCTGTGAAGAGCATGGAGTGATGTTTGAAGTGCTGAATCCCTATGTTGTACACCTGAAACTAATATTACACTGTATGTTCACTAACTGGAATTCAAATAAAAACATTAAAAAAAGACTTATGTGTTGAAGTACAGTAAAACTTTGGTTTGTGCGCATAATTTGTTCCAGAAACATGCTTGGAATCCAAACCACTTGTGTATCAAAGCACATTTCCCCATAAGAAATAATGAAAACTCAGATGACTCATTCCACGACCCAAAAGTATTCATATAAAAATAATTACAGCACTGTAGTATAATAAAAAATTAAAGAAAATACAAAATATAAAGAAGAGTGAATAAATTAATCTGCAGTCACCTTTGAAACCCTTCGTGGCTGGTGCGAGAGGGCTGAGTGAGAGGAAGGCTGCTGTGTACGACAACTTTTGCTACCAGAATCACTGCTGTCTCTGGCCCCATGGAATCTTTCTCTTGTCCTGCAATGTTAACAAGGAACCTGTCCCCGACACTTGCTTTTGCCTCCTTTTGAGGATTTCGCGGAAATGTGATGTTGCATTGCTGTTAAACAGATTCATCACTCGCTCACACTGCTACAGCCTTATTTGGGTGGTGCTTTTCTACAACATTTTGCACTGTTTCCCACATTTTACATTTTACAGAGAGATTCCTCCACCTTTTTCTCCTCCTCCTCTGCAGACAAGATGCAGATGAAGGCTTCTTATAAAATCTGGCAATTTCAGGGCATACTTCATTCTTACTTCTCAATGATTTCCTTCTTAACTTCCACTGTCATCATCTCCTCCTTCTTACCGCCTTTCTTTTCAACGCTTTTCTTCATGAGGCCCATTGTACCCACTCACACAGATGTTGACTGCAGTACATATACTGTGACTGTGTCATACACTGTATTTAATGTAAGTGGCAATAGGGCAGCAGAGGAAGGGTCTGTATCTGCAGGCAGCCTGACCTAGAATGAAGCAAAGCATTACTAAGCTCACTCTTGCCTGGAAAAGCCAAGGACCATCCACTGGTGCTCTGAAATGACAAAAAACACACTAGTGCCAGTTGTGGGCACCTTCCAACGTTCTGAAAAATCACTGATTTCTGCCAAACACCACGGCCTGAGACTGAGCATTTAAGCATGGGAGACAATTACCCACAATTCCACAGTGAGCAAGCCAGCGAGAAACCACTGGCTCAGTTGCAATCCTGTGACATCCGGCATCACATACTACTCATATTGCAAGACAGCACTCATTTAGCAAGTTAAAATTTATTAGAAATATTTGCTCATCTTGCAAAACATTTTCAGAACAAGTCACTCATAATCCAAGTTTACTGTATATGGGAATAGCCATATGCTTAACTGATAGGCACTATACTGTTCATGAAGCTTCCTTCAAGTAATATCTTCTTTCATTAAGATACAAATGTCTGTAAACATATGTGTAGAAAAATAAGGCAATAGCCATATGCTTAACTAACTGAAACTATCCTGCGTTTAAGCCTTTTCACAAGTAGCATCTTCTATCATGAATATAGAAGTATTTTTGAAAGTATCTGTAGAAGCATATTAGAACAGCCCTGTGCTTAACGCATGGGAACAACTGTGTATGAACCTTCTCTGAAGTAACATCTTCCTTCATTAAGATAAATATGTATGTAATCTTTTTTTTGTAGATGGCATGTGCAAAGTACCTTAAGCTTACCTCATAAAACTACACTGTGTATAAATAAACCTTCTTTCAAGTAACATTTTCATTAAAATATAAGTGTTCATAAGCTTAAGCATAGAATGATTTAAAAATTTTCAAAATGAAATTATCATATGAACCAGCAGTTCCACTTCTAGGTATACATCCAAAAAGAATCAAAACAAGGTCTTCAAGAGATGTTTGTATATCCATGTTTGTAGCAGCATTTTTCATAAGAGCCAAAAGGTAGGAAACCCAAATTCTACTGATGGATGAATAAACAAAATGTATTATATACAAATAATGGAATATTATTCAGCCTTAAAAAGGAAGGAAAATCTAATACATGCGACAACATAGATGAACCTAGAGGATTATGCTAAGTAAAATAAGCTAATTACAAAAAAACCCAAATATGTTATGATTAACATACATGAATTACTTACGATCATCACATTCATACAGACAGAGGTGGAACAGTGGCTGTATGGTCTAAGGGCAGGGAAGAATGGAAGTCCTCACTTAATGAGTAAAGAGTTTCAATACTGCAAGATGAAAAGAGTTCCAGAGATGGAGGGTGGTGACAGTTACACAAGAATGCAAATATCACTGAACTGTGCACTTTAAAATGGTTAAGATGGTGGGGGTGCCTGGGTGGCTCAGTCAGTTAAGCGTCCAACTCTTCATTTCAGCTCAAGTCATGATCTCACGGTTTGTAAGATCGAGCCCCACATTGGGCTCTGTGCTGACAGTGTATGCAGAACCGGCTTGGGATTCTCTCTCTCCCTCTCTCTCTGCCCTTCCACTATTCTCTTTTTTCTCTCGTTCAAAATAAATAAATAAATAAATAAATAAATAAATAAATATGATATATGAAATATAATAAAATGGTCCACCCTGTTGGTAGAGTTCAGAAGTAAAATGGAAGACTTAAAAAACTCAGGATAGCTTCCTGAGGATGCCTACCATATTCTTCACCTATAAAAACAATCTCTTGAAGACTGATGTGCTAAAAGACCGGTGAGGAATTACAAGACTACAATTAGGAAGACAAGGGGACAGGTGTGTGGCACTTTTTTTTTTTTTCCTGGAGATAACTGCTGATTCTGTAACAGGTGGCTCAGAGCCTGAGCAATGTTTTTGATAATCTCATCATACTAGGGGCTAGGAATGGGAATTTAGTATTTGCTAAGGCTGGAAATTTATAAACATTTGTAGCTGCAGCCCCAAGATGAAAGCACACCCTCAGAAGAAGAGTGAATGAAGACTGGTTTTAGAAAAAGAAAAAAAAAGCCCAGCTGTAAATAATCTAAGTCACTGGAATTGAATGAAAATAATCCCAGGTTATTAGCACTGTTAGATGACTGCCCAGAAGCAAACTTAAATCTTCTCTAGAGAAAGACAGTAGCATGGTAAGGTTGAAATTATTTTTGTAGTTTTTCATGTACAATGTCCAGTGCTCAATTAAAAAAAAAAAGGCACGTGGGACTAGAAGATAACAAAAAAGAAACCACTATAAATAAAAGAAAATCAAAAGACTGACAGGACACACAAATAACAGGTGTTAACAGATACACCTTACAATAATTATGCTACATATTTTCAAAGACACAAATAATATTTCAGGAGAGAACTGTTAGCTATAAAAGTATAAAAATTTGATGCAAAAAATAATCAAAATAAGACCCCAGTGGGCGATAATAAGACAAATTGTTGAAGATCAATCAGAAGAAACCACCTATATTGAAGTATGAAAAGACAAAAGTATAGAAAATACAGAAGAGACAGTAAAAGATATAAGGTCTAGAAAAGAAAGTATGTAATTAGTCAAAAAAACAGAGAAAAATGGGCAAAAGCAATATTTGAAAAGATAACAGATGCTAAATTTTGCAAATAACGAAAGACTTCAAGCTATAAGTTCCAGACCTTCGAAATTCAAAGACAAGACAGGAAACATCCAGGCCTATCTCACAAAGATGACAAAAAAACTTGAATCAAAGAAAAGACACATGTATATTCAAAAGAGGAACAATGAGATAGATAGCTGATTTCCTCAGAAATACAGCAAGGAGACAGTAGGATTATATCCTCAAGCTGCTAAAAGAAAAAGATGGCAGGCATCGTCAAGTCACCACATTCGCCCATATAGGAACAAAGATGCTGGCTATGTGTTTTACCATTAACTTACCATAAATTTACCATAAACTCTGAGCTGCTGCACAGCAGAGTACCACAACTGCTTCATGAGACAAGCCAGCTCTGGCGACAGCACTGCGAGACCCTCCCCCAGAAGATCACTGTGGGTCCCAATGGCTCTGCTTACAAGAGACTCATTTTAAACCTGAAGACACCTACAGGTTGAAAGTGAGGGGATGGAAACCATCTATCAGGCTGACTGCCATAAAAGCAAGCCAGAGTAGCCACATTTATGTCAGACAAACTAGATTTTAATTTTTTAACATTTATTTATTTTTGAGAGTGTGAGAGTGCATGCACTTCAGTGGGGAGGGGCAGAGAGAGAGGGAGACACAGAATCTAAAATCTGAAGCAAGCTCCAGACTCCACGATGTCAGTACAGAGCCCAACATACGGCTTGAACCCACAAGCCATAAGACCATGACCTAAGCCAAAATTGGACACTTAACTGACTGTGCCCCAAATTATATTTTAAAACAAAGACTGTAACAAGAGTGAAGAAGGGCATTAAATCATAACTAAGGAAGCTATCCATGAATAAGACCTAAGAATTGTAAAAATTTATGCCCCCAAATAGGAGCACACAGATATATAAATTAATTAATCACAAACATAAAGAAATCATTGACAATAGTACCATAACAGTGGGGGACTTCAATCCCTCACTTACAATAATAGATCATATAAGTAGAAAATCAACAAGTAAACAATGGCTTTGAATGACACACTGGACCAGATGGATTTAACAGATAAATTCAGGACATTTCATCTTAAAGCAGCAGAATACACATCCATCTTCGGTGCACATGGAACATTCTCCAGAACAGATTATGTACTGGGACACAAGTCCCCCCTCAACAAGTACAAAAAGATCTAGATCACTCGGTGAATATTTTCAGACCACAACACTATGAAACTTGAAATCAACCACAAGAAAAAATTTGGAAAGATCATAAATACTTGGAGATTAAAGAACATCCTCCTAAAGAATGAACGGACTAACCAAGAAATTAAAGGGGAAATTTAAAAGTACATGGAATCCAATGAAAATGAAAACACGACAGTCTACAACCTCTGGAATGCAGCAAAGGTGGTCAGAAGAAGTAAGTATATAGTGGCCAGGCCTTCCTAAAGAAGGAATAAAGTCTCAAATACACAACATAACTTTACACCTAAGGGTGCTGGAAAAGGGACAGCAAATAAAGCCCAAAACCAACAGAAGAAGGGAAATAATAAAGACTATTAAATGAAGAGGTCAATGATATAAAACTCCAAAAACAGATCAATGAAACCAGGAGCTGGTTCTTTGAAAAAATTAACAAAATTGATAAATCCTTATCCAGATTAATCAAAAAGAAAATAGAAAGGACCCAAATAAATAAAATCACAAATGAAAGAGGAGAGATCACAACCAACACCACAGAAATACAAATAATAAGAGAAAACTAGGAGCAATTATATCACAACATATTGGACAATCTGGAAGAAATGAATAAAATCCTAGAAGCATATAAACTACCAAAACTGAAACAGGAAGAAATAGAGAATTGGAACAGACCCATAACCATTAAGGAAACTGAATCAGTAATCTCCCAACAGGGATGAGCACTAGGTGTTATATGGAAACCAACTTGACAATAAACTATAATAATAAAAAAAAATCTCCTAACAAACTAGAGTCCAAGGCTTGATGGCTTTCCAGGGGAATTTAACAAATACTTAAAGAAGAGTTAATACCTATTCTTTTGAAGCTGTTCCAAAAAAAATAGAAATGGAAGGAAAACTTTCGAACTCATTCTACAAGGCCAGCATTACCTTGATTCCAAAACCAGACAAAGAGCCCACTAATTTCTCTGATGAACATGGATGCAAAAATTCTCAACAAGACACTAGCAAACCAGATCCAACAATACATTATATGAATTATTCACCATAACTAAGTGGGATTTATTCCTGGGATGCAGGGCTGGTTCAATATCAGCAAATCAATCAATGTGATACATCACATTAATAAAAGAACCACAAGATCCTCTCAATAGATGCAGAAAAAGCATTTGAAAAAATACAGCACCGTTTTTTGATAAAAATCCTCAAGAAAGTAGGGATATAAGGATTGTACCTCAAGATCATAAAGGCCGTATAGAAATACACTAATATTATCCTCAATGGGGAAAAACTGATGGCTTTCCCTCTAAGGTCAGGAAAATGACAGGGACATCCACTCTCACCACTTCTGTTTGACATACTGTTGGGAGTCCTAGCCTCAGCAATCAGACAACAAAAAGAAATAAAAGGCATTCAAACTTGCAAGGAAGAAGTCAAACTGTCACTCTTCACAGATGATATGATATTCTATATGGAAAATCCAAAAGATTTCACCAAAAAACTGCTAAAAGTGATACATGAATTCAGCAATGTCGTAGGATATAAAATCAATATACAGAAATCTGTGGTATTTCTGTATACCAATAATGAAGCAGCAGAAAGAGATATCAAGGAATCATTCTCATTTACAATTGCACTGAACGCCATAAAATACCTAGGAATAAACGTAACCAAAGAGGTAAAAAATCTATACGCTGAAAACTACAGAAAGCTTAGGAAAGAAACTGAAGGCACAAAGAAATGGAAAGGCATTCCATGCTCGTGGATGGAAAGGCACAAAGAAATGGAAAGTTAATATGTTGATACTACCCAAAGCAAAATACACAGACAATGCAATCCCAATCAAATAATACCAGCATTCTTCACAGGGCTAGAACAAACAATTCTAAAATTTGTATGGGACCAGAAATGACTCTGAATAGCCAAAGTAATGTTAAAAAAGGAAACCAAGAACCCTGATGTCCATACACTGATGAAAGGATTAAGAAGATGTGGTGTGTGTGTGTGTGTGTGTGTGTATACACACATATATAATGGAATATTGCTCGGCAATGGAGAAAATGACTTCTTGCCGTTCGCAACAACATGGATGGAACTAGAGTGTATTATGCTAAGTGAAGTAAAGTCAGAGAAAGATAAACATCATATGATTTTACTCATATGCATAATTTAGGAAACAAAACAAATGAACACGCAGGAAAGGAAGGAAAAATAAGATAAAAACAGAAAGGCAGACAAACCATATGAGACTCTTAAATACAGAGAACAGAGGGTTGCTGGAGGGTTGTTGGTGGGGGGTTGGGCTAAATGGACAATGGGCATTAAGGAGGACACTTGTTGGGATGAGCACTGGGTGCTATATGTCAGTGATGAATCACTAACTTCTAATCCTGAAATCATGATTACACTATAATGTTAACTAACTTGGATTTAAATAAAATTTAAAAATTAAAAAAAGAATAAAACAACAAACCACACCATTAAAAACTGGTCCAGCTAACAAATTGGACAACTTAGAAGAAATGGACCAATTCCAAAACACACACTCACTACCAAAATTCACACGGGAAGAGATTCACACGGGAAATCTGAACAGACCCATAACAAGTGAAGAAATCGAATCAGTTATCAAAAATCTCCCAACAAATAAGAGCCCTGGACCTGATGGCTTCCCTGGAGAATTCTACCAGACGTTTAAATCAGAATTAATACTAAATCTCCTCAAGCTATTCCAAAAAATAGAAATCAAAGGAAAACTTCTGGACTCATTTTATGAAGCCAGCATCACTCTGATTCCCAAGCCAGCAAAAAAAGAGAACTACAGGCCAATATCCTTGATGAATACAGATGCAAAAATCCTCAACAAGATACTTGCAAATCAAATCCAACAGCACATAAAAAGAATTATCCACCAGGATCAAGTGGGATTCATTCCTGGGTTACAGGGCTCGTTCAATATTTGCAAATCAATCAATGTGATACATCACATCAACAAAAGAAAAGATAAAAACCATATGATCCTATGAATAGATGCAGAAAAAGCATTTGACAAAATACAGCATCCCATCTTAATAAAGACCCTCGAGAAAGTCAGGATAAAAAGAACTTACTTAAACATCATAAAAGCCATCTATGAGAAGCCCTCAGCTAACATCATCCTCAATGGGAAAACACTGAGCGCTTTCCCCCTGAGATCAGGAACACGACAGGGATGTCCACTCTCACCACTATTGTTTAACATAGTGCTGGAAGTCCTAGTATCAGCCATCAGACAACAAAAGGAAATTAAAGGCATCAGAATTGGCAAAGAAGAAGTCAAACTTTCACTTTTCGCAGATGACATGATACTCTACATAGAAAACTCGACAGACTCCATCAGAAGTCTACGAGAACTGACACAAGGATTCAGCAAAGATGCAGGGTACAAAATCAATGTACAGAAATCGGTTGCACTTTTATACGCCAACAATGAAGCAACAGAAAGAGAAATCAAGAAATGGATCCGATTCACAATTGCACAAAAAAACATAAAATACCTAGGAATAAACCTAACCAAAGATATAAGAGATCTGTATGATGAAAACTATAGAAAACTTATGAAGGAAATTGAAGAAGAAACAAAGAAATGGAAATATGTTCCATGCTCATGGATGGGAAAAATAAATATAGTTAAGATGTCATTACTACCCAAAGCTATCTACACATTCAATGCAATCTCAATCAGAATTGCACCAGCATTCTTCTCAAAACTAGAACAAACTATCCTAAAATTTGTGTGGAACCACAAAAGACCCTGTATAGCCAAAGAATATTGAAGAAGAAAACCCAAACGGGATGCATCACCATCCCAGACTTTAGCCTCCACTACAAAGCTGTCATCATCAAGACAGTATGGTACTGGGACAAAAACAGACACATAGACCAATGGAATAAAATTGAGAACTCAGAAGTGGACCCAAAAGTATACAGCCAACCGATCTTTGACAAAGCAGGAAAGAGTATCCAATGGAAAAAAGACAGCCTTTTTAACAGATGGTGTTGGGAGAACTGGACAGCAACATGCAGAAGAATGAAACTAGATCATTTT